>NW_026782016.1:1200000-1800000 GCF_031769215.1 Ylistrum balloti | reverse complement strand
TCTATACACATTGTCACCATAATAGTCTACAGTGTTTGATACACGTACTGTACGTCAGAATCCATTAATGGAAATCGGCCTTTGTTCTGGTATCTAATTGCTGAAAATCAATTATTAATAAAAACATTTAGAACGCGTATCTAAATATGTCTCTAGTATCGTATTGAACTGACTGATGTTACGACTATCAAAACCTACCGGGGCCTGATGTATCATTAAAACGTGTTGCACTATAATACTTTCAAATTAATATTGCATTATTGGTGTAGATTTCTAATTGATATACAAGGTTGGCGTTCAGATCGATACACCAGTACGTGGAGGACGTATTGGAAAAGCATCGAGCACTATAGTACTCTTGTGTGTCAACCGCATATAGACGTCCTAGTAAGATCAAAGTTTTGTTCTGTTTGTCTCACGTTCTTGTTGACCTCCGTGCGTGCTTTACTATGACATATTCAGTAATTTGTAATATCTTCACAGTTTTTGGTCACCCGAGACAAAGTATCATGGTGACCTATTGCGATTGTCTTTTCGTCCAGAGTTGTGCGTCATAAACTTAAACATTTTTACCTATTGCTGGAAACCCGATCACATTGGCAGTTTGCAGAAGCCTTCAATGAGCGCCCCTCCCCCCACTCCCACCCACCAACCCAACACAAGGACGAATAGGTGGGGTCAAAAGGGGTCAAATTGACTCATATTTCTTTTTCTCACCGCCCAAATATGCTAGAATCAAACGTTCTTCCCGGATGAAGGGTCTTAAGGTACTTTTTAAAAATTGTGAATTCCATGACCCTAGTATTACATTTCTCCCTGGGAGGGGTTGAAATTTACTACAGTTTATGAAGGGGAAAAATACATTTTGGGCATAAGACAGTGTCGATGTTAATTCGAAATAATTTTAAATATGGTTAAAATTATTAGTGAAGGTTGACAGTTCTATGGTTTGCACATTTTTAATTTGACTGAATTCCCCCCACCCTTTCCCGAACGCCCCCTACCCCAACCCAAGAGGGGTCAAACACCTTCTTCTCAGTACCAAGATAGGGTAGAATCACACGCTCTTCATGGATGAAAGGGTCGTGAGGTGATTTAACAAAAAAGGTTAATTTGATAACCCCATGACCATGAAAGCTCATTTCCCCGTGGGGAAGGGGTAAAGTTTACTGTAGTTTATATAAGAAAATTCCTTAACACGGGATATCAATTAATCTCATGCAAATTTTACATCGGCATTACATGTTAAATGTAGTTAAAGTCACCCTGCTTTATTAGCAAGATTATTTCTAAGACGTGTTACAACAACATAAATATTCATAGCCTCTTGTGCCTCTTGTTATATAGAAGTGTAGCATGTGAGTTAATATTGATTAACATGTAAGTTTTGAAGACACAACATATATATTTACATATAAAAGAAAGAAGTTCCGGTTTTTTTCAACACATGGGTAATAGGTATGTCGCCTTCATAGTCTATTCTATATACATTAAGTTAGATTGTTGGTTACCACGAACGAGGAGATATAATGCAAATGTTATCATTAATATTCAAATACAATTACTGATGATAGATTTACCGATATATTTTTTCACAATATTTACAAACAACAAACAATGCATGATAAAAGAAGATGATAATAAAAAACTAATATTTTCCCATTGAATATAGGGGTCGGACTGTTGGTTGGCTAGCAACACGGGAATCGTACTGTGTGATGGAGACTGACTAGCGACGAGGGAATCGTTCTATGTGTTTGGAGACTGACTAGCGACAAAGGGGTCGTAATGCGTGTTGGAGGCTGAGCAACATGGGAATCGTACTGTGTGTTTGAGACTGATGCGTGTTGTGTGATGGAGACTGACTAGCGACGAGGGAATCGTTCTATGTGTTTGGAGACTGACTAGCGACAAAGGGGTCGTAATGCGTGTTGGAGACTGACTAGCGACACGGGAATCGTACTTTGTGCGGGTGGTGGGGGAACTGACTAGCGACACGGGAATCGTACTGTGTGCGGGGGGTGGGGGACTGACTAGCGACACGGGAATCGAACTGTGTGCTGGAGAACTGGCTAGCGACAAAGCAGTCGTACTGTGTACTGTGTGCTGAAGCAATAAGAGAATCGTAGTATGTGCTGAAGACTGGCTAGCGACAAAGGAATCAATTTTCAAATTCATTATTTATATACACATGAGTGTTTTAATCAAAATTTCGGTCTCAAATATACACGTACCGTGTGTATTGATTAATGTTCATATCATATCGAAGTCGTGCTTATAAAAGGCTTATATTTAAAGGTAGACATTGGCTCCACGCTCCTGATTCGATCAGCGTCAATTTGAACAATTTACTGTGTTATAGATAGTTAAACTTTGTAATCATCAATTAGAACTTTATTAATATAAGTAAATTATGTAGAATGATAAATGACCAGCTACTTCCATTTTTTCTCGGACAATTAAACTAAAGTCCTTCATTATTGTTTAAATAAGTGATCATATCAGACAACACAGGACTTTCCTATGTAATAGACACGCTCACTGACTAACTCAGTATCGTATACTACTAAGTTTTTCTTTGTTGGGGAAATAATATAAAATATTGGCGTATTTCGGGCGAGTATTTAGTTATGAGATCTACTGGTGTATATGTAGGTACGGAGAATGCATGTGTATTATACTTTATTGACAGACCTAGCTTAGCTTACTAGGCTGCGTGAAATAAAACCATTCCAAGAGCAGATTGATTTTTTCAATTGCACAACATTTGAAAATATAATGTCTCTCGTTTACAAATGATTTTTTAGAATCAAAAATCATCGATTTTTATCTGAATAGATTTACAATAGTTTAAATTAGATCGTCACCAGACACGTTAATAGTATATATAAGTTAGTCTAAAATACCTGATGAACTCTAAGGAGTAAGTCTACTTCAGGTTCGGCTGTTCATCAGACAAATAATAGCTTAAAGAAATCAATTGTAGGAACCACGAAGCTGACCGGGGACAAGTGCTCTTGTGTAGGCAGTGATACATTTCACCACACAGACAGTTTCATATAAGTACAATTAGCTATTGAAACAGTAACATATTGTTTGATAGTTCGATTCTAATTAACCAGTACATGGACATATCCTTGAGTACGTCACAAGATATGTACAAAGGACAATATTTGACAAAATAGGTTTTTGAGACAATCTTTGGAGGGACAATGGAAAGTATTTAAACCGCAAACCACTTTTCGTCTGATGATATCAGATAACAGACTATGTACACATTACAACCACAATCTTTTAACGACATCCAAGTTTTAGGAGGATCACGACAACTGTTATTGTGGTCAAAAGCTAATGTACACACTGGTCGCACATGCTGACAACTTTCTCCAACTTTATCAAACCATGTTTACAAACTTCTTGGTGCCAAATAAAGATTTGTAATACGTGTAGTATGTAAGTTCTAAATTCTGGACGTTAGCACAACCGATGTGTTGCATCATTGACAGTGTTCATGTTTCAAATAAACACTTCGTACCAATATTTCTGATAATTAAGGTTACAACGCTTTAAACTTTTTACCGGTACCGGTCAGCTTATAGTTGAAATCGTGCTGAAAGATTCTGATAGAATAGCTTAATTTCCCTACCGGTACCGCTCAGTCTGCTCTGATAGAATAGCTTAATTTCCCTACCGGTACCGTTTGGTCTGTTGTGATAGAACCGCTTAATTTCCCTACCGGTACCGCACAGTATGCTCTGATAGAACCGCTTAATTTCCCTACCGGTACCGCTCAGTCTGCTCTGATAGAATAGCTTAATTTCCCTACCGGTACCGCTCAGTCTGCTCTGATAGAATAGCTTAATTTCCCTACCGGTACCGCTCAGTCTGTTCTGATAGAATCGCTTAATTTCCCTACCGGTACCGCTCAGTCTGTTCTAATAGAACCGCTTAATTTCCCTACCGGTACCGCTCGGTCTGTTCCGATAGGATCGCTTAATTTCCTTACCGGTACCGCTCAGTCTGTTCTGATAGAATCGCTTAATTTCCTTACCGTTACCTTTTTGTCTGTTCAGAGAGAATTGTGTAACGTTCATACTAGTACCGCTTGATCTCCGAGAGAATTGTTCAACATCCCTACTGGTACCGCGCAGTCTGTTCTAGGTGAATTCTTGAACAGATACTGTTTAGCTTGTTCTGAAACAAACATTCATCATCTCTACCGGTACCGCTCGTTCTGTTGTTAAACTCTAATGAGAATCGGTGTAACGTTTTTAGGGCACCGCTCAGCCTGTTATAACTGTGACGAAAATCGGTTTAACTTCCAGATTTGCACAGAATTCCGATTAAGCCAAGTCTGGATTAAGTCAGGAAACAATTAATTTCGATATTCACGTTAAAAGGGATTTGTAAATTAATTTCCTGATGGTTTTGGAAAACTTTGTAAAAATATATATGAACAAATGTGTTAATAAATATAAATTATGCGACACGATATGCAACATCCTCGGAAATATTCTTTCATTTTTCAAGTGAGGACATAATTATAAACAATGCAAATGATTGAATGTCGCGTTTTACTCACTTAATAGTGTTTATCAACATCGAGTCACTCATATATTCTATTAATTCTTTAAAGTTTTAAGAGAATGTCTAATGTTTCTAAAATCATGTAAATACTTTATAGAATTAATGAGAATACTCACAAACAGTACCTGTGTCACAGCACTGAAGTATATTCCATAGACTTGGGTACCAACCAGCGTGTTACCGCCTCGGTAGTGGTCCGGAGGCTGAGCGAGGACGCCCCGTGAAAAGGTATGTTGTCATTCTCACAGCACAATACCTGGATACAATCAATTACATCTCCCGGTCAATTGTGACAACGACATTGTGGGCAAATTGAATTTTCGTCCCAGTGGAAACTCCCAGTAAAGACAGGTAACATCCGAGAACTTGTAACAAATAATGTCAAGTAATGGGAAAGGTAAATATGTTCATTTGTAGGTAAACTGTATAACTACAGGTAAAACGCAGTTCATGATCGATAAGAGTTCGTTTGACGGAGACACTATAACAGGCAATTAGTCCGTGTATTGTGTTTATATAATACTGAGAACCTTGAGGTGTATATCCACAGTTTTATAGCAAATAATACATAATCTATAAGAAAGAAGTGTCAACTATGACGCCGGGCATTGTAAAACTTATCTACATTACTTACCTTCTCATCAGAACGAGGCAGATATATACATCCCAAAAAAACCCTCTGTCACTTTCAAGTACAGGGGGAAAATGTAACAGTTAAATCATATAAATATGTTTATGACCAGTTATACCTACATTGTAATCTGGCAACTGGATAGATTAGTATTAATAATTCCAAAACACAAAGCCGGAGTCTTTAATCCTATATATAGGATCAGTGTTAAAGTCTGTGGTTTACAGTCCCGTCTGTCGGTAGTTACCAAGCATTATGCTTAGCCTCTCCTGGTCAGAAAGAATAACTACACATCGGTATTTGGCTAGAGTATTTGAAATAAAATGAAATTCCATATTAGGTATATATTGTATGATCTTACACAATAGATGGGACCAGGCAGATTAATCCTAAAGATTACATAACGTTCTACGCGGTATGCAAAGACGTGTCATTTATGGGATTATAAAAACCATAGCAAGGCAGCTCACTGTTATCTACATTTTTTAAAACCTGCTGTCTTGTGAAGATTCAAATTCCATTTCAACGTTCACCACATATAATTCATGAAAGTGTTATTTTATTGACGGTGTAGTCTTTTTTCTTACCTGTAACATTAAATATGTCGTCATAATGGGCACCAGATGGGTGTGAATTAGTCAGTTACACTATATATTCCAGTTAATTCATCTAGCGTCTTTCTCGTGTAAACGTCATTGTTCTATCTAATGACATACACAAGTCTTGTTTATTTAGTTGTTTAGGATTAACTACAATATATGCAGACCCTAATTGACAGAAAACAAAACTAAAAAATATTTCAGTTTTTGGAAAAACTATGAAAACGATTCAATTACATTAATACAACCTATAGCTATGGCAAAAGTAACAACATACACACACATATATATAGTTGTTATATTGAATCAATTATTTAATAAGTCAGTCTTTAATTTAAACTAATTTAGATATTTGTGACAAAAACATTAAACTAAATATGATTACAACGGTATTGGTAATGTGTTACTACATTAGATGTCCTATTTGTATACACTGGCAATAGATGCACGGTACTTTTTTTAACACACATTAGAGAAATGAGAAACAATATTCTAGCTCAGAATTGACGTTAATAGAGGCAATAAAAGTAAGCAATGGAATACGACCTGATACTCCTGGAGTGGTACCGTACCACCTGATACTCCTGGAGTGGTACCATCAGATACACCTGGAGTGGTACCATCAGATACTCCTGGAGTGGTACCATCAGATACTCCTGGAGTGGTACCATCAGATTCTCCTGGAGTGGTACCATCAAATACTCCTGGAGTGGTACCATCAGATACTCCTGGAGTGGTACCACCTGATACTCCTGAAGTGGTACCATCAGATTCTCCTGGAGTGGTACCATCGAATACTCCTCTATTGGTACCACCAGATACTCCTAGAGTGGTACCATCAGATACTCCTGGAGTGGTACCACCTGATACTCCTGGAGTGGTACCACCTGATACTCCTGGAGTGGTACCATCAGATACTCCAGGAGTGGTACCATCAGATACTCCTGGAGTGTACCATCAAATACTCCTGGAGTGGTACCATCAGATACTCCTGGAGTGGTACCATCAGATACTCCTGGAGTGGTACCATCAGATTCTCCTGGAGTGGTACCATCGAATACTCCTCTAGTGGTACCACCAGATACTCCTAGAGTGGTACCATCAGATACTCCTGGAGTGGTACCATCAGATACTTCAGGAGTGGTACCATCAGATACTCCTGGAGTGGTACCATCAGATACTCCTGTAGTGGTACCACCAGGTACTCCTTGAGTGGTACCACCTGATACTCCTGGAGTGGGACCATCAGATACTCCTGGAGTGATACCATCAGATACTCCTGGAGTGGTACCATCAGATTCTCCTGGAGTGGTACCATCTGATACTCCTGGAGTGTACCATCAGATACTCCTGGAGTGGTACCATCAGATACTCCTGGAGTGGTACCACCTGATACTCCTGGAGTGGTACCATCAGATACTCCTGGAGTGGTACCATCATATACTCCTGCAATGGTACCATCAGATTCTCCTGGAGTGGTACCATCAGATACTCCTGGAGTGGTACCATCAGATACTCCTGGAGTGGTACCATCAGATACTCCTGGAGTGTTACCATCAGATACTCCTAGAGTGGTACCATCGAATACTTCTCTAGTGGTACCACCAGATACTCCTAGAGTGGTACCATCAGATACTCCTGGAGTGGTACCATCAGATACTTCAGGAGTGGTACCATCAGATACTCCTGGAGTGGTACCATCAGATACTCCTGTAGTGGTACCACCAGATACTCCTAGAGTGGTACCATCAGATACTCCTGGAGTATTACCATCAGATACTCCAGGAGTGGTACCTCCATATACTCCTGAAGTAGTACCACCAGATACTCCTAGAGTGTTGTTTCCGCTTCATCGACATCAACCATCATGCAAATGAAGGCCAGTTTCAAGTTGTATCATGTGAAATTATATTAAAATCTGGATAAAGGTTTCTTTGAGCAACAAGGTGAGCCAGTGATGATATATTATATACACAGGATCAATTATTTGGGAATTCAATATAAGCGAGGCGATATGTTTATGATGGGAACAAAGAAAGATAGCTGACACCGAAAACGAAAAATAGAAAGGAGAATATGATAAATTAAAGATTTCGTTAGATATTTAAATATTGAATTATCTAAATCTTTTCTTCTGCTTAGAGTATGTGAAATGTCAAATCACTTAAATTTCACGAATACTTTATTTCGTGAATTTACCTCTTCAGACATAGTCGCAATTACACGATTTCGCGAACGATGGTCTAGAAATGACTTCGATTTCGCAAATGATGTGTATTAGATATACGAACTCCGATACCGGTAACCGAATCAGCATGGATACCAGCAAAAATTATTTCTGTACAAATGATCGCGAGGGATTTGAATTCGCGATTGAGTCTCCTCGCGTATTTACTTGCATATAAGTAATTTACAGTATTGACACGAACGTATGCCTTCTATGAGTGTTTAAAATCTTATACCGGATGTCGTCTATAACATTACGCTGTCGACTATTGAAAAAAATGACGGTCAACTCATGCGTTAAGCCGACAATGAGAGGAGACGACATAGTTTATCAACATACACAGAATAGACGTCACAGAATTAGGGACTCAAACCTTTTCACGCATTCATTTTCTGATTTCGCTGTATATCGCCAGTTTTCCGTTATGCATGATATAATTGAATAATTAGACAACTTTAGAGAAATAAAGAAATTAGGTATGTTTCTAGATACTCTGAAGACAAATGTTCATTAATGTAGTATTTCTTATTTTTGTCATTTGACGAATAGTCATTTTTACAGTATCAGTTAAATTTACATTTTTTTCATGTTGACAAAGGCGATCTGGCACAATTCATACTAAGGATTTACCAACAAGTGTAATACCGGTGCCCTTAAAAATTCCTGCCATGTATTGCTATATTAGTTTCATATCTAAAATAACATTCTTCTATAAAAAATATATAGATACGATTTCTGTTGAAAAGTACAACGACGATGTAGGGTTTGCTTAAATGGAAAAACAAACGAGTATATCCAGTGGGTTGGGATCGAGCCGGAAATAACATGTTATCATAGCGTGACGTATTGTTGACAAATCGCTTCATTCCGAACTAATCGCATTTTGCTAAGTGGAATATCGATGGTTTCGCGAGGCTAATCGATAGACGGTAGAAAACACATGAACAATCGCCTCTTTTGTTTTATCATATGAATTAAATTGATTTGTTTTTTCTTTACATTGAAAATAAAAAAGAACAGAAATAATATTGTTCCACATTATTGAACCGACAGACCGAGAGACGGATGTGCATTACGACAGTTTTTACATAGTTCCAATATTTACGTTCTCAAACGAGCTATGGTCACGTTGCCAAATGAGATTTTGTGAGAAGAGTATACAATATACAGGTGGGGAAAAGAATGAAACAAAGACATAACAAGTTAAACACAAAATATTAAGATCCACAGACGAAAAGCTACGATGGAATTAACACGTCTATTAATATCCTGGACTGGTTATCAGTAGAGATCATATGGTATTTTTTAAATTTCAGAATGAAATGAAATTGAAAGAAACACATAGGCCAGGGAGATCCTATGTTAAAGCGTACCCATATAAGACCTTATTTCAGAAGATTAAGCATCTGCTGTTTCATAAACGACAAGTGTCCGTTAAATCACAAAAAGTTTCGTCACATTCTCTGAATGAGAACAATGGTAATAACAATAAAACCACCAAGCATAATCCTTATAGGACCTTTACCAATATGGTTTTGTTATCTTGGTAAACGAAATAAATATTTGAATATCGTACACTCATAACATGGTAGACCATGATGCATACACTTACTATCGAGAAATGGAAAATTCACAGCAAGAAAAAAATGTGTCTGCACCATTTATTGGAAATACGAATTACGGATAATAAAGAAAATGCCGATATGTCAGTAGAATCTTGCTTCAAACTCAAACTTGACAAAACAATAGCAAAATATAAATAAATGGAAGATTTATACAGAAACAGATGGAAAGTACAAGAATAAGACCAGGTGTTTCGGAAGTGTGCCTGTATTCTGCTCTATCGACGACACCCGTCACATAAATATTGATAAATCCAAGAAAGTAATGTCACGTTCCGAAATGAGAACAAGGTCAACAACAACAACGGAACCAACAGACAAACTAACGAGCATCAAATACATCCAGCTTCATGTCACTCAAAGAAATAGAATGTTCCCCAAACATGTCATTATGATAACTGTAAAACTTCCCCATAATGTTCATTATCTGCATCTCTTGGGATTTCTGTGTTGTGAGTTTGACGACATGCATACCAACACGGAATCGGTGTGGCTATTGCTGATTTACGAGGTTCCTATCACAAACGTCGAGGGATCAGAGATAACGTGAGACCTGGGAGTTCAACCAGCCTTTACTCTAGTTAAATTGTATGGTATATAATCCCAACTCCAGCTACCGATTTCATCAGTAATTGGGTAATTCAAGGTGAAGAAGTGCCAGTTTGACATGGCTTTGAGGGATTCGTCAGATACTGGAGTGTATGTAGTAGACATTCAGATATACACAGGAAAGAAATCGGCATATACTTTAGTAGACCAAGCCGAAAGCATGCTGCAAATGTGGGACATAGAAGGAAAAACCTGTACTGGAAGACAGGAGATAGGCATGGTGCACAATGGAAGAAAGCAACAGAGAGACAAGGGATGGTCCAGAGTGAAGTAAGGTGTGTTTAAGATCGGAGAGCAAAAGTACTGAAACTGGGCTAACAAAGAGTGTGGCTGAAGTGGTGACACTCTGAGTGTATATTATCATGGTCAGAACTGTGGAGAAAGAACCAATTCTGGACCTCATCTCCTTCGAATGTTCACCAACGGATGCAGAGAAACCTAGTTGTCAGTTGTGTGGAAAACGAGCGACAACGTCTCCCATACTATCAGGATATCACGTATCACTGATGCAGGAGACGTATAGATGACGTCACTACAATATTCTGGGTGAGTTGGCAGTAGGTAAAGGAGGAGGAATAAGAGAAGGATATCAGCAAGAATATCCTTACATGAAAGGAGAGACTGGCAGCTACAAGGAGACCTGGCTGGGAAGGTGGTTTTCAACTCTCAGTCAGTAAAATGTACACCACCATGGGAGTAGGTGCACCAATGGAAAAGCTTCCAGAATTTCGTGTCTGGTTGTTTTCGGTGTGTGTTGTCTGCATAGGTTTCCAAGTTCATTCAGTGAGCAAGGTTTTGTTTATCCTCTACCTTGATCACTGGAGCTCTCATCAACATACCTACCCCTCCACCCTCTATCTCTTGGTTAAGTGTTATATTTAAGCTTTAACCTTAACCGTGACCACAGCAGGAACTCATTTCAACATACCTACCCCTCCACCCTCTATCTCTTTGTTAAGTGATATATTTAAGCTTTAACCTTGACCAATGATCACAGCAGGAACTCATTTCAACATACCTATCCCTCCACCCTCTATCTCTTTGTTAAGTGATATATTTAAGCTTTAACCTTGACCAATGATCACAGCAGGAGCTCACTCTGACATACCTCCACCCTCTATCTCTTGGTTAGGTGATATATTTAAGCTTTAACCTTGACCAATGATCACAGCAGGAGCTCACTCTGACAAACCTTCACTTTCTATCTCTTGGTTAAGTGATATATTTAAGCTTTAACCTTGACCAATGATCACAGCAGGAGCTCACTCTGACAAACCTTCACTTTCTATCTCTTGGTTAAGTGATATATTTAAGCTTTAACCTTGACCAATGATCACAGCAGGAGCTCACTCTGACATACCTCCACCCTCTATCTCTTGGTTAAGTGATATATTTAAGCTTTAACCTTGACCAATGATCACAGCAGGAGCTCACTCTGACAAATCTTCACTTTCTATCTCTAGAAGAAGTGTTATATTTAACCTTGACAAATGACAACAGAATTGTAATCAGCAGTAGAACTTAATGTTTTGATATTACGGTACAAATATATGAACTTAATCTGTTTAGAGATATCTTATACGCAAGCTTTGTGCTATGAAGCAGGAATCTACATACACACACACATACACAAGCCCAGATTAAGTGATCATTATATTACCCTGGTAAAATACTAGCTGCAATATAACACTTGACTAGAGAGAACTCTTTAGCTCAATCAGCTGAGCATCAGGCTAGTAAACCACAGGTCTTGGTTTCAAATCCTACCAGAGGCGATGAAATGAATAATGACCTTTGTTACAACTATATACCGCCATTAATAATCATCTGTCTTCATAAGTAAATTCTTTTCAGGGCTAATATTTCTACATCTCTTAGGTTAGGCCTAATGTACAATTTGTACAACAAATATGAAAAGAATTCCATTTTGTAATACAGTTTACTAAAGGTATTGAGAAATGGAAAGAACAATGTAAGTCTGAATGACAAATTTATTAAATGCTATGTAACACTATTCATGAGATTGCTCATGAAATTTTCATCTTCAGAATCGTCATCCTTCTCCTCTTCGTACTCGTCGCTATCGTCCTCACAACCGACCTGTGTGACACGCTTACGTTTCGCTTGTGATAGGGCTTTGATGTAGCTTATACTGTATTTGTTATGGTCACAGCTAGAATAAAAATACAGAAAATAACATTAAATACAGGTACACTACAATTACACACATCCAAGTGTCCACGACACACAGCCTACCACCAGTAAAATGTATACATATCATACTGTCCATGACACAGTTAAAAATAAATAAAACATGTCATTGTAAACATCCACTGTTAAAACCTACTTGCTTGTTTATCAGAGAGGAATTTGCTGATCAATTTAAACATACATTGATATATTCAAAAATTCTACCTGTTTTCATTAACTAAAAGAATTTTAAGACATTTTGAAAACAAACAAATATACACAATTATTCTGAACAGTGAGAAGACGCTAACACAAAAAGATGATGGATACATTGTACCATATAGAAATAATAGTATTGTGTAACTGGAGATGATAGGTTTTTCCAACAATCTTGTATTACCTGCTTTCTGTTTTATAATTCATCTTAGTAAATAACATAATGAAGCTTCCTAAAAGCTGTATAAATAAAGGATAACTTCAGTATCACTGTACTCACATCTTTCCTAGATCCTCGTGTTTGCGAGTGATGCTCTTCTGTAACATTCTCAGTGTTGCCATGATAGACTGAGATCGCTGTTTTAACTTTGGCCCATGGAACATAAGAATTTTGTTGATCCAGATCATATAGAAATGAAGATGTGATGTTGACTCCATCTGATTGGCTAAAAATGCCAGCAGTTTATCTATGTATGTGTTGGGGAGATTCTCACAAATTACAGGCACTGAAAGAAAAAGGGACAATAACTCATTCACATGTTGAAACTATAGGCAAAAATCAGAATAAAAGCAAGATCATAAATATTTAACACATGTGTTTGACAGGTTCAAGTGTGCCTGGTCAAAACAAAATGGCTGAAGATTACCAGTTTTTAGAATTTCTACGAACAACGTCAGTGTAGAAATGCATTTCAGGAAATGATTCTTTACTTGATATGAATAAAAATGAATATGTTTCATTCCATCTTCCTGTTATCCATTTCACAGAAAACTCCAAACTTTGCATTTTTATCTCTATCTCCTACACTTTCCATGGCTAGTACTGGTTCATTTACTTTGGAATATTTCTGTTCCAACTTGATCATTTCAACTTAGTAACACAAAAGCAGCTGAGTAGACAAATAGTAATGTACCATTGGACACAGGTATGGATTCCAGCACCTCTTGTATCAATTTTACTTCATTCAGTCTGAAGCTCAGCATCAAAGAGACTGAGTAGTCTCCCTTAGTGAGAGTTTTTCTCACATTTTCTGGTGTAATGTCCATCTCTAGTTCAAATGGGTCAAACACAAGGTTATGGTCCAGTGAGTACACCAATAGCCCTTCTGTTGTGGCTGATGCCCAGGCACGTCCTGCACAGAAAACATAATAAGGAAAGTTATTAATCTATACAAAGATACCGTGCAACTTCTCCAAACAACCCCTCAAAACCAGTCACCTCTTGAAACCTGAAGGAAATGATGATGTATGGAATAATGTCTTCTTTATTATAGTAATTAAAACCTTCCAAGTACCAATCCCTCTCAATTCTGAATACCAAACTGAATTTATATTGATTGTGGTACTACCAATGTTAACTTGCTCTAACTTTCAATATATATACTTTAATGTCAGTTTATGTGTTAAATCTGTCACTGTAGTATTTACAACAACAGATGAATATCAATTGTGGGAATACTTTAAACATGTTCTCACTTTCAATATATCAGGTACATTAATGTCATGTCAGTGGTTAAACCTCTCACCATAATATTTATAATAGTAGAAGGGACATATAAAACAATTGTTTTCTATGTCTGAATATAATTGAGTAACTCTAAACTTGACACTAAATATTTGCCAAAATGGAAATACCACATCAAATCTAGGAGAGAATTTAACATTTAATAATCTGTAGGTCAGAAGACATAACATTACTGTTTTAAGTAATAACCCACTGTATTATCCTCCAATAAGACCAGGGATCCCATACATCAACTCTGACCTCAAAGTCAGTATTTCTCTCGAAATATATCTATGCAGGTTTATTGTTAGACAAATACAGTAAGACAGTGTATATGGCTTGATTTACAGACCTGTCGGGGAGAACTTCACAGCCGCCACCCTGACCTCTGGTTTCCAGTGTCGCGAGCTCATGTCCCCTTTTTTCACTCCTGGTAGACTTATGGCAGTTCCATCCTTGTCACCCTGTCCTTCGTCCACTAAGGACAAACTCCCCCATTGTGTCATCTTACGTCGGTCCAAGAACTCCTGGGAATCACAAAGTATACATACAAAGCTACAATATCCTCCATACTCTATGAAACATCTACATATTTGAAAGTCATTTGAATGACATAGAAGATTTTACCTACAACATAATGCTTTGTAGAAACAATATGTCATACAAAGCCTACTTTCCACATTATCTTAATAAGTCAGGAATCAATCAATCCTTTCTGAAGTATCATCAGAAAACCAAAATCTGGCATAACCCTATTATAGCAACACTGACTTTCATAGTAGACCTTTCAACCCCAAACTCAATCCTGTTCTGTAATGCCTCATAACCTAAGGTTAAATGAAGTTACATTCAAATTCATCAATCTTTCCTCAAGTTATCATCTGGAAACCAACATTCCGACAGAGAGACAAACAGATACAGCCACTATAGCTGGTTTCACCAGCAGGGGACTCAAAAACCTAAATTCTCACTACATTCTTAACTTTACGTACCTCCATGCCATCAAAGGAAAAGTTGCGTGAAATTTCAAACTTCTTGATGAGCATTTGGTCTGGTATGGAGTATATACACACATTCTTGGAGTGTCCAGCCGCCAACAGACACAGTCCATCAGCTGAGTAGCATATTGTATTGAAAGCCCTGTATAATAAAGACATTTGTATGCTTATCTATATCCCTCACACAAACATTGTAAAACACAAAATGAAACATGTCTATATGCTAAATCATCCTTACAAAGAGATATATAAAACAGAGGAACACATAGCATATTTTAGATTGAATTTGAAATAATTTCATCCAAATCTCAATTTCATGAGTGTTACAGAATCTGACTCTCAATTTGGCTATTTGAATTTACTTGTCAAATGCTAATAAGAGACCTATTACAATTTTGGAAACAATATTTAATTATTTTGTGGTCTTGCATCTGACAATGCAATGACAAGAGTAACAAAGTGACCTACTTTCCTTCTGCAGATTTTTTAGCAGAAATTTTGTCGTTCTCACTGCGGAAATATCCAAGGTCAGCTCTGCCCTCTATTGACCCTGTCTGATTTGCTGTGTGGGGATTCCAGAAAGTGATATGGGCATTTAGAGTTGCTACAGCAAGCTCCTCTCCATCAGGACGAAAGGCTACCGCTAGAACTGAGGATGGACAAAACACAAGTCACATGACAAAAAATGGCTAGAACGGAGGACAGACAGAATACGAGTCACATGACAAAACTGCTAGTGCTCAGACAAACAGAACACAAAATCTCATCACAAAAACAGCTAATTCTCTAACAGACAGAACCAAAGTCATCATAAATTTGACCAGGAAATGTTTCAGGGATGCAGAGAGCAATAGTGACCCCTGAAGTACTGAGGATGATGTACTACTTAAAACTTACTTAACTGAATGACTTCAGTAGCTGAAGAAAAGGACAAACATTCAACTGCAGTAAACATTTCCCATCAAACACTTTAATAAGGAAAACATGGACATGAACACACATTTTAAGATAAAAGTTGTGCAGTCATGAATGCTAGTTGTCTCCCCTGGACCTCATCATACATCTGTATATGTTTAATAATCCTTACCATCAGAGTTCAATTGAAGTGTCTCCTTCACGCCTTTGTTTTCAAATATGTCCCATAATTTCACGGCTTTGTCCCAGGAGCCACTAGCTAGAAACGCTTGGTTGGAACTAAAGCTAAGAGTGCTGATAGGTCCTTCATGTCCTGTCAGTACCTGTGGAGGTAATTATGTACATCTCACTAGAACTCCAACACCACAATATATGATCAATCCTCTTTAAGTATATTGCAATATTTCCATTAAAAATTTTAATGTCTTCATAACAATTTATTTACAACTGTCTTGTCGAAGTTACCTCCCTTACCTCATTAATTCAATACACTTCCAAAAATTGGAAAATACATTGTTTATTGAGAGAACATTTACATAAAATATGAAGATTTTTAAATTTGTGTTTTTTCAGTTTTCTTTTCTGCTCTGTTTGATTTTTCAATTTTATTTGTTGAAATGAAAGTAAAGAACTTACGCAGTATATGGTAACATACCTCAAGTAAACGTCCTGTCTGCATTGACCAGACATACACCTCAAATGTATCAAGTCCTCCTGCACAAACAATGTCACCACTGTGGTCTATGGCGAGGCAGGAAAACTGACATGGACGTGGTGAGGTAAAGGTGCGAAAGTTTCGATATCTGTCAGAAAATATTCAACTGATAAGTAAGTTATGTTGGGAATATGATGAGAAACAAAATTGACTGTAAAAGGACCTTTCATGAATGAGTATTATCATAATTTGAATATTTACACTATAGCAAAACTATTCAAAACATCTTCATATTGATAAAATACTGTTTAGTATTGTAAAATGATTTGAAAAATAAAACCAAGGGTAATTCAGAATGCAATGTGAAACCATCTTTGTGAACTTTATATTTCAAATTATTTAAACTTTACATCAGTAATGCTACGATAATGAAACAATAATGTAAATCAAATTTTAATCAAATGATTAACAAAAATATGTGTAACTTCAACTTATTAACCTGTCATTAAATGTTGTCATCCATTATTCAGAATTGATTGTATTATGGTCTGGTATTCAATAATCATCAAAACAAAACAAGTCAGATTGAAAATTTGACATTAATATTTAACATATAATTGTCTCAGTACTTAAAAGTAAGTAATGGGTAGATTACTGGAGAAATATCAACCAGTCTTAATTGTGTATGAGACCAAAACAGTCCAATAAGGTCGCAATAAAATGATGTTATAGTATAAAAAAGGTATTGTCCTTAGAAACATAATCCTGGAATGTACAGTTCAAAGAGGTTTTACAGGTAGAATTTGTAAAGCAATTCTGTCTTGTATTAACAATCAGTGATGTTAAACATGACCCCCACCCCCATGTATTTATTTGAGAGTTGAACTAGCGTCTTTGAGTAATGGGACTCACCTAAAATTAAAAAATGATGTTAAAGATCTGCCTGATTTTTTTTTATGTAAAATTACATTTTAAATGAATTGTTTTAACTACAAAGCACAATTAATTTTTTAGCACCAAACATCTGACATGTCTGTTATGAGGATGATACACACCTGTTCAAATCAAAAGCTCGAACAGATCCATCCAGGGATGCCGACAACACCACCTGTCCATTCTGATTAAAAGTTACACCAGTGATTCCTCCCAAATGTTCGTTAAAGGTAACAAAGCAAAATCCACTGCTGGTGTTCCATACTTTGACCTGCAGCAAATATGAGGGAACGATATCTTCTTTCATCTATATGTATTAGTGATAGTGAAAATATCTAACAATATGCTAACCTTTAGTCTATTACTCAGACAAATTAATTATATCTGAAACAGACAGCATATCTTACTATGAAATAAAATAATTACAAAACTTTCCCAGGTGAGCTGTGCAAAGAGGACATTTTGTTATAAATTAAATAGATTTTAAAAGTAATTGTCAGAGATTTGAAAACAAGAAAAAGGAATTAGTCTGAATCCCGCTGTGTTTACCTTGCCATCATCCCCACCTGTGGCAATGTTCTGGCCATCAGGCGAGTAGGCTAGACAGCCCATGTTATTGAAGTGTCCCTGTTGTTTTAGGACATATGTCTCACTCTGCCACTCCCAGACCAGTAACTGGCCCAAACCTCCACACCCCAAGGCCAGCCAGTCACCAGTGTTGTTGAAGGCCATTGTGGCAATGTTCTGGTCTGAAATACTGCAGCATTGTAAAAAGGTACAACATAACTTTTTTTTAAACATATACGTTTTTCATAGTTTTAATGATGTTAGGTATAATGAAATGAAAACAAATCTTTTGGTCCAGTTTATTGAGATACACAAGTTATTCTGCAGAATCTTTAAAGGTTTTGATAAGTATTTAAGAGTTGATAGAGTTTATAAAGATCTTCGAATCATGTACACATGGAATTTTTCATATCAAAAAAATTTTGAAATATTTAAAAGGTTTATTTAATAAAAAGGTAAAAAAAACTGACCAGTGTTTGTTTAATTAATTTTAAAAGATGTATGCTACAAGGCTTTATATAACAATTTGTGTCAGTGGACGAGACTGCAGTTACAGCATGTATATATAGTTACTTGAGAGAGTGTATGAGATTGAAGTCTGGCATCTCATGCAGGAAGAAGGAACCATCTTGAAACCCAGCCACTAGGATGGCACTGTTTTTGTGGTAAGCTGCACACGTGAGATGAGCAAATTTGGCGGTGGCACCACGAGCTTCCTTATACGAATACCTGTCCATAACAACATGATGTATAATAACACTATTTTGAATTCAATCTACTGATAATATATAAAAATATTTACACTTCAAATGAAATTTTTAAATTGGTATTTTAACAAAAAACAAAGCAAAATGTATCTACCATAAACAAAAATATCAAATCAGAACACAGAAGAGGATCACTTTTAAAATCTATACAGAAAACGTAATACAATATGTATCCTGGTATTTATAACTTTGAAGACAACTTCATAGCCTATTAATTCAAGCACATTTAGATTCTGCTGGAGTAACAGTTATGTATAGAAAGTTTGACTTAAGCACATTGAAAATCTTTGTCACAGTATAGCTTATCCATACCTTCATAGCAGCTTTCTTACAAATTAATTTGTTTTACCAGTAATACATTAGATGCATACAAATCTTCAAAATTTACAAATCAAATATTGAAATATTCAGTTTCAACCTATATACTTAAAAAAAAGTCTTGTAGACTAACTTTTGTGCTCGCTGATACAAAACTCTCTCATCTGGTTCTGCAGTGTCCATAGGAATTTCTGTAAAACATCAAACAGGAAAAGGTCAAGAAAACAGAAAGGTATTAGGCCTTATATATATCCCCATAAACATTATGTTGAATCAACAAAGAAAGCTTTTTTTTTTTAAATTTCTTATGCATTGTCCATTAAATCTGAAAAGCAGTGTCAGCAAAGCACTTTTGTCCATTACCATAGCAACTGATTTCCTGCCATTATTTTTTAAGTGAACAAAAAGAAGGAAGAATACCTTAGTAATTATCTATGATCTGTTTAAAGTTCAGAATACTACTGTACATAAAACGTTCATTTTTGTATTGTGTTTCACAACAGTATCTGTTCTCAACTTCTCCTGATAATGTAAAAGTGACATAACATAATCTTAAAATGCTTTAAGTTCTCTGAATACATTGGTAAAATACCGAACCTGAGTACAATACTATACAGAATTTCACAATCTCATTGCTTTATTTTACAAAACTAAAATAAATTTGAGTTTATCTCCTGAAAGGGTCCACCTTTTGAATCCGAGATTTCCTGCTCATCCAGATCATCCTCTTCACCTTGATGTTTGCGAACTTTCGGGACGAATGGTCGTAAATCTTCCAGTTTAGTGTCGCTCTCCCACACACACAGATGCCCATTCTGACTTATGGTAAATACCTGTTCTAGTTAAGGATATATACTGAACCATTCATACAGGTCTAAGCCTTTTTAGCTCTAAGCTTTTTAAGCGCCCTCGCTTATACGGACATTTATAGAATCACATCCTGTAATTTTAAGAATATTCTGCAATTAGTTGCAAACTAGATGTGAATAAGACTTAAGTGATAACATTGATGTTGATAAAATACAAGTTACATGTTCATTGATTTATAACACAGTAAATCCATGTGAAGCATGAAAATAAAACCGAAAGTTTGACTGTATCTCGTAAAAAATTGTGGGTGCTTCTTTTTGGTTTAAACTTCATCTGAAGTGATTTTTGTTGCAATTTTTTTGTTTAAAGCAACAAAAACATCAAAAGTTTCTCCTCAATGAACATTTCATGTAACACAATAGGTAAGAACTACCTTACTAAATCCATAGATATATATTTCATATCATGAAAATTCTACACTTAGAGGCACAGAATAGACTAACATAATCAAAACAAATATCTTTTGACCAAAAAATATCAAAACATGGTCTGGTCATTAAGACATCAATTGCCCGAGCTCTACTCTCCTCCAGAGCCCAAAATCTGAAAAATGGTGTTTTTATTTGAAATTCTATGATAGTCTACAACAAATTCTTTTTTTTTCAAACTATTTTATGAACTCAGCCGAAATCTGTAAGCATTGTATAAGGATACATCCAGGGAGTTGTGGGCAAAGTATGCAGCAACAATGGCATCATTGTGTCCCCCGAGGGAGTTGATGGTAAGGTTTGCGAGGCGTTCTACTGCATGTACCCTTGTATTCATATCCTTAGACCCAGTACATAGCACCCTGTAACATAACACAATATTACTTCACAGTAAGTTTAATGGTGTTGTGCTACATTTGATTTTTAACATGTTTTCTTTTATATCATGATAATTCAACCTTATACAATAATACAGGTACCTCATATCTACCAATGTTAACCTATATATGAACACGAGCCTTTGTTTCTCAACATTATCTGTGTCTGAAATTTTCACATTGGCATTAATAGTGATGTGAATACAAAATGACCATAACAGGAAGTACATATCAATTCAACAACATATATCAATATTTCCTCTATGTACCTTACACCCAGTGAGCTACAATACAGCAACATATATAAAATCATAAGGCTAATGTTTTTTCTCCTATACTCTGCAATAAACATGTATGCAGAATATCTTGTTTACAAAAAATCATCATACTTTGAATCCGATGTCCAATCAATGCAGACAGTTTCATCATAGGCTCCTTGGTATGTGCGGTACAGCTGGAATGGGTTAAACTCCCTCCTCTTACCAGGAGCATGGAACACCAGGATAACACTGTTCCTTGTCACTGCAAATTTCCTTCAATCAAGTGAAATTAAAAAGTGAAAAACAAAAACAAAACAAAAAAACAAACAAAAATTATGTCACTGAAATTGGCAACAAACATTTTTTAAGAAGATGTGTTTAAATGATGTTAAAAGATGATTCATTTGATTTATTTTACAATAATTTTGAAACAAACAGCTAATCTTACATTAATCACTCCTGTTGGCTCTGATGGAGACATGTGTGGGATATTATTGTGGGAGGAAATGAAGAGTATGCGGGAAAAATCCACGTAATTGGATAGGTGGTTCAAAACCTATTTACAATTGATTGATTTATAACTTTCTATTACAAACACATTGTACATCAATTAAAAAAAAACAAATACTATTATAGAAAACTAGTTATGTTGAATGACAAGTTGACAAGCAGAAGCTAGTTTTAAGTAGCTGAACTGCTAAGGGTATCTGCCCATAATCATTTGGACTTGCAGACTCTTGATCCTTTGTGTCCTACTTTCCCTCCTGTTAGCTTTTAATCAACTCAATTCATAAGTGTTGTGTGAGTATGGAAAAGAAAAAACTCTGTAGAAGATAGTGTTACAATTTTGAGAATAAGAAAAAGGAAGTAGTTGTTTTTAAGGGCAAGCAACCACAAATGGTCAGGAAGTATGATTGCAAACTCGATTAATTCCAATGTTTTGGATCTGATCAATGAACTTACTTGCCATCAGGGCTGAATTTGACCTGATGGACTGGCTGATGGAAGTGGTATGTGTTGAGAACAGTCTTACTGATCAAGCTGCATAGGTAACCTTCTCCATCTGTAAGTACACACGTAACATAACTTTGTATTACTTAAACACTGCATCATCAGACTTTTGCCCCCAAGTTTGTTTTCCGACATCAGAATTCATATCTTTACAATGTACTGTAATCCAGTACTAATTGATCATTTACCGTAAAAGGTATCTTTTTTATAAGCAACAAAAAATGTATTTTTCTTGGAAGTCTTGATACAGACTATTGTTATCTTTCTTGTTTTCTATTTTTGGGTGACTTTATTCCCTCCTAAATAATGAGAGATTTCCAAAATATTAACTTTTGTAATACCCTTTAATCCTTCTTTTAAGATGGCAACTTTCTTTTTGAAATTTAAAGAGAAATATTTCCCCCTCATTTACCTGGAGTCAACAATTCTTTATATTCCCACTTCTATAATTACTTAGAATCGTTCATCTACTCCAATATCACACAAGGAGCCAGCAATCAATCCCATTATAGTCAACCAATATCCCATCTAACAGAAGCTTGCTATTTACCTGGCACTAACCACTCTTTTATTCTTAAAATTTGTTTCATAACAATTTTCGAAACAAGTTATTCCAACTTATAAAGGTCCTTCCTATGAACTTGGATGGAAACATGTTTTGGGTCTTGTTGTGGAAGGAAACAGAAGTACCTGAGGAAAAGTCATGTGGTCTAGCACGTCACATCCATTCACAGAATCAAACCCTGAATGTCTAAGTGAAAGCTGAGTTTGTTTCCATGACGTCACCTAACCAACCTTGTTCACCAGTAGCTAGCAACTTACCCTCGTTGACCAGGATCATGGTGTAACCATCGGGAGACAAAGCAATACATGTTATATTTTTCCCGCTTTCTATTGGCAATGTTTCTGATCTGTTGCTGTAGAGAAACAAAATGAAATTTATATTATATTAGTATTTCTTTTATTGAAATAAGTAATGATTTTTAGATCATGACATTAATTATGAAATTATTTGAACTTGCAAACTGATGACTAAACATCCTGCTACAATTAATGAATGCTCTACTTTGTTAAATCTGACATGAAGCAAATATATCCACCTTGAAAAAAAGCCTCTCATCATATTATTTCAATCATTAACTCTAGTAATTTTAACAAATGGTAATTAAACAATAAAATTGTTGTTGACTTACTTTTTTAGGTCAAATATAGTGACTCTGTTTCCCACAGGACTAATGACACTGTTGCCATCTGGTGTGAACACAACATTACCCTTTCTGTACACTGAACCCAGTAAGTTGGAAAACTACAATAGTGAAAATCTTATCATAAATACCAATAACATGTGTATATGACTAAAACAACACAAAATTTCAGTAGGTTACCAAATCCTAGATATAATCAAGGCTTCTGATAAACACAAATAAGATGAATTTTGATGCACCAAAAACTTTTTTGGCTCTGTTTTACATATTTTTTTAATTTCAATACAGCATTTTCATATTTATACGAAGGAATTTGATGCTTTTGGTTATATAAAGTTAGATTTTGTAACGCATAAAGAAAAGATATGTTCGAAATGTACTTATCATAAGACTGAAATCATAAAAAATATAAAGTTCCTCAATATCCTTGGTTAACCCGACATCATATGCATTAATCTTTTTATGTAATTTCATCACAACATGGTCCTTGGAAGGGTCAGAATATCAGATCACACAAAATTAAAGAAATACGTTCATTTATCTCTTCCTCCCACAATAAGCGATAAACATGAGACATTCATTTCTGGTATAGGCAATGGACAGGGGGGGGGGGTTAGTCAAAACATTAAAGAAACTTTTTCAGCCATTGTTATATATCTTCAATTGTTTCCTATATGTCAATATGATATTCATGCTCTCCATTCCATTCTTACACGATATGAAAACTTCATGGTCATTGAATGTTCAAAGCATCATTATGTTCCGTATCACATTTTCATAACAAACCAGCACATGACGAGCACATGTTTATTACTCGTGACGTCAACTGGTCCCTACTGCAGTTTAAGAGGACGGTTTTGATTGGATCCTTTTACATAAGACGACCAATCAACACCAATCTAAGAAGTGATAGAGCTTTGCGATCACATGATACTTTGTGGATTCGCCATCTTGCGACGTCGAACAACCTGTGTAGTTATCTTCTGAAAAGAAATCGAAATTTCTGCTGTTTTACTTCTTGAAAACTAAGAAAAATGACCGACGTTGCGGAAAAACAACCTCTTTACACACCGTTCTTCGGAGCAATGGGTGCAACAGCAGCTATGGCCTTCAGTGGTAAGAAAAATATTCATCTTTGACACGGCACCGGGTGGGCAAGTCATAATCGATCGTTTTTGGAATTTGTCATTGATGAATTTTGGTGACATTGACGATAGGGAATAAGTCAAGGTACCGTTCATATTCACCATCTAACTGAAATAAAGCGTGTTTGGTAGTTCAACTAATGTCGTTTTGTATTAGAGCGTCAGAAAGAAAAACGCATTTTACGATTGATGACATCTGTTCCGGTTGTTGGGTGTCACGGGATAATGGACGAAGGTGAATAATTGTGTATTCCTTGAAATTCACCTTATAAAAGGTCTACTTTCGGTTAATGCCCCTGTATGTTTAAAATAAACTTCAGGTCGGATATAATTGATAACAAATGTGGAGATACAAAATCAATAAAACTGGATTAATACGTAAATGTGTACATGGGGAAAATATTTTTTTCTTTTAGATGAAATTTTAGTACCTTCGTAGTAGGCAAATTGCGAATTATATAATGAACTATGTCTAGAAAATTTATCATATTTGAGTTTATCTTTGCCCTTCGTAAATTGTGATACACGTGGCAGCAATAAATTTTATGACAAAATTAACCTTGACACATTAATCATTTTGTACTTCATAGTTTCAGCTGCTGATCAAATGTACATGCATTCATGTTTCTGTCTTTTCTAGAATCAATTGGCACATTTTATACAGATCTAAAGATTGATTTTATAAATGTGGAATGCACACTATGAAATAACTATTTCACATATTAAACCAATTGTATTGCATGCATGTACATGTTGATATAATGTCATTGCAATAGACATTGCCATTAGATACAACACCAAGTATGAGAGCTTTTGACAATATGAAATGTGTTAATAATACTTATATGAATAATTGATCATGAAACTCTTTACGAAATTGAAAAAATTTAATTCAATAATTATGATTTATTGTTTAAGGAGTAAAGGATAATCAGAAATATAGTTGAAATACTACAAGTGTACTTAGTCAACCATACAAATGTATTTAGTAAATCAGTCATTTTAGCAGCAATGAGCAATGAAGTACAGTTGTAAATGTACTTGTCAATACATTCACATAGCATAAAATTGTATATTTTTTACTGCAGTAGGTGTTGGTTTTCGAAGTTTGTTGTATATAGTGTTATGAATTAGATGTATTAAAGCTTATGGGATAGGTTACACTAGATGAGTTTTTGAAAGTTATTGAAAGGGGCAAGCAGGTACTTGATATTGTCTGCAAAGTTTCAATGTGACCTAGTTTGATTTCTGTGGGTAGAAACTAGCTATGTAACTTTAAGATTAACATTGCTGAGTGACTGAGGTATTCTGAGATAACATATCTGGGTATCTGTGTGTATGACACTGAATTCAGAATTATGACCTTATTATGAACATTCATATATCTTGTTTGCATAGAGTTGGTGATGGCGAATTCTATACCGTAACTGTCAATTAAAAAGAAAGTCAGTTTTCATTTGGAAGTTTTCTGGAAACTCTACTAGCTTAATACACAGTAATCATACATGGAGAAGAGAAAGTACAGGACTATATAAGTCAATGATTAAAAGATGTTCAGGACCAGATATCACAAACACTTTCTCATTGTAATTATTTATATAATAGGCATTTTATCTTTATGCATGGCTTAACACCGTAAAGCTAAGGTACATTTGTTAGTTTCACTATGGTGTCTTATAATACAAATGTTACTTGTGAAACAAATTTGAAATGCTGACAGTGCAAATTAAAAGCTGTCAACATGATAAAAACTATATGAACTATAAATGTTTCTGATGCCTTTTGCATGCTAATCATCCAAACATTTTCTTGAAATTTAGCCGGCCAGAACCCTGTACAAAAGTTTTCTATGAACACTTTATAATGAAATATTCATGAATACTGAAACCTACGCTTATATAAAGCCATTTTGAGTTGCTGAGGTTAAAAACAAGGTTACTAATTGAAACTGCCATCATTGGTAAAGATATTATGTTTTATTTATATAAGTTTACTTTTGTAAATGTTGAGGTTTTTACTTTGTCAGATGACCATTATTGTACACGAAGTTTTTTAAGCCCTCAAGTTACTCTGACATCTGGTACTTCTTGATGTTTTCACTTCACGTGAGGAAGATTATCGTTCTTTTTTCCATCATGATGTTACTTGATCTGTATTTAGGACTTTTTATTATATTGGAGTTTCTTCTGGCCACTGTCTAGCCCTTTCTCAAGCAATTATACAGTTTCACACAGGAGTTACATTTTACCCATTTTAAGCAGCATTCCCATTTTTCTCCTGATGGAGTTTTTTCACCCTCAAATTTCATCTTGCACTTCAAGATTTTGTAATTGCAAATTTAAAGGGTACAAAACCATTACGAAATATTAATTTTACCCTCAAATTTGAACTACGGTGAGAACCCAGAAGGAGAAAATAATAATTCTTGACTATGCTCTGAAATTGTAATCATGCATATGCACGTACATATTGCATGTTGTATTGTACCACAACCTCATGATAACTTAGAATTAACATTTCGTTCATACTGTATACATTTCACTGTCCCCACTTTGGAATAACTGGAAAGATATCAAATCACATAAATACCTCAAAATGAATATTGCTAGTGTTTTATATTAGAACTAAAATTTGTAATAGTTACAAGAGATGACATCAACTATGGTATTTGTCCTGAAAAGCATGTTTAAATATATATGTCAAAGTTGTGTTGAGTAGGAGTCTCTAGTGTTTCATTGATGGTCCCCTTATGGTGATGCTCACATCAGATTTGAGGTAAATTAAGCTGTTAACATGATTTTTAGACTCAAATATATGATCTCGATAAAAATATATAGCCACTTCACAGCCATTAACATTATGTAGTATATGAAGCACAGGTGTTTCAGCTTTGTCCTTGTCTTTTTTCAAATTGTGCATCTCAATACTTTGAGGAGTCCCATAGTTAAAGATGTCCTATCACTACACTACACCAATACCTTAGAATATCACAGATGCAGTCCATACTTTCAATGAAAAAGTTACCAATGATTTGTTGATATGCATTTATTTTTATTTTTCCTGCATTTAAGTGGGGGGGGGGGGAATCAGAACAGTAAACAGGATTTAGTTTAAAATAAACAGATTGCTTGGTACAATGTGCAAATTGAAAATAGATGGAATTTAAGGTATCACCAGTAACACTGGTATACAAATGTATGAATGATATTTGTGTCGAATGTGAATCAGGCAGCACATGTTTCTTTACATGGGTTTGCTTTACAGAAACTACATTAATTTTTCATAATCAATTGATTCAGTAGTGTGATTGATCATGAAGTTTCACCTACTGCTGTGAGTGTTGATTTATAGCAAATCAGTTAAGATAACCAATGTCATGTATCTGGGTGCATGTTGCAATATCTGCCTACAACTTGAATAGATTTATTGTGGTAAAAAAGTACTGGTTTATACACTGTACTGTGTAAAAATTAGTGAAAGGAAAGTACTTCTGCACAAAGAGATATCACCTATTTTATTGTTGGCTGGATAAAGCTTTTAATCGTTCATAAGTCATATGCATCCATTGTCCAATCTGTTAAAATGATTAACCTGTCACTGTTGATATTGTCCAATAAGATACTAGCTTTCCATTTTACTCTTCTCCATATATGTAGCATCTATATATACAGAAGTGTATTTTCCAACATTGATTTTGTAAGTGGTAGATTCTCATGTTCTTGTGGCCTAGGTATAGTAACAAGCTTTCCTGTGACATCGCTCAACTAACATCCAGCCGAGAACTGGTTATTGATTGTATGGCTTCTATAGTAATCAATGCTAGGAGGATTCTGGTTCAGTGTTTACGTGGTCGAGCTAGGTTTGAGTACACCCAGTTGTGCTGATGTAGTCGATGCTTTAGCTTCTGGCTGCAAGTGTCTAAACATCACCATCAGCCGTAGGCCAGCATTAAAGTCAAAATTATAGTCTTTTTGATGCTAAGCATGTAATGTACGGTATATGGTAGCAGATTCATGGATAAACATACAATTTTAAGATTCTATTTAAAAAATACAGTTTACCACACAGAATGGAAGATCAGCACAGCATTATAGATTGATGTGTACTTTATGGCTACCATTTGGAAGCTAAAGCTGTTTTCTATAGTTAACAAAGGAAGACAAATTTTGACTTGTGCCCAGTCCAGGCATTGGTCTGGTGCATAGGGCAGTTATTCTAATGAATATAACTTGGCTTGTATTTCTAAAACATTTGATATATTATTATCAAGGGGCAAAAAACAGCATTTAATAGAATATTTGTGCCTGAATGGAAGGGTATGTATTAGTTATACATGACAATGATGTATCTTGTTCGCAGAAAACAACTTTAAATACAGGATTAGGTGTAATACAATCAATAATCATACTAGTTGTCACATCAGTGTACATGTACATTATATACGAGATGTTTTATATACACATACCAGCTACAATTTGAAGTATCTATAACACTGTAGATGTACGTAAAAAATTTATAATCTCAAAGCATTATCCTTCAAATATGAGTTAAGCATACTGTATTACGGAAATAAACCTTTAATTACATCCTTAGTATTGTATGTTGTATTATAAATGATGTTGATTTTAACATGAAAAAATAATCATGATTTTCTCTCAGTCTCTCCACTGTAGTCTCACACTTTTGTGCCCTTAGTTTAATTGATGTATGTAATAAGGTAATGTAGAAGTTCTCAATTTTGGCAAACAAAATTTGAATTTGTGACAAGACCGAATTAATATGGAAAAGGTTATTCATTTCATTCGACAGTCTGTACACGTCACTAACAGAATGCTTAATTTACCCTGAAGCAAGTAACGTCCATCCCATTGCATACCATACCAGTATACATTAGGTAATGTTATATATAGCTGTAAATATAAGACACCTTCACTAAGTGTACCCCTATACAATTTTATTACATTAGCTTCAGGGCTATACTTATCAGTTCAGGGATCTATATATAATGTTGGGCCATGCTCTTCCTTTTTGATATGCTCCCATATATATAAATGTCACATTCTTATATTGAATTGTTGATGTTTTGGAAGATAACACTCAATCTTTTCAATCAATTCATGATTGAATTAATTGTCTGAAATTTCATACAATACTGAACTATTAAATAACTGTTGAATAGTATGGTAGTGGATTTTTGTAATTAAATACTGTTGTTTTCTGTTCACAAAAAGGACATGATCATTCAATACCCTGTAATAAATACTCCAATGTATACAAAGTACTGACTACACTTTGGAACTTATTACAAGCTGTAACTGTGATGGTTTTAGAATTGGTACAGATTTAAAACATGTAAATGGGTAATTTTCATCAAAATTACTTTTACTGTAATTAATATTTTTAATATTATACATGTTCAAAATTTGGTAATTGAATGTGTCTGCATTGTATTTCTCCAATCTTAATGTATCTTGCATTTTGAGAGGCTGTTAATGTTGAGATCTTTACATACTACCTGGTAACTGACTTTGTTTCTGATGAGTTATATATGTTTGACTCTCCATAGTTTTCTGTGTAAAACACTCAAAAGATGAATATAAATCTATGTATATAATATAAAACATAATGACATTTAATTTTGTTTGGACAGTGAAAGAATAATGTGCTGTGATAGATTTTAATAGATTATATAAAAATTGCATACATGACATATAATCAGGGCATTCAGTTGACCTTTGACATTACACTCATCTTTGGCAATTTCTAAACTCAAATAACAAACCTGAAGGGTGAAAACATGTGAAATAGACGTGTTGCTTCAAACACATGAGACTGACATGTCACTTCAATCTCAATAGTCAGAACTAATTGTTGGGGGTCAAAATAATACTCTGCAGTGTCTTATGAATGTGTTGTATATGGTTTATAGAATATATGGGTAAGATGCTTTAGAATGATGTACCAGGTATTCAACATGATAAGGCACACATTGACGACTTTCTACATCGGTGAACAACAGATTAGTATAGTGACACCTTTTGAATTGTTTCAAGACATTACTCATGCATCGTTGTTTATGTTTCAGCCTTGGGAGCTGCCTATGGCACAGCCAAGTCTGGTACTGGAATCGCTGCCATGTCTGTGATGAGGCCAGAGCTGATCATGAAGTCTGTGATCCCTGTTGTCATGGCTGGTATCATTGCCATCTACGGGCTGGTCGTAGCTGCCCTCATTGCCAACAGTATCACCAAAGACTACACACTCTTCACGTATGCATTTACAACTTTTAAAAAGGAAATTGTACATCATAGGTTTTCTCATCAAGTTTATATATTGCATTCAAACACCTCAAAACAAGATTTCATCCGTGTAAAAACGAGTTGTGAAATACTGATTTTCTGTATTGTCACTATGTTAGTATTTTATAAAAATGAATTTAACCAATAAAGTTTGCAAAGAAATAGTAAAAATTGATTTCTAGTAGGTCATTTTATTACCAAGTCAATATTCTTTACTTCATTGTTCGTAAAGAGGAAGCACTGTGTCCCTAGATATTCTTTTAATATCAATTTAATAATGGCCTCACTTTCTTACCTACAGGAGCTTCTGCCACTTGGGTGCAGGACTGAGTGTGGGTTTGAGTGGTCTAGCTGCAGGGTTTGCCATTGGAATCGTGGGAGACGCTGGTGTGAGAGGAACAGCACAACAACCCAGATTATTTGTCGGAATGATCCTTATTCTAATTTTTGCTGAAGTATTGGGTCTATACGGACTTATTGTAGCTCTTATCCTGGCTACCAGAGGATAACGCTTCCGCAGTCTACTATATACAGAACTTACTATAGGAACAATTGGAAACCATTCATACTAGATACAAGCAGGCGAGTGACCCTCGACTAACATTCCGATTGTAGCATCTTCCTGTATCTGACTATCAACTTTGAAATACACTTTTTGTTTATTGAGTCATTTTTACGTAAATTTTTAGAATTCTTGTCAGAACAAAGTACAATCTGTAAAATGGGACAAATTGTTGTGTGAAGTTTTGATCGTCTTTTCTGTTATTGGGTTATAAATATTATTTATACTTTCTTAGATCATTGCCGACAGGTTAAGAGTTGGACATAGCCCGTACTTCAACACCCGTGTTGGTCTTTATGGTAAAGATTCATGTGACATGTTCCAGTTATCTTTATGTTGAAAGTAGCGTTGTATATATCCACTAACAGTTGCTAATGAAAGGGCATGTCTGAATATTTGAGAGTTGTAATGAAATCAACAATTTATTGGTCATCAATATATTCATTGCTACTAAATCATGCATTTTTAATCCCTAGAGTGATTTGAACAGTATCACCAGGTTGTATGTGTGTGGTTTGAGGATGATTGAAGACGATCATGTTGATTTGTGATTATGTTTTCTAGTGGTGCAGATGAATCCAATTATTTATATATTACTTACAATGTTATAGAGGAGGAATCCAATCATGGAATTATTTACATTTTAAAATGATTTGAATGATTTCTTTTGTGTATTTTGTCCTGTGTGTTATAATATATGATACAAAATATATTTGGAAATGTAGATATATTTTTTGTTTGTTTTAGTCTGCAATGCAGACAGTGATACATGCTAGCCAGTCATTTTTGCGAGAGTGTGAGAGAAATGTTGGAAAATATGGGTCGGAAAACAGGATAAATATTACGGAACTGCTTACATTTTTCATAGTAGTAACATAAAAGTGCTTGTCTAATAGAAAAGAAGAAAATCAAATTTGCATACAAAGTAAAAAGTATCAGCTCTTTGTGTCACAGAAACCAGTCATTGAAAACCTTGACGCCAAAATCTACATTGTACCATTGATAACCATATACTTTCACAAGTATGGATGTAGTCTTAATTTCTGCTTCATGTAATGTCTAAGGAATTAAGTTGTCTCCATTAACCCCTCATGTTATAACTAGTCTAACAACTTCGTCATTAGGTTGATATATACAATACTTTTCAGTAATTGATAAAAAATGAGACACGAGTACCAAACAGTTTTGTTTCATTGATGTGTAGAATTTTGTGAATGTTCCAGTATTTAAACACATTAGAAACCTATGTTGTAGCTCCGATAGTTGTAGGTATATCTATTGTATGTATAGGACCAGCTGTATTCAAGGGAGCTGGAAATTCGGTCACTTTCTAGTTAAAAACAAATCCCTAGCAGAAAGATTTTCAAAATTTTTTTTCTCCAACCATGTAAAACAAAATTTGCATGAATGATATACACAAGAAATTATAAATATGATATTGTCATTTTCATGTACAGAGTAAATTTGTTTTCATGTCGGTGAGAGTATTAAACAGTCACCACAAAAACATTAGTTTGTTATTATTTCAAGGTGTGTATTTCACAGGGAACTAAGATGTTTATATAAAGTAGCAGTGATGAATATCCTCACATCTACTGTTTAAAAGTGTGAAGTTTGTCAGTATTGTATATGTCATAAAGTAATGAAATTTGAGTTGAGAATAGTAAGTAATTCATAGCTTACATAAATAAAGCATGGGTGTCATCATAAATGAATGTTAATAGTCATATTAAAACAAAATTGAAAAAGAAAATGAACTCGACCACTGAGTCAATCCTAACGGTATACACAATCCCAGCTGTGACGTTAGAATCCTACATCATTGACCTCTGGGTCCCAAAAGAGATACAGCACTCGGTTGCTTGTAAATGACCTACCAGTTTAGAGTAAGGTCAGGACAGGATGTTGAGGGACCAGACTGTAATTAACTGACGATAGGCCTATATCTGGTGATAATACTCATACTTAATGTTGTTTCAGTAAAATATCTATCAAATACATGTACTGTAAACGTGTAATAAGCCCACCCCACTTTGAATCCAAGCTTGTGTAAGGACATCTTGTTTTATTGCAGGAAAACAAGGATTATAATCTTTGTACACTAAATATGACTAGCTATATGTAAAAACGTACCTGGGCTTTTGAGTGTGAGGGAAATGTGTTTACTCCTTGGACCAATTTTCTGATAAATACAGTTTGTCACATTTCAATTAATATCATGTGATTCAAAATGATCTGTCATTCCATGTTAAAAGTAAAATTATCATTTTCAAACACACAAAGTGTGTGTGGTTACAAAGCTGTCAAATACTACAACCATATATGCCGGAAGACAGTTCAATGCTTATATTTACATCCCCTATGCACATTACTGCTTTGGGCAAAAAAGAATTTTATTTAAACGATGTGCAAACGTAAAACTATTAAGTTAACATACAAGTTGGACTAGTCTGTTGTTTAGCTATTAACTTCTTCCTCTATTTGATTAAGTACTTGTAAACATCACTACAGCCACTTGTGTCCAGCTTCCTCTGATATGTGACTAGATTAATTATTGAACATTATATACATATAGCATATCCCGACCTGTCAACATGCTCCTTGAAGGATATAAAATTGTGTATACTCTCTTCCTGGGAGATGTTCTCATTGTAGAGTCCTCCCAAAGGTTTTGCCATGATAAATAAAGATGTCTACATCAAAGTCCTGAATATAGTTTTATCAACATGATAAAAGTCTCGTGTAATGGTGGCACAGTCAACATAAAAGCATGATTGATATTATCCAAGTAGAGTAGTCTGTTTTACATAATTTTGATCAGGGTTTGTCATTCCTTGCTTTAGTACATCTACAAATATATGGTTATGGGGGTATTTAATGTGTAGGTATATAATAAAAGTTTTTGTTGTACTGCAGCCAAAGTTTTTTCATTAAATGATGCTAATATCATCATCAGCCCAGAGAAGGGGAGGTCAGGTATAAGTACCGTACTGTTCAAAACGATACATCAACCAATCAGAAATGGAGAGCATGACATTCAGTGACCTTGACCTTTGATGCTATAATCCAAAAAAGAACAGATGTCTTTCCAAATACACTGTACATGAATTTTAGTTAAAGCAAAATGTAGAAATGTCAACAGGTCATGCAAAACTCAGAGTTAACAAGATATCACAGCAGGATCTTGGCACCCACCTTGGAAATGAATATAGAGGGACATTGAGAATTGTATGGTTGTAAAATGTGCATGGTCACTGGGACCTTATTACATTATCCCTCTACATCAAATATGATAATCCTGCATGAAATAGGATAAGAGATATGCTAAGAAAAACAAGGCTTTTCTATAAAGTGGTTCAAAGGTATAGGTTAGAATGACCTACTTTCAGACAATAAACTTCCCAGAATGTACCCACTGACCAAGTTTGAATATCCTACATTGTACTAGATATGCTCTACAGAAAATGTACACTTCTTATACATAGCAAAAACAAAGGTGGATGCCTTGGCAGGATCATCCTTAATATCAATTAGGACCAACAAGAACTTGAACTTATCACCTTGTATCATCCTTGATATCACTTTGGACTAACAAAATTTGAACTTGTCACCTCTGAAAGATTTGGTGATGTAGCATTATCGGTAACAAACATTTTCCTGTCAAAATCCACTGGTGGCCATCTTGAAAGTCAAATCAATCATAAGATGGGTAAGGACAAACTAGGGACCAAAAAGACATACTATATGTATAGACAATTTGTAGAGGATCACATAAACTTTTTCAGAAGTGTAGCGATAACAGGAATTGTCTACAGAACTTGTTTGATAATGTGGCCTAAAAATAATTTACCCTTAATGAACTTCAAAATTTTTTAGGTATAAGACAAAACTATTCCTGTTGTGTATGTAATGAATGTAACACTGATCCTAGACTTGGGTGTACTACTGCATGATAGATGGAAAAACGATACACAAAATGATAAAATGAAAATGATATCTCCATAACAGATATCTATAGATGTATACTACTCAACGTCCATGATAAAGCTTCTTGTTAGATGAGCTTTTGATTACGTAAACAAGGTAAAGATCACCCAAGGTCTATTAAGACTTTTTGCTATGACTTGACACAGAAATCAACTTCTAAACAGTAAGATAAAATATAGATATGTGATGCAAATGTGAAGTGTTTTGCCAAGAAAATACCATTCGTTTAGGGCAAGTTTTATATTTCTTTTCAACAGGAGCCTGTCAAAACAAAGCAACTGCCCTATCAAATATCTTATATACTGACTGAAAAGAAATGAAAAATAATTGATTGATGCATCCATGGTACTGAAGAACAAAAGGCCCAAGGGGCCTACATTGCTTACCTGGCTAGTATATCCATTTAGTAAAGAATTTCAGATATGACAAATAATTTCTCTATTGGGGCCAAGCTTTGTGGTCAAACAGAAGTCAGATTCACATTTCATATAATTTACTTCAGACCAAATTTGGAAAATATCCTTGAACTGAATAAGGATTTTGTAGAACTTACATTTCCCCTATTGGGCCCCACTCCTAAGCCATAGGGGACCAGGATACATTATGCATACAGAACTGATTTCCCTTCACCCTGAAATACTTTAGGCAAAATTTGGGCAAAATCCATTCATTCCTATAGGAGGAGGACTTCAAAGAATTTACTCTATTTCCCCTTTTGGGCCCCACATCTCTGGTCCTTGGGGGGTAGAAAAGCGATATTTATACAAACTTGGGTCATCTTCCCCAAGGATGCTTCTGACCACATTTGATTAATATCTGTTCAGTCGTTCATGAATAATAGAGATTTATAATAAAAAGTTGACAGACACTGGGCAACTGATGCCACGTCATGGCACAAGTTCACAGGTCCTTTGGACCAGGTGATCTAGTACACTCTCAAATCTTATCAAACTTTAAATCTGATTCTAAGGTCCAGTTTTTGGGACCATCGATGTGGAGCCATGGTAAAATAAAATAAATATAATAACATGCTGATAAATTCTTCCCAAGTCTGAATAAGTTCAAATTAATAGAAAAAGAAATACAACCAAAAGCACTACATGTATCAGGTACATTTATATAAGCTACAATATACTGTGAAATCACAGTAGAATAAAGGAAAAAAGACAATCACACTAGGTAATCAAATGAAAACTGACACAAAAGGATTTATTTATTTTCATTTTATTTCATATATAATCCACGCGACATACTAAAAATGTTATGAAAAGTTACAAATGAAAGTCCATATGTATAAAATGTAATGATTTGCAATTCGATATCACAATTCATGAAATATGAATAAAGTTCTTACGTGAAATAATATAGTAGTAAAAAGTTAACTCTGATCTTTGTGATTTCTTGTGATGTAATTTGCCCTCTTTTAAGATGATTTTCTCTTTTCTCAGCATTCTTCACTATTACTTCAAATTCTGATTTGTTCAGAAGCATTTCTTAAAATGTGGGCTATGATTGAAAAATTTAATGAAACAATTTGAAAATCTGAACACAGTACAATATTAACTATATCTTTATGTGTTTAATTGAGTGGGGGAAAGTCATCTTCACAATCATAACCCACCTCTAAAGGTAAATACATAAACCATGTGTTTTAAATGGATAAACAAGGGACCTAAGTTTTGGTCAGTTTAATGGAGTTCCTGTTTATAGAGTGTCCACATGGTAATAAGGATCTCAAAATGTCCGATTAAACCATGGTCTTCAGTAATTATTTAGAGATGTGATGAAAATACGACATTTAATCTGCTTATTGATGAAATCAGTGGCTATCTCTCCATATAAGTCATGAATGTGTCATGTGACTATGTGCTGACACCAGCATATCGAGGGAATCAATGGATTTATTGGAGGTGAATTAACACATCACTCTCTCTACTGTGTATTTTGAGGATGTCAGTGATGAAGACTTGCTATGGAAGCAGACAGCCTCCTTCTACTCCAGTCAATACTTCATTCTAGCACCTCTCCTCTACAGAATTAACCACGCGCTTTCTAACCCAGGAAAGATACCGCTTCTTCTAAATGCAGTCTTAAATAACTATTGATTTGGTAGCAGCAGTAAATTGCTCCTAAACTACTGTTCATTTCAATGCACACATTGTTATCAACTAGAAACAAATACAGGTCTCACACAAGTTAAAACTACATTCCATTCAGTGTTAACACAGCAAGTTGATCCTTCTTGCACATTAATTGGTTGAGAATACTGAACTTTTACACAAATACTGATGGTTCACCAGTGAAAGTTTCTCACCAACAATACTTCTATCACCAGTTATACTACTATCCTCCCTATACATCTCATGATCCAAAAGTAACACTGATGGTTTTAATAGTCAAGGTCTTTTTTACCAAAAATAACCATCTGACAAACTTTCCTATATATTACATTGTCAAGAATATCAAAGTTTTCTACAGGTACTGATGGTTTAACACTCAAGCTTCCTCACCGTTACACTTATCAGTTAAATACCTAAAAACCCGAACAAATGTCTTTAGAAACATCAACATCAGCTGTTTTATCTAATACCTTTTGCACATATACAACCAGTAAACATCACTATTAACATCATATCAATTTAAGAGCCTCACACTGAAATAATGTCATATTGACCTTTGACTTTTTTGTCAAAATGGACATGAAATGATATGAAATTATTTTGAAACTTTATGCTTCAGGAGTACATTTTCACAAGTGCTTGGTGATTTTTTATGTGTGTGTTTTGGAGCATCAAGTTGACCCCTGAAATTTTGCGATTTCAGAAGTCAAATCACAAATCTCAAGGGTCAAACACATGTGAAATAAGCATTTCTCTTAAAACTCATGAATCAAATCTACTAATTCTGGTGTCAAAAACATATTCCCATGAGTCTACTTAATGTCCTGTGTGTTGAGAAAAGATATCCGCTGTAAAACTATTTTTTCATCCTACAAGAAAATGGTTTTCATTTTTTTTATAGAGTTCCTATGACAATGACCTTGACCTTGGTATGAAGTTAAAATTGGCAACATCATGCTTCATGAGTACATATTTGTTTAATGTATTAGTATGTGTGTCTGTGCATGAGTGTGTGTGTGTTTTTTAATGTTTTTTTTATTCAAATCAACTTCAGCTGGATGGTTATCATATCTCTTAATTCAGTGAGAGAACTTTTTTTTTAAAAATCAATAAAAATTGTGTCTTTTGAAAAATTGAAAAGGAATGACAATGGAGTTAAACGTGACTCTGACCAGAAATATCTGTATTTTAACAAGTATCAGTACCCTACTGGAATATTCATACCATCATCAACCTGCAAGAATGGCTAAAATAAAACAATTTTTCCTGTAATTCTTGAGTGTACAACAAAGTCACCAAATTGTCTGAGAAAGCAGTTCTCTTGGAGTATGTTGAGAGTCACCACACAGAATTCTATCCCTAGTCCGTTCCTCTTGGATTTTCTATCACAATAATGCCTTCTCCAAGATCTCATTCACACGCCCAACCATCGTCCTGGGGTCATCCAGCAGACCTGCGTTGATCATGGCATTGTCAAACAGCTGAAAAATACAATTATACAACAGGGTATTACAGCAATGCAGCTACAATGTACTACCAAACCATCCTGTACTAACTGGATATATTCATATGGACAGTATATAGTGTTGTAACTTTGTAAGTACACTGTAAATATACTTATTTTGGCACAATCAAATTTCAGCACAATATGAAGTATGAACAAGTAAGCACAATTCTGAATCTGTGCTATCAGAATAATAGTTGTATTGATGACACAAACAAACTGCTATTCTCACAATCATGCTTTAGCACTGTATCTTTGGCCCAAAAAGCACTATTATAAAATTATCTCTGAAATATGCACATTTACTGTAGTCATTTAATTAAAATTTGAAAGATAACTGCTGAAGTCATAAAAAATTGCATCAAGATGAATTGTCACCTATAGCAGGTTTGGCTGTGGAGATATATATAGACAGTAAGCATGGAGGCAAGGTAAAACTTTCAAACTTTAGAATTTAACAGTAGATCTATCCTGTACATCACACATGGAAGTCATGAAACAGGTATAACACATATATCACAACATTCGTATCTTCTCGTTTTTTTATCAGTAAACGTAAATCAGAAATTCATCTGTAAAACATATTTATTTACACTTAAAGGTGTTACAAGTTAAAATAACACAAAACCAATCTGATGCAATGCCTGTCAGAGTTACATAAACTGAAAATATATGAATCAAATGTGGCAGCCTTTTCACTACACAACATGAAATCACTGGACATTCTGCTAGGTGAAGCAAGTATGTGTTCTAAATATTTCACAAATGCTACCAGTCCAAGATGGTAAGCAGTGTGACTCCTCAATTATCACTGACAGGTAGGTTTCCATCATATCCTTGACCTACATCAGTCAGGCTTTGAGAGGGAGATGTTCATTTCTGTTATCAGAAATTCCTCAATCTCCAAGAATGACCTTTTTTAAAGAGCCAGTCAAAGAAACTTAACACTAGCTGTCCACAGACACTACACACCCAAAGGCAGGCCTGGACATAGACATTGATATCGTCACAGGTCTTTACAAAGCTATTTGAAAGCTTCCAATAATTCTGTTGCCTACATTCTGCAGAAAATCAAGGTCAAAACAAGGTCACATACACAGGGAAAATGTCCACCCTATTCCCTAAGCTAAAACTTGTATTGTATCATATATAGTACAATGCCTTCTGATACCATTAACAATATTCTGATGTTGTCAATTAGCTGTAAGATGTCCATGCTAATCACAGCACTAGGTAACAGTAGACATTCAATGTAGTTCTGTATTGTCATTATTTTTGGGAACACAACTCGTATAAAATCTGTTAATAAAACTGAAGACCATCACCAACGACCAGATACCTATATAGCCTGGAGCATACATCAAGATTCGGATGAAGGTCTCAAGTTCAAATTCTGGTCTGACTATCGTGTATGTTTTCTTTTGTATTACATCCAGCTAAATTAATGTCCAATTTGTTGGAGGGAGAATAATGGAGCCACACTTGGCAGATTGACGGCTACACACAGCTCTGTTTGTACCAAAATTTCACAAGGTTCAGATCTAAACTCTGGATACACACAAGGTTCAGATCTAAACTCTGGTTACACACAAGGTTCAAATGTAAACTCTGGTTACACACAAGGTTCAGATGTAAACTCTGGATACACACAAGGTTCAGATGTAAACTCTGGTTACACACAAGGTTCAAATGTAAACTCTGGTTACACACAAGGTTCAAATGTAAACTCTGGTTACACACAAGGTTCAGATCTTAACTCTGGTTACACACGAGGTTCAGATCTAAACTCTGGTTTAGCAATGATTTTTTCCATTGTTTGATATTTATGTCTATATAACTGAACATAAGAATATGATACCAATACATGGTATATATATAATGGAATTTCCTATGAAACTCCATCAAATCTAAATAAACTTTCAACCATCAAAGATTTGAAAATATGGATGTCAATTCAGTTTAATTTCATGCACATTTAATTTTCTATATTAATGTTTCGTGCATGAATTATACCAATTTCTTTCACACAGAGAACAATTGTTCTGCACAACAGTCGACCATCCCTATCTCAAAATACTAAAACATAAAACTTGATTCCATAAACACAGGTCTGTCTTTCAAAGGGAGTTTTAATCATAAACACACACTTCACAATCAAAGCTATTACACCAGTATTATATACCTGTACTCTACAACACTCTGCTTGACTATGATCATGTATACAAACAACCATTTGATAAATTTTCATAAAAAATATGGGAAAAAATCACACTTTCATGAATATTTTATGGCAGTAGATAAGTAGTAAATATGCAATATGCAGAAAACTGAATTTCAGATGGACTTTTACCTATCTTATCATCAGCTGTACAATCTGTATCACTGACAGGTATATTGGTAATTTACCTCCATATAGTCAGCACACTGTGGGATACTAGTCATCAACATCATGTGGTACACAAGTCACTTTTACTGTGTGGGGTACACAAGTCACTACCACTGTGTGGGGTACAAGTCACTACCACTGTGTGGGGTACACAAGTCACTACCACTGTGTGGGGTACACACAAGTCACTACCACTGTGTGGGGTACAAGTCACTACCACTGTGTGGGGTACACAAGTCACTACCACTGTGTGGGGTACAAGTCACTACCACTGTGTTGAGTACACAAGTCACTACCACTGTGTGGAGTACAAAAGTCACTACCACTGTGTGGGGTACAAGTCACTACCACTGTGTGGGGTACACAAGTCAATACCACTGTGTGGGGTACAAGTCACTACCACTGTGTGGGCTACAAGTCACTACCACTGTGTGGGGTACACAAGTCACTACCACTGTGTGGGGTACACAAGTCACTACCACTGTGTGGGGTACACAAGTCACTACCACTGTGTTGGGTACAAGTCACTACCACTGTGTGGGGTACAAGTCACTACCACTGTGTGGGGTACAAGTCACTACCACTGTATGGGGTACATGTCACTACCACTGTGTGGGGTACAAGTCACTACCACTGTGTGGGGTACAAGTCACTACCACTGTGTGGGGTACATGTCACTACCACTGTGTGGGGTACAAGTCACTTCCACTGTGTGGGGTACACATGTCACTGCCACTGTGTGGGTACAAAAGTCACTACCACTGTTTGTGGTACAAATTACTGTCAATAGGTAGCGTACAAGCCACCAACAATATTAAATATAATTAGTACTAAGTAAAGGACATAAACAGGATATGAAAATATGCTAATGAAGTTCCTTATGTTGCACATTGTGAAATACAGGTAACAGCTGTATGTTTCTGTGGTATTAGGAATTTTAGGTGTGTTTATATCTTTATTACAGTTTTGAAAGCTTAGCTTACCTGGACACAAATGATCTGATAATCAGTATTTGCTTTGTATTCAAAATGAGAAAATTTGAACAAAATAAAAACCCACATATCAAACAAAAACCCACATCTCAGGTAAAACTACACTTAAGAGCCTTTATGTTTACTGGAATATAAAAAGTGGATTTTAGCTTTTTGGAAATTTGGTGTGGAAATTTTTAAATTCATATAAAATGGACAAAGATGAGACTAACAATACACAGGTGTACAGTTTAATATCGTTAATGAACAGGATACGAGCACACAACACGGATACCCGAGACTCTCCATGAACACAATGACAGAATAAAGAATAACCATCAGTAATGCTGAAAGTGACATTGTACTTGGTCTACAATTCAAACATCAGTAAAATTTCCATAATAACATATGTTGGATTTTATTTCAAAATTCAGAATGACGAAGACAGAAAGTTCCCAGTACCTTAAACATATTAATTTTGTGCCCAATCAAATTTTTATGCAACATCAATTTTCAATAAATAAGCTGAATGTAGAATTCATAGTTTTGCTACTGAATTGCTATTGATGACATACAAAATCTGCAATCATATTTGAGCCCCGTATCTTAAGCATGAAAAGTGATAAAATAAGTTTTTACTACTAAAAAAAGCTACATTTAAAATATCAACTATTTATGAATTGGTGTATCTTAGCCTCAGTTTAACTTTGCCCTGTTTTGACCTTTTGCCAACGTTGAAAAAATAAAAGGAAAGTTGGATGATTAACCTGAAATATGTGTTTTTGTGTATTAACCAGCAACAAAGGTTGAAAATGACCAAATATCCCCTGAGAAGATATTTTACCATATACTGTAAGTGTTCAAGGTCTGCAAACACCTCCAGTTTTGTAAACGCTATTGAAAAATAAGTTATGTTCAATACTATTTACTTTTGGTTACACTCCTGTGAAAACTAAGCATCTGACTATGGTAGCAAACCTGTACAAAGCAAATATTATGTAAATAAAGTGTACATATAATGTATAGAGGTGACTGAGTGCCACCCTTATAGAACTGATAACCTCATTAGATATCACGCCACATAAAGCTCACAAACACAATCCTTCACTCAAGGTACCACTGCAACCTCATGGCAACCTAAACATGTCTCCCAATTCGATGGAAGACACATTTGTTGGTGAAATATTTAAGACGTGTAGGTGGAAGGTGTAATGATGGACAAAGATCATAAACACTCTCCCTGACAAGTTTCATGGCAATATAATATTTACAGAATAAATCTTTCAAAAGAGTATATTTTTATATATGTGAAAACAGTTACTATGAGCGAATGCACAGAGTTCTAGAAAAGGAACTTATTTCAGGTACTCAATGTCAACCCAAATTTCGACCATAAGAAACAACACTAGATTGATGACAAATATCGTCCAGGATGTGTATAAGTGTGAGTAGAAGTTGTTAGATTGACGACAAATATCGTCCAGGATGTGTATAAGTGTGAGTAGAAGTTGGTAGGGTATAATTCTATTTATAACCCTGAAATATATATCCAGAACAAAAGTTCTCTTTTCCCCGTTTTTATTTCTTATCATTATAAGGAAAATTTTAAAAGATTAAATATTTTTTTTAATGAAAATTAGCAATAGATTTATCAATATAAGGAAATACTGACAAACTTAACATAATTTTATTTGAAAATTTGTGACAGGTTTGCATTTCTGATTGGCAAATGTTTAACTCACCATCCTAATCTACAGTCATACCACCAATGAGAAATCTCAACACTGGAGGGAAATTACACTGGAATTTTATATATTACTCTACTATGACTAAACAGCCTGATAACAGGATAACCTCCTTAATCTAATGTCAGGGCAAAAAACTGAGAATAATTGCACTCACCAGGGTATAAATATCGTTTCTAACACAGAATAATTTCAACTTGATAATAAGGCTTTTTGTGAAGAATTCCTTTTGTGAACATAATAGATCACATGCTACTCTGCTAGAATAACAAAAAGGTGTTGGATACTGCTACGATACAGTATAGCTTTATCTCCATGTATCACTTTATTTCAAGTACATGAAATATTTAGCCAGGATCAATCTTCAGAAAAGGTGTTTGAAGGTAGTAGACATCAATATATCAGAGTTACAGTCATCACACCGTAAATACTGTTCATCAATAATGAATATACAAAAATATTATAATTATATCACAGGAAATGAAATACTGAATGAAAGAACTGAGAAAAATACATATTCCTGCCGAATACCTTGACAGGAATCAAACTCATGTCTCTTGATAATTCAATGTCTCTACCAACTGAACTAAGCTCTGTCAGCTGAGTGACAGCGAACGCATTTATGTAACACACTGACCTGCTCCTTTTACACCAATCCCCCAGATTTTACCAAGATTTCCTAAATCTAAATCAGAGACACTACATATCAGTTAGATTACCGTGGGCACCAATGTGAAAGAATAGAGGAAAATACACATTCTTGTGGAGAGGCTAGACAGTACTTGAACCCGGATCTGCAGTGTAATAATTCACTGGCTCTTCTAACTTTGCCAAAGAAGCATGCTTCGTCAGCTGTGTGACAGAGACCGTATTTAACCCTATGTACAAGCAACACCAACTCCCTCCTTTTACGGTAATTATGACTGTGCTGTGAGCTAACCAAGATCTTACCTAAACCTGACGGAGCTAATCAAGACCTATGTTGTACAAATAATACAGCTGGTCAAACAGCCCTGTTCACCTGGTATTCCACAAACTTCAGCAGCCTGTATGCTAACAATCAAACTAAACTCTCATCCTTCCAACGTCACACTACCTAAATCGCGATACTTTTCATAGAAAATAATTAACATACTGTATTTTGACAATGTAACATAAATTATTCTGCTATAATAAAACAAATAGATACTTTAATTTTGTGTCAGTATTATCATGAGTCACTAATTTCTACAAATATTTATTTTGATTATTTTTTCCTATATCTAAGATATGGCAGGATCTTTATGTTGTTGCATGGGACCATTTCCCATACTTCTTTCACATTGTTTTTTTTTTACGTTTAAAAAATAAGGTGTAGATTTGAATGAATTAAAAGAGTTACTATTGATTTTTATCTTCAAATGAAATGCTCACAGAAGAAGGAAAAAAATCCCATGTTGGATCCTAAAACACATAACAACTGATGGATCCTTTGTAGGAAAATTTCAATTAATTTTATTGAACAGATTATCAAAGTTTACAACCTCATACTTAAATGAAACATCTGACAATTAATTTGCTTGATGTAAATGAAATTTTAATAAAATCGCAAGTAACTGTCTACACTAAGTTTACAATCCTGCAAAGTGTGAGAAAGGAGTGTTAAATAGGTCGCTTAGCGAAACATTGAACTTTACAAACTTAGATAAGTAGGGATTGTCTTGTGCTGTCGTGGTTATGATATTTCATCATCTTAAAAAAAACTTGAAATTATTTAAATAACATGTGATGGGCCTTCTGCATAGTGTTCAGTGAGGCAACAACCACTTAATACAAAGAGAACCTGCCTCAAAATAACCCTCGTAACTTATAAAGCCAGCAAGTGTACTGTGTTATAGCAAACAAAATAAATCTATTTAATAGATATACAGGTAGTTTATTGCCAAACATTAGATAAACTACCAACCCCCAAGACAACTGGATAAAAAGATTAGGTATCATTTAAGAAATGAGCATTTTCTATAGGCAGTTAAAAAAATAAAGGCAATAAATCCTTGCTTTCAAAGACGAAATAATGTTCACATAAAAAAGGTAGTGGATACCTCCACACCTATCCAAATTTTAAATGGTACAGTTTCAGATATATCACAAGAACTGTAGAACGACCTTCAGCCATAACTGTAATGTATTTAGAGGGCATTCAGTATTGAGATCATTATGAAATTGACCAGTATGATTATGTAACATAATAGACAGGGTAGCACATCATATCAGGCATCTATATATATACAGACAGAAAACCAATCTGTAAGTTGAATGTGTCAGTAGAGTAATTGTACTATAGAACAAAATACACCACAGAGCTTTGAAGTTAGCCCTCAGGCTAGCTGACTTTCTCAAGATTCCTAATCAATGCCGACACAGGCACAGAGGCTACAATACTTCGAACTGCTGAGCTCAGCAAACCATGTGCTGGGACAACACACACTAGTGTATCACTGATCACATCACATAGAACAATGTACAGCAAGGATTCATTCATAAAATGAGTATAGTATTATAGGCTGTACAACATGCTTGTAACAACATTCATTCAAAAAATGGTGTTAAAGAGCAACAGTCATTCTTCTATACAATAAGGTTGGTGATAGGAAAATTCAGGCAAGGCATCCAACATTTAGTAATTACACATCACACTCATTAGGTTTGAAGAACTGAGACATTTAGCTAACAATGGCAGCAAAAACAGGGTTGGGTGTTCATTTAGTATTTATTTTATTTTTGGAATTGTATTTTTACTTAGGTAATAAAGAATGAATCAAGACTTAAAAAATTCTTTCTTGAAAAAATGACAGGTTAGCCATAAAAAATACTGGATGATCAGGAAAACAAACACAAGTGTAAGAAATATAGAACTAAACAGTGTCCTACATTGACAGGGACAGTAGAACTAAACAGTGTCCTACAGTGACAGGGACAGTAGAACTAAACAGTGTCCTACAGTGACAGGGACAGTAGAACTAAACAGTGTCCTACAGTGACAGGGACAGTAGAACTAAACATTGTTTTACATTGACAGGGACAGTAGAACAAAGCAGTGTCCTACATCGACAGGGACAGTAGAACTAAACAGTGTCCTACAGTGACAGGGACAGTAGTACAAAGCAGTGTCCTACATCGACAGGGACAGTAGAACTAAACATTGTTCTACATCGACAGGGACAGTAGAACTAAACATTTTTTACATTGACAGGGACAGTAGAACTAAACAGTGTCCTACAGTGACAGGGACAGTAGAACTAAACAGTGTCCTACAGTGACAGGGACAGTAGAACAAAGCAGTGTCCTACATCGACAGGGACAGTAGAACTAAACATTGTTCTACATCGACAGGGACAGTAGAACTAAACATTGTTTTACATTGACAGGGACAGTAGAACTAAACAGTGTCCTACATTGACAGGGACAGTAGAACTAAGCAGTGTCCTACAGTGACAGGGACAGTAGAACAAAGCAGTGTCCTACATCGACAGGGACAGTAGAACTAAAGATTGCTCTACATTGACAGGGACAGTAGAACTAAGCAGTGTCCTACATTGACAGGGACAGTAGAACTTAAACATTGTTTTACATTGACAGGGACAGTAGAACTAAACATTGTTCTACATTGACAGGGACAGTAGAACTAAACAGTGTCCTACATTGACAGGGACAGTAGAACTAAGAAGTGTCCTACATTGACAGGGACAGTAGAACTAAACATTGTTTTACATTGACAGGGACAGTAGAACTAAACATTGTTCTACATTGACAGGGACAGTAGAACTAAGCAGTGTCCTACATTGACAGGGACAGTAGAACTTAAACATTGTTTTACATTGACAGGGACAGTAGAACTTAAATATTGTTTTACATTGACAGGGACAGTAGAACTTAAAACATTGTTCCACATTGACAGGGACAGTAGAACTAAAGATTGCTCTACATTGACATGGACAGTAGAACTAAACATTGTTTTACATTGACAGGGACAGTAGAATTTAAACATTGTTCTACACTGACAGGGACAGTAGAATTTAAACATTGTTCTACACTGACAGGGACAGAACTAAAGATTGCTCTACATTGACATGGACAGTAGAACTAAACATTGTTTTACATTGACAGGGACAGTAGAACTAAACATTGTTTTACATTGACAGGGACAGTAGAACTAAACATTGTTTTACATTGACAGGGACAGTAGAACTAAACATTGTTCTACACTGACAGGGACAGTAGAACTAAACATTGTTCTACATTGACAGGGACAGTAGAATTTAAACATTGTTTTACATTGACAGGGACAGTAGAATTTAAACATTGTTCTACACCGACAGGGACAGAAGAACTAAACATTATTCTACATCGACAGGGACAGTAGAACTAAACAGTGTTCTACATTGACAGTGATGATAGACTGAGCAGGATTCTACACTGTCAAAGACAGTAGAATTGAGCAGTGTTCAATATTGACAGAGATGACAGAACAGCAGTGTTCTACACTGATCTACACTGACAAAGACAGTAGAATTGAGCGGTGTTCTACACTGACAAAGACAGTAGAATTGAGCAGTGTTCTACACTGACAAAGACAGTAGAGCTCACAAGTGTTCTAAATTGACAGCGTTGATAAAACTTAGTATTCTCTACACTGTCCTATATGTTTTACATTGACAGGATATGGTATATTTGAACAGGGTTTTATACTGACAATAGTGTGTAGAAATGAGCTGTATTTTACACTGCAGTAATCACAAAATCCATCTGTATTGATCTGGCGTGGGAGGCCCCAGTTCACCATGCCTCCCACTGTTACACACATGGCTGCTTTGAAACATTAACGCAGTTCCAGAGACAAGCTAGTGATAGTGGCTTTACTACTGTCTACTGACTATATCTAAACCTGTTTTAGAGCAATGTGCCTGAAACTATCATAGTTCAACTTCAATACTAATCACATTTAAGTCAGATTTGTGCTCAACGAAAGTAATACAAATACTTTCTCCAATATAACACTCCTCTGATGCCAGTAATATCCATTTTAAGATTTTGAAGATTTTTTATGGAAGGCAAACTGATTGACAGAGACATTTCAATTTGCCTGAATCTTAGGTAAGAGTGTAAAATTCTAGATGCTAACTCAATGCCTGGGGATTTACTAGAACAAGGCACAGGGTAAGAAGACTCTAAAGACTTAATGTTAAGGCAAGAGAAAGTTATCAATACTTATTTTCTTATCCATTCATGATGTAACACCACATTTGATTGGACAATGAAGATAAATTTGTAAAGCACAGCTACAACATACAACTAAAAACTTTCTGATGCCTATCTAGTCTAAATGACATAAATTAATATGACACATCATGAAAATGGCATCAAGTTTCATTAAAATCTGTTCAAATTGACTCCATTAATCTTATTCACAAGGTTATAAATCTACAAAGGGCCATAACTATGTAAATTTTGATCAATATAGTACTGTTGGCTAGCTCATCTCATACCCAATTGATATAAGGCTGCATACCAAGTTTCATCAAAACTGATTCATATTTACTTAAAACATAGTGTTAACAAGGTCCAATGTTTAAAAAAAAAACAAAGGCAGATAACTCTGTAAGTTACTGCAGAATTAATATTGTCCTACTGTCTAGCCCATCTGAGGTCTCATTGATTTTATATTGCATACAAGTTTCATTCAAATCTGTTCATATACATTTCTTCAGGTAATTGTGTTCACTAGGTTCAAGGTACTAGAGATGCACTGGGCCTAACTTTGTAATAAATTATCAAATCCATCCCATTGTTAAACTCATCTCAGTTCTTATTGATACACAAGTATGGCTGCTTAACAGGTTTCCTCGAAATCTGTTCATATTTACTAAAGTTATTGTACTGACAAGGAAATAAAACCACAAAGGGCCATAACTCTGAAAATAAGAATTACACTGGTCTAATTACCATGCCAGATCTTATTGATATAACACTGCAGACCAAGTCTCTTCAAATTCTGTTCATGTTAACTCAAGTTATCATGTTCACAAGAAAAAATTTTCAGCACAACACAAGTCACATGACCACAGACTAAAAACAATCCCAATAGGAAAGAATGACATCTTTGGTCAAGTAACTTAATAACTATAAAAAACAAAAGGAAGACCTAAATGTTATATGTGCACAGCACCATCAGCATTATTAGAGACCTGTGTACATTGTACACTGTACTAAAATCAGCAGGAGAGACCTGTACATTGTATACAGAACTATCAAAACCAGGAGGGAACTTAACATTGCACACCATATTATCTACACCAGGAGGAAATACTAACAACACTAGTAGAGACCTGTACATTGTACACTGCACTATTAACGCTAGTAGGGACCTGTACATTGTAACACTGTACTATCAACACTAGTAGGGACCTGTACATTTTAACACTGTACTAACAACACTAGTAGGGACCTGTACATTGTTACATTGTACTATCAACACTAGTAGGGACCTGTACATTATAACACTGTACTATCAACACTAGTAGGGACCTGTACATTGCACACTGTACTATCAACACTAGTAGGGACCTGTACATTGTACACTGTACTATCAACACTAGTAGGGACCTGTACATTGTAACACTGTACTATCAACACTAGTAGGGACATGTACATTGTACACTGTAAAAACAACACTAGTAGGGACCTGTACATTGTAACACTGTACTATCAACACTAGTAGGGACCTGTACATTGTACACTGTACTATCAACACCAGTAGGGACCTGTACATTGTAACACTGTGATATCAACACTAGTAAGGACCTGTACATTGCACACTGTACCAACAACACTAGTAGGGACCTGTACATTGTACATTGTGATATCAAAACTAGTAGGGACCTGTACATTGTAACACTGTACTATCAACACTAGTAGGGACCTGTACATTGTAACACTGTACTATCAAAACTAGTAGGGACCTGTACATTGTAACACTGTACTATCAACTCTAGTAGGGACTTGTTCATTGTAACACTGTACTATCAACACTAGTAGGGACCAGTACATTGTAACACTGTACTTTCAACACTAGTAGGGACCTGTACTTTGTATTCAAACTATCAACTCCTACAGGAACTGAGTTTCATTGATCAGTTTCAATTTAAAATGGGCACAACTAGGGACAGAGGAAAACCTTCATATGATGTTTGAAAAATGTTCTTCTGGTATTTCTCAGGAAGAAGCGATAACAAGAATTGTTTATGCATGGACAATGCTCAATAGACGGACTGTGGAATAAGGACGACTTGAACGGCACACCATGTGATAATTACTGGCTAATAAATCAGAATTCGTGGATTTTTGATTCTGTGGGAAAAAAATAAAAACGTTAGAATTTTCTCTTTTTGCTTCCAGTCGAAATTATTTCTGTTTGTATTAAGGCTATGTTCACAGGAATTAACACTAATGACAAGAATAAAAGAACGTTTTTTTTCAAGATGGCGTCCTGTGTTTTTATAACGCTGTTTACAACAGTCTCGCATTAATATCAAACCACAAATCAGTATATATCCTGGCGTGTAATCAATCGGTAATTATCAGAAACAATTGTTTTCAGTGGATAAACATTGTGTGCTGATCAGTCGGTGTACCGCAGTCATATGAAAACACCACGCGTAACGATTGGACCATGTGTGTAAACAGGTGTGTAAACAAGATCTGCATTATTAATAATTATTGTGAACCTGTAGTCGGATAGAAATACGGATCCAATCTTCAATCGACAGGATGGTCCGATCAAGCCTAGTGTCCACAGTGTCGCTAACGACTGCGATCCCATCATACTTAGCATCACAATGGGTACTTACCCTTTGTTATGTTTAATAATATATAATTATATATCGTTGACACCAATTTAGCGTATCCATGTCGAGGACTCCCGACTAATTACGGGGCTTCTGTCATTACCGGTGGACGTTTCCGGTGTCGGCAAAGATTACTTGGTCAAATTTCAAAATTACTTTAGTAAGTAGTTCATATTTCGTTGTGTTTTTAAATTCGTGGATTTGCTCATCCACGAAAACAACGAAAATTGGACCCCCACGAAATAAAATGAATCCACAGTAGATTAGAAGTAAATCTAATGTGTATTGATGTGTCCTGTCAGCTGATAGCGTTTTGCTTGAAGAAATTTGGCTAACTCAGACACAATTAAGGGGAGGTAACTACTATAAAAACTTTTGCATTATACAGCAATCTTTGTTGCATTGACCAATGATATCAAGACTTACCCAAATAAAAAACAAATCAAATATGAGTTACAACATGCATAAAGATTTTGAAAAAAACAGGATATTAGACACACATTTTCATAAATCGATTCCAATGTTAATTTACTTCACTTTTGCTCCTGAAGTAATATTCATATACACTAATGTAATTAATTACTTATGCTAATGTATTCATGTGATCAGATATATAATACAGTTGTATATCTCATCTGATGTTTTCACTTTAGAAATCAATTTCAGCAGGCAGAACCACACTCTCCAACAGAAGTCTTAGATATTTACAATATCTTGTATTCATCCAATTATAAGGTCATATATTGTAATAAGCCCACTCAGATTCAGTAAAACTGTTTAAGTTATTTCATTGTTCTGCGATAAGCTCACCCCCTACTTTGAGTAAATGTTTAAGTGTTGGCCTCTCGTCTTACTGTAGGATAATTACAGTACAAATATAAACAACTCAGACAATTTTATTACAAACCTCATTGAAGTGAGTTAAAAGCATGCTTAATTATCTGTAGACAAACAGACATGAATACAGCAAGTGCTACTTGTAAAAAAAGAATTTGCAAACATAATAGATACCTGTTCTGCTACAAGTCTTCCTAAGTCTGTATTGGTCTTTTGAAGGTCATGTATCTTCTTGATGAGTGGGTGACTGTAGAAACAAGATCATGAATATAAACACTACAATACCAGGCTCCAGACAAACATCTATTCCTGATTTTTCATTTTTCAAACATAAATTATTAATTTTCAATTAACATATGTTTTCAAACATAAATTATTAATTTTCAATTAACATATGAAGTCTGAAAATTTTCTGTAAATAATGTAACATGAGATTATTGTAAAACGAATGATCTTATTTATTTGAACTACATGACAATACATGAGATGAATTATTGAATTACACTGATTTTAGATCATATTAGTTAGAAATGCCATATTATGCAAGATTTAGAAAAACACTGTAGATGAGAAGTGTAACCTTACCAGAGAAATAATTCCCTACCATTAAGAAAAGACATCTGTAGCAGCAAGATGAATACAATATATGAATATTCATGAGCCTTGTTCAGACACTATATTTCATTTATGACCTATAAACCAAATATCATCCAAATACAAAAACAGGTCAAACACTTTGTTATTGTTTAAGTGTAAATGGCCAGTATTGTCAAGTATAAAACTATGCCTATCGACAGATTTTGCTTCTCTGATACCAAAGAGTGAAAATAAACTTGTTGCAATGACAGGAAAAGTTTGTAACAATTGAATTACCTAGGGTTGATCTCCAGCGTAGCATGTAGTACACGATAGCGTTCCTCCTCACTCTTGTCTGCCAATGTGGTGCGGAGGAAATGACGAACAGATCCCATCTCCGGAACTGTTATTACACATGGATGGGACACCAGTTTCTTTGTTACCTGTGAAGTGTAGAATGGAAGTATAAATAAAATGGGTCATTAATTCATTAATAATTTTCCTTACATATTCAATACAAGAGACACATAGGGTCTGTATCGTTCACCTGGTTTGGTTTGGCTGAAAACATACCACCTAAATTGTACATACACACAGAGCTTGAAGATCCTACAGGAAATATTATGGCATTAAACAAACACATAGAAAGATCCACAGATAACACCAATACTGTGTACCTGCTTCCTAAAACAAATTTACAAAAAAAATAATTTACTGTACGATCTTTACCTTGACCTTTGTGACCTTGTTGCCAAGGACTCCTTGTAACCAAGTCTTTAAATCATCAACCTCTCCCTGGCGCAAACTTTTTTCGTCTGAAAAGCAGAAATAATCCTTTGTTTTACTATGTGGTTACTTTCCTTTTTTTTTGTTTTTCTCCCACCTCTACCTGTGCGGGATACATGTATCCCATGGTTGCACTAATTGACCTTTGCTATTTGGATGTCTTATTCCTTCCAACGAGCATAATAAATCATAACAGAAGCTTGTGATGAAGATAATGCATTACTTATTATTTTTGAAGAATACATATTGTAAACAATTTGGTCTAATCTTGTATGTCACAGAGAAATCAAGTTATTTTCAGAAGTTGTTTGATCCACATTGTGTTCACCAAATACTGCTGTAAAAGGTGGGAGAAAAATAGTGAAACATTCTATTTTTGGGTATAGAATTTGGGTTCTAATCTTTGTATGTCAAAAAATAAAAATCAGAGATTATATTAGGAGATTCATGGACCTCACTAGTTTAATGAGCTGTAAAATCCATCTATCATGTGATATAACACAGTTATCTCCCCTTTTGTACTAATCATTATAATACCCACCAGTCTCATCAACAGTGTCAGTGTCAGCCTTGTCGTTTGTCATCTCATTCTCTATGGACTTGAAGAACTTTTTGTCATACTGTCCAAGGTTCATTAGTACAAGCTCGTCGTACGGCTCATACAGAAACAGCACTTCCACATCCCTCTTCTCGAGAGCCTCAAGGTATGGTGACTGCTCTGCCAGCTCTCGACTGTTGTAAATCAGGACAGGAATTAAACCAAAAACCTAACATATGCTAGACTTGTACTCTCTAATCACAACATACACTTCAAACAATATCCCAGACAAGTACAAATATTCTTGTATTCTGTTATACTAACCAAATCAAATAGCTTAGCAACAAACACATGGATTTCAAATTATTCACTGTAATTCTTTTCCCTTAAATGAGGAATGCTGACGACTTACTTTGGGGCAGACAAGAAGTAGATCTCCCGAGATCCTGCCTTCATACGGGATGCATACTCATTCATGCTGATACGTTCTCCTTTAGCTGACTTTGATGACTCAAATCTCAACAACTTGGCAATCTCTTCCTATCAACATAATGTAATTTACATTTATACATATTTGTATTGTGCAATTTAAATAACTATAAGACCTCAGTTCAAAATGAGGCAATTATCAGGACACTGTTCAAAGAACTTTAAAGATAAAATCCAAGAAATAATACTAACATATATATTATTATTCACACTGACAATAATGTCTTGTTAAATGGACAAGTATGATATATATACGTTCTCTTATAAAAGTAAGAGATATTTGGGAGACTAGAATGTCTATCTTTGAGACTAGAATGTCTGTCTGTGAGACTAGAATGTCTATCTATGAGACTAGAATGTCTATCTGTGAACTAGAATGTCTATCTGTGAGACTAGAATGTCTATCTGTGAGACTAGAATGTCTATCTGTGAACTAGAATGTCTATCTGTGAACTAGAATGTCTATCTGTGAGACTAGAATGTCTATCTGTGAGACTAGAATGTCTATCTGTGAGACTAGAATGTCTATCTGTGAACTAGAATGTCTATCTGTGAGACTAGAATGTCTATCTGTGAGACTAGAATGTCTATCTGTGAGACTAGAATGTCTATCTGTGAGACTAGAATGTCTATCTGTGAACTAGAATGTCTATCTGTGAGACTAGAATGTCTATCTGTGAGACTAGAATGTCTATCTGTGAGACTAGAATGTCTATCTGTGAACTAGAATGTCTATCTGTGAGACTAGAATGCCTATCTGTGAGACTAGAATGTCTATCTGTGAGATTAGAATACCTATCTGTGAGACTAGAATACCTATCTGTGAACTAGAATGCCTACTGTGAGTGAACTAGAATGTCTAATACTATCTGTGAGACTAGAATGTTTATCTGTGAATCTGTATCTACAGGCAAACTTATTGTCAGGGCCAAAAGCAATAACAAGACAATTCAAAAATAAAATGACATAAACACTTATGATGACAGGTGTGCTTTAGAATTGTAATCTAATTCCTTGGATATCCATGTATATCTTTATGATAAATTTGATTTACAGGCTCAGGAAAGAAGATAATATCAAAGAGGAGATAACCATTTGTAGCGTCCTGCTAAGATTACTACCACCACTTACCCTCATCTCCTGGTCATGTTCAGTGACAATCCCTTCTCTAAAAAACAGGCCATAATCATCGTAGAATGCAGAGTAGGTTGGTTGGTCCTTCTTCGCACAATCTTGGAAAAATTTGAGAATGCGAGTGGTAAGGACTTGGCGTAACTTCCTGTAGAACAAAAAGAGCATGAAAGTCCTTAGAATCTAGGTAACATTAACAACACTTACACATGATTAATGAGGAGAGGATACAGAGGCAGTATCATTTAGATATTTGTGAACTCTCGTACCTGATGAGTGAACTGTCCTGAAGTAATTCACGACTAAGATTGAGAGGTATGTCCTCACTATCCACAACACCTGTAACATACGGCAACCAAAATAAGTACAATTCCAGCAAACTTAATATCAATGGACATTAAAAGGAAATTTTGAAAAATATTCAAAGATATTTTTCATTTATTCTTAAAATAATTTGAAATATTTAATAAAAACATGAAGTTGGAAATATTTCTAATATTAGAAAAACTATATCATCCACATTTAGAAATTAATTTGTCGTTTCACAAATAAAATAAAACACAGATTAACCAAATATCCTTCATGATAGCTATTTGCCAACATCAACCATCTGTTTTAAACTTGATCCATACATCACATTAGAATTTACATCTGACCCTGTTGTGTTGAAATATCTTGACAGTAAAAACATATTGTTGTCTGCAAGGTTTCAATCTTATGAAGGTGTGAATCCTACCTTTGAGAAATCGTAGCCAGCGTGGCAGAATGTGAGAAGCTCGGGGCATTATCATAACTTTTCTGCTGTATAGAGTCACACATACATCTGTCTCTCGACTCATATCAAATAAAGCTGAAAGAAAGATCAAAGTATTATTTCAATGACATTTGCTGGGAAATCATACATCTTAAGAAGATTATTAAATTTTTTTTTTATTTGTCACAAAAATTAAATTTCATAACCTTTGAAATTCTTTGTGAATTAGTACTTGAACTTTTATATCACTGTCGTGAGTATCAGAAGCCATCACAAAGTGTAACAGTGGAGAGGATTCATATTCCTGATATAGTACAAGCATGTTTTTTTAATTTCAATGGTGACAGAAAATTTGCCAGGTGCCGAGTTTCTGGTTCTATTGAGCAATGACCTCTACTCACTTGGTTTGTACTCGGGAACATAGAAAAGAGCTCGGATGTTGAGGGGCGCATCAGTCTTGTAGTGGAGGTGATATCGAGGCTTATCATACACATTACCGATATATCTGTAAAATTCCTCATGCATTTCTGATGTAATGTCTTTCTGGTCAGCCAGCCACAGAGCCTAAACAATTATATATAACAATAGAAACAATGTATGTAAGCAAATATTACCAAATATGGTCATGACATGAACACTTATAAACAAATGCAATACAAATACAAAATGTAATTAATTTTTTTACTGAACACAAAACTTTGAATAATTAACATCAGGTCCTAATTATCTGCAAAGTTTTGTGTTCAGTAAGAAGAAAAAAAATGAAACTTTCAAATTTAACTGCATCCAGTTTCACATACCGTAAAATCATATATTTTGAGGAACTAAAATTTTGTGGTTTTACAGAAAATGTACATTTTTGGGGGGGGGGTTCTTGACTTGAAAGATAAATCAGGCTTGTAAAATCCACTAGTACTATAATCCATGTCAATTTTTATCTGTGAATTATTTCATGGACATATCAATTTGTGTTTAAGGTACCCGTAAAATCAACAAAAACGAATCTTTGAAAGTAACCTTTACTACGATATACCTGATGTTATATACATGTACCATATAGATGGACCGAGAACAATGTATGTAATAAGGATATCACAAGGGGTAGTGTTACCTGAACAACATTAGCTCGCTTTCCATTCAGGAAAATAGGAACGCCCACAAAGTTACTGTACCTCTTTACCACCTCTGTAAAGTTCAAAATAAGTACAACATATATATAAGTTGTGTAAATACACTAGAATTTTGAACAATTCATAATCAAGACTACAAAAGTAAGAAATCTATTATCTGTGTTTCTTTTTTTCATCCAGAACACATATTATCCTCATTTTGCTATCCACACATTTTTTTAAAATACAATATCCGATATGTCATTTAAGGATAACATTTTCCTTTTCCTTAACCACTCACCTTTGATGACTTCCTCGTTAGAGTAGTTGTAACAGTCTCCCTTAAGGTGTAGCACTATCTTAGTACCCCTCTGTACACCATCAGCCTCCGCAATCTCAAACATCCCCGTCCTTAACAAATACAAGTCATATGTATCATAATGTCCCTCAAACATCACCAACCAAAACAAATACAGTCACTCCCATTAGAAACAACCTTCAAACATTCCCTGTCCTAAACAAGCACAGATCACTTACCAAACAAATTATATTGTAATATTTCAGTTTTAATCTTCATGCTTAAGTATATCACTAGTATGAATTTAAAAACTTCAATTAAATTTAGTTAAATTTGAATGAAGAAGTTAAACACTAAGTAAGGGTTAACACTTGGCGCTGAAGTCTAACATTTGTTAAAGGTTTCTAATAACTGAAGATTAACACTGGTTAAATCTTTATCCTTAAGTTTAGCACTGGTTGAATTTCAATACTAAAATTTAACACAAGAGATCAACAATAGTTAAATTTCAATACAGTTCAAAACTAAGACTACCTGAAGTTTACAGTTATACAACAGCATACAGGAGTTCCTTACCCATCAGATGTCCATTTGTATCCAACAGCATCAGGTTGGTTTGACTTTGAGTACACCTCGACCTTGTCAGCCACCATGAAGGAGGAATAGAAGCCCACGCCAAACTGACCGATGATGTTATTGTTGACATCAGAATTGCTCTCACTGACCGACTCCAAAAATGCCTGGAAACATTATTTGTGAAAAAATAATTGATCAACAGGTTTAGAGCATCAGGTAAGTGTTATCATTTGATTGAAAACCAGTGATGAATGAGAAAACAGAAAATTGTCATAAATGTTTCGGGGCCTAAATCATGAAAGAATGTCTTTTTCCTATTTATTTTTGTAATTATACATAAATATGAAATAAATTGAGTTAACTGTGGTAAATATTGCATCAAGTTTATCATATAATGACAATCAACTGTTTTTTTCACAATATAAGTAAACTGTTCAAAACTGAATATAAACTGCAGGCATTTTAAGTTTCACTTAAATTACCAATACACTGTATATCTACTTCAAAAGATACACAGTTTAAAGTAAGAAAGCAGTACACTATCTCCAGAAAAATTGAACCAACCCCATACAACCAAAACATGTACATGTACCTGTTTTTATTGTTACACAAAGTTAAGTATCAACTAGAACTAACTATCATGCTGAGGTATCCACCTACCTTTGAGCCAGACCTTGCTATTGTGCTGTGGTATCAACTTACCTTTGAGCCAGACCTTGCTATTGTGCCGAGGTGTCTACCTACCTTTAGCCCGGACCTTGCTATTGTGCTGAGGTATCCACCTACCTTTGAGCCAGACCTTGCTATTGTGCCGAGGTGTCTACCTACCTTTGAGCCAGACCTTGCTATTGTGCTGAGGTATCCACCTACCTTTGAGCCAGACCTTGCTATCATGCTGAGGTATCCACCTACCTTTGAGCCAGACCTTGCTATTGTGCTGAGGTATCCACCTACCTTTGAGCCAGACCTTGCTATTGTGCTGTGGTATCAACTTACCTTTGAGCCAGACCTTGCTATTGTGCTGAGGTATCAACCTACCTTTGAGCCAGGCCTTGCTATTGTGCCGAGGTGTCTACCTACCTTTGAGCCAGACCTTGCTATTGTGCTGTGGTATCCACCTACCTTTGAGCCAGACCTTGCTATTGTGCTGAGGTATCCACCTACCTTTGAGCCGGACCTTGCTATTGTGCTGTGGTATCCACCTACCTTTGAGCCAGACCTTGCTATTGTGCTGTGGTATCAACTTACCTTTGAGCCAGACCTTGCTATTGTGCTGAGGTATCCACCTACCTTTGAGCCAGACCTTGCTATTGTGCTGAGGTATCCACCTACCTTTGAGCCAGACCTTGCTATTGTGCTGAGGTATCCACCTACCTTTGAGCCAGACCTTGCTATTGTGCTGAGGTATCCACCTACCTTTGAGCCAGACCTTGCTATTGTGCTGAGGTATCCACCTACCTTTGAGCCAGACCTTGCTATTGTGCTGAGGTATCAACCTACCTTTGAGCCAGACCTTGCTATTGTGCTGAGGTATCAACCTACCTTTGAGCCAGACCTTGCTATTGTGCTGAGGTATCCACCTACCTTTGAGCCAGACCTTGCTATTGTGCTGAGGTATCCACCTACCTTTGAGCCAGACCTTGCTATTGTGCTGAGGTATCAACTTACCTTTGAGCCAGACCTTGCTATTGTGCTGAGGTATCCACCTACCTTTGAGCCAGACCTTGCTATTGTGCTGTGGTATCAACCTACCTTTGAGCCAGACCTTGCTATTGTGCTGAGGTATCCACCTACCTTTGAGCCAGACCTTGCTATTGTGCTGAGGTATCCACCTACCTTTGAGCCAGACCTTGCTATTGTGCTGAGGTATCAACCTACCTTTGAGCCAGACCTTGCTATTGTGCTGAGGTATCCACCTACCTTTGAGCCAGACCTTGCTATTGTGCTGTGGTATCCACCTACCTTTGAGCCAGACCTTGCTATTGTGCTGTGGTATCAACTTACCTTTGAGCCAGACCTTGCTATTGTGCTGAGGTATCCACCTACCTTTGAGCCAGACCTTGCTATTGTGCTGTGGTATCAACCTACCTTTGAGCCAGACCTTGCTATTGTGCTGAGGTATCCACCTACCTTTGAGCCAGACCTTGCTATTGTGCTGTGGTATCCACCTACCTTTGAGCCAGACCTTGCTATTGTGCTGAGGTATCCACCTACCTTTGAGCCAGACCTTGCTATTGTGCTGAGGTATCCACCTACCTTTGAGCCAGACCTTGCTATTGTGCTGAGGTATCCACCTACCTTTGAGCCAGACCTTGCTATTGTGCTGAGGTATCCACCTACCATTGAGCCAGACCTTGCTATTGTGCTGTGGTATCCACCTACCTTTGAGCCAGACCTTGCTATTGTGCTGTGGTATCAACTTACCTTTGAGCCAGACCTTGCTATTGTGCTGAGGTATCCACCTACCTTTGAGCCAGACCTTGCTATTGTGCTGTGGTATCCACCTACCTTTGAGCCAGACCTTGCTATTGTGCTGAGGTATCCACCTACCTTTGAGCCAGACCTTGCTATTGTGCTGAGGTATCCACCTACCTTTGAGCCAGACCTTGCTATTGTGCTGAGGTATCCACCTACCTTTGAGCCAGACCTTGCTATTGTGCTGAGGTATTCACCTACCTTTGAGCCGGACCTTGCTATTGTGCCGAGGTTCTCTATCATCTCTTCCTTAGTCATTCCTACTCCTGTGTCCTGAATTACAAAAGCAGTTATGACATTATAACCTTATATTGTAGAAATATTCTGACAAGATGATGATGACTCATCATCCTATTTTCTTGTTTGAGTTTAAGCTACAATATAAATCAACATATTTTATCGTTTTCTTCAGAAATGTCATTTATTTAACTCTTAGATGCAGATAAATCAGTTTGGTGTTCCAACATCAAAAAAGTTCTATAACATATTTATATCAAACACCTGACAAATGACAACTGTGACTTAACTCTAAAAATCAACATAAATTTCTGAAGTCAAGGTCAACATCTAACCTCCAAGTCAAAGTCAAACCTCAAGATCAGAGTCCATTAAGATTTACCAATAGATCAAACACAGGAGAAATTTTAAAAGTCAGTTTTACTATTTGGTAATTACAAAGTGTGTAAAATGAAAATGTCATTAATATTTCTAAATTTAGAAAGGAAACAGAAGCCATATTTAACCTGTATAGTGAAGGTCTTCTTTGCATCATCAGCAGCGATGTGTATCTCCAGGGGCACAGTTGAGTCACCCTCAGCAGTTCCACTCATCTCCATGTACCGCATCTTCTCCAAGGCATCACTTGAGTTGGAAATCAGCTCTCTGATAAACACCTAAAGGGAAAGAAAGAAATTATAATAAATCATTCAAATACACAAGTAATTACCTCAAATTTAATTATAGTGCAATAAAGACGGAAAATCAAGTTCAACAAGACTAAATCCTATCCAACAAATCCACTCCTTACTCCTGACTTGATGTCAATCATCATCAGACCTTAAATCAGGCTTTATGAATGAATTTTCCTTCTGTAAACAAAAGGAAATAAATTTGTCACATGGTAAACATTTGATTTTTACACAGAAGAGAAAGACACATTTCTTGAACAAAAGAGATCTTTTAGATTTATCTGTTGTGTGTAAGGCTGGTAAACAAGAGGCCTCGGGTTCAAATCCTTGTGTAGACATTAAAATAGACAATTACCTCTGTTACAAGAACATGATTCTAATGCCTATAGCAATAAGTTGTGTCCTGTTTTATGAAAAAGCACGCTCTTTCTCTTCATTACAAAAGAGCATTTTTTCCCTCTTAAACAACTAAAAACCATAAATACCTTGTACATTTTTAGGAAACATTATATTATCAACTAACACAGACAGATATTGCTGTAGAATTAAGATGAATTTAGCACTGGCCAAACTGGACAAAAACCTGCTTATTTCATCATTACAATGAAATCTCCATATAAGCTTACTTAGCCTCTGTAATGACATAAACCATCTATTAACACATATCAAAAATACCTGCAATGATACCGAAATGATGAGGCCATTTTCCACAGAGAAAATGTTTGATCAGAGTATTAATAGTATTAATTTTCATGTTATCAAAACCATAGATAAGATGAAAGATCTGACATGCATACCTCTCTTTCTGAGTACAAAGATCGTGCCACAATGTCCAGAAGTTTCCTTGTCTCTGCCTGAAACTCTCGCTTGTCTCCTGGACCTATAAATGGAAATTTAACATGTTCATACTTTGTCACTAATAAAAATCAACCATGTTAATACTTTGTAACCGACATCAACTTGTTTTTATAAATATATGACACGTCTTGAGTTGTGTTTTAAACTACGATTAACCTCCCAATATATTTATATGTTACATGTTGGACTATGGACTTGTAAAAATATCCTGAACTTTGGAACAAAAATGAAGAATTTCCTTTTCATCCACATACAACTTTGTCAGGGTTTTCCCCACAACCCCCAAATTTACGTACTTTAGGGGTCCATGGACTCCAGTTATAAATAATGAAGTGCATTTTTTTATCATTTTCGGAAGTCCCTTTCCTAATTAAGGGGTTAAAATACAGGTTATTTAGAGTCAAGCAAAACTCTGCTTTGTACAGCCAATCTTTGCAGAATGCTTTGACATACATGTATTATGAAGGTAAATATACTTGTGTGAGTATGGTCACTGATGGCAGCATGAAACCAATTGCACCTAAAGTGTTGCTGGGATACTTCTACCCTTTACCAACAAATGTTGCTGGGATACCTCTACTCTTTACCAACAAATGTTGCTGGGATACCTCTACCCTTTACCAACAAATGTTGCTGGGATACCTCTACTTTTTACCAACAAATGTTGCTGGGATACCTCTACCCTTTACCAACAAATGTTGCTGGGATACCTCTACTCTTTACCAACAAATGTTGCTGGGATACCTCTACTCTTTACCAACAAATGTTGCTGGGATACCTCTACCCTTTACAACAAATGTTGCTGGGATACCTCTACCCTTTACCAACAAATGTTGCTGGGATACCTCTACCCTTTACCAACAAATGTTGCTGGGATACCTCTACTCTTTACCAACAAATGTTGCTGGGATACCTCTACTCTTTACCAACAAATGTTGCTGGGATACCTCTACCCTTTACAACAAATGTTGCTGGGATACCTCTACCCTTTACCAACAAATGTTGCTGGGATACCTCTACTCTTTACCAACACATGTTGCTGGGATACCTCTACTCTTTACCAACAAATGTTGCTGGGATACCTCTACCCTTTTCCAACAAATGTTGCTGGGATACCTCTACTCTTTACCAACAAATGTTGCTTGGATACCTCTACCCTTTACCAATAAATGTTGCTGGGATACCTCTACCCTTTACCAACAAATGTTGCTGGGATACCTCTACCCTTTACCAACAAATGTTGCTGGGATACCTCTACTCTTTACCAACAAATGTTGCTGGGATACCTCTACCATTTACCAACAAATGTTGCTGGGATACCTCTACCCTTTACCAACAAATGTTGCTGGGATACCTCTACCCTTTACCAACAAATGTTGCTGGGATACCTCTACCCTTTACCAACAAATGTTGCTGGGATACCTCTACCATTTACCAACAAATGTTGCTGGGATACCTCTACCCTTTACCAACAAATGTTGCTGGGATACCTCTACCCTTTACCAACAAATGTTGCTGTGATATCTCAACTCTTTACCAACAAATGTTGCTGGGATACCTCTACTCTTTGCCAACAAATGTTGCTGGGATACCTCTACCCATTACCAACAAATGTTGCTGGGATACCTCTACCCATTACCAACAAATGTTGCTGGGATACATCTACCCTCTATATAATTATTACCTGCAATTGTTGTGTTGCCATAATGGCAGACTATGATCTACTCACCAGTTGACCTTTCTGTGTCTTTGATAATTGAGTGGTATACTTCTTCCTCCTTATTTTCTTCCTCGATTATCTGCCCTTCAATGGTCTCTGGTTCTGAGCTGAGTCGTGATGCGCTGGTGACAAAGCTCCGATATCCTTCGGTCCATATCCTTGGGCGTGACACCTGGTAGATAGGTACCAGACATGGCCTCCCTAAATAGTAAAGGTCACAACAGGCTTACTTACCACTATTTATGTCTCAACATAATTATAACTTGTTTTCAAATATGGTACTAAACAGTCCGGGATATCTAAAGTTGTACATTGTATATATGAGTTAATTGCTCTGTTTATCTTGTCTAATTATATTGAAACTACCCAAGGGGTAATGTAGGGAAGCAATACAAATTACAGTTTTAATAGGATTTAATAGGATAATAGTGAACGCAGGCATTTCTGCCTCTGTATTCACATCAATACAATGTATTATTAATATAAACATAATATTAGACGAGATATAAGATGCTGTATGATCGTACTTCAGTTCAAGATCTTTCCAGAAATCGTCTAGGTGTTTTTCAAAATCATGAACGTTAAGTGATGAAATTACCCATTGAGGGAGACTTTTCCAAGTATCAATTATTCTTTGAGTAAAATAATGTTTTCCGACATTCAAATGACAATGTTTTTTAAATAATTTTTTACTATGTTCACAAGTTTTTCCTTGCGCTGCAGGGTCGAACATTCCCTCCACCAGCTTTGGATCAAATATCCCATAAGTATCTACATAATATATCTCAGTACATGGTTACAACACCAGTATCTTCCTTCAACATTGATAGACATAAGAAAAGATGCATTCCTAAGTATGTTTATATTGTTAACCATTTGAATAATAAGAACTGTTCAGTTCAATGTATTCTTTAAATTTGAAGGCTACTCTGTACAAAGACCCACACCTGTGTCAAAGGTCTGCTCATGTGCTTTCTGCACACATCATGAAACATTCTGAGTTGTCCCCCCCTTGCAATAAACAAGTCTGCCTCTTACAAATTCTCATTAAGATCAGGAAGCTATGAAGCTACAAGGATAGACATGAACAGAGTACATTTATCTGTGATATTCTGATATCACTTGTTGTTTAAGATCTTAATATCATATGTACATGTATTCTTATTATGGTATTGAGTGTGAGAAATTCAAAGTGGTTAAACACCCAACTAACCCAACAAACTGGATCCTGGGACTTAAACTGCAGCACAGAATGTGAACAACTGACTTCTTGATTGGATTAAAAGAATATATCCACTGAAAAAATATCTTTTAAGGCTTTCATGTGGAAATAAAATGATTTTTGAACTAGAATTCTTACATAGTTCAAACAAATTTAAGAAACATACAGTACATTGATGGGTTGAAACACACTGATAAAAAACCAATATCAACCAATCAAGATAAGAACACATCTGATTTCCTGTTCACCTGATCTGAATTTTGGCTTAATGCTTGGGAGCCTTTGAGACTTTCTGTAAAATTGGAAATGAATTCTCTCTCACAACGAAAGTGCAGAAGGGTCACAAAATATCTCATTTCATTAACTACTGAATTACATTTGCAACTGCACCATTTGGTTGTATTTGTTAAATTAATTTGAATTTAATCATGTTTAAAATAATTAAGAAATTTCTCTTGAAAAGATGTACAAACAACTTGAGTGGAACCGTGATTCACTGCAACAGGCAGTTGAAACTGAAATGTGTTACCTCCCTTTCTATATGTTGCCTTTTACCTTTACAACACTGGAAACAGCAGTTAGTGGAGAAAAAGTCTCCCTTAACCAGCTCTTGAATATTTTACAAAGAGATTAAGCCACCAGATTTTATTTATTCAAAGACTGTTTCACATTCAAACAAAGTATACCTTGCAAATGGATGTTAATTAGTACTAAATGATCTCAGTCAGTGGTTTTGTAATGCAAATATTTACTACCAATAGAGCAATTTTGTATATATAATTAGAGGTGTCATCACAGTAATACAAAGAAGGAAATTTTGAGAAATAACCAAATTAATAAATGAAATCAACTTTTGATTTTTATCAACGCGACATGAACTTTTTGCTTTATTTACAAAAAAAATCACAAATGAAATGATAATAAAAACAGAATGCTGTGCTATATATATTTGATATACGCACAGTATACTGTGTCTATCTGTCTGTGACTTGTTTCAATCTTCTTTTCAGGTAACTATAAAACTAAGCTCTTTTTAGACTTTACCTTGTTTATTTTATTTATACTGTACTCGTTAACACAGTGCTAATGTTAGGTACTGCTATAATATTTGCTACGTCGTTACATAAATGTTCGGGACTCTGGACTCTTAGCTTCAGAAAATTCCTTAGAAACCAGTTCCATGTATGCAAAAAAGCGATAATATCAGTCACACAATAGACCACATTGCTATAAAATATATATCTCCTACATTTGGTAAACAATTACTTATTGAAAAGTGTAGTGAGCAGTAGGTCATTTGATGCCCAGGTCAATGTCATCTGACGCAAGCTGATCAAATACAGAATGACGGAATAAATCAATCTCTTTCCGTTCAATTATAAAACTTACTTCCTTTCTGTGACAAATGGATGAACCGTGACGGAGAATACGACTGCACAGGGTTACGCAGTATTGTTTTGCGTAAAAGACGCAAGTCGTTGAACACACATGTTCTCATGGAGGCCGCCATTTTGAAAAAGGACGAGTTATTCCCCCTAGACCACTAGCGTGAATGTTACAGAAAGTGAGAAACCACAGAATGTGTTAAATCTGACAAATATAACCAAGTAAATAAACCATCATATATTGAACATAATATTGTAGATAAATAGATAGATATTCAGTTAAATACTTTTGGAATGGATTGGAATTAGGAAATAATTTAATCGTGTTACTCTTATTGAAATTATAAACCGTACAGTGTATGCTCTACAATGCTAATAATTTATGTGAACGTTTTTGAAAAATGGCAAAAAATGTACACGTAAAAGAAATACTGCAATGAAAAATAAAGCATCAGTTTTGAAATAAAACACTGGGTATACGTCATGACAAACCACTATACACTGAAGAAATGTTAGGGACATTGTCACACGTCACTGTACACTGAGGAAATGTCAGGGACATCATCACAAGTCACTGTACTGGGGAAATGTTAGGGACATCATCACAAGTCACTGTGCACTGAGGAAATGTCAGGGACATCATCACAAGTCACTGTACACTGAGGAAATGTTAGGGACATTGTCACACGTCACTGTACACTGAGGAAATGTTAGGGACATCATCACAAGCCACTGTACACTGGGGAAATGTTAGGGACATCATCACAAGTCACTGTAGCCTGAGGAAATGTAAGGGACATCATCACAAGTCACTGTACACTAAGGAAATGTTAGGGACATCATCACAAGTCACTGTACTGAGGAAATGTTAGGGACATCATCACAAGTCACTGTACACCGAGGAAATGTTAGGGACATCATCACAAGTCACTGTACACTGGGGAAATGTTAGGGACATCATCACAACTCACTGTACACTGGAGAAATGTTAGGGACATTATCACACGTCACTGTACACCGAGGAAATGTTAGGGACATCATCACAAGCCACTGTACACTGGGGAAATGTCAAGGACATCATCACAAGTCACTGTAGCCTGAGGAAACGTAAGAGACATCATCACAAGTCACTGTACACTAAGGAAATGTTAGGGACATCATCACAAGTCACTGTACTGAGGAAATGTTAGGGACATCATCACAAGTCACTGTACACTGAGGAAATATTAGGGACATCATCACAAGCCACTGTACACTGGGGAAATGTTAGGGACATCATCACAAGTCACTGTAGCCTGAGGAAATGTAAGGGACATCATCACAAGTCACTGTACACTAAGGAAATGTTAGGGACCTCATCACAAGTCACTGTACGCTGGGGAAATGTTAGGAACATCATCACAAGTCACTGTACACTGGGGAAATGTTAGGGACATCATCACAAGCCACTGTACACTGGGGAAATGTTAGGGACCTCATCACAAGTCACTGTACATTGGGGAAATGTTAGGGACATCATCACAAGTCACTGTACACTAAGGAAATGTTAGGGACCTCATCACAAGTCACTGTACGCTGGGGAAATGTTAGGGACATCATCACAAGTCACTGTACATTGGGGAAATGTTAGGGACATCATCACAAGTCACTGTACATTGGGGAAATGTTAGGAACATCATCACAAGTCACTGTACATTGGGGAAATGTTAGGGACATCATCACAAGTCACTGTACATTGGGGAAATGTTAGGGACCTCATCACAAGTCACTGTACACTGGGGAAATGTTAGGGACATCATCACAAGTCACTGTACACTGGGGAAATGTTAGGGACATCATCACAAGTCACTGTACATTGGGGAAATGTTAGGGACATCATCACAAGTCACTGTACATTGGGGAAATGTTAGGGACCTCATCACAAGTCACTGTACACTGGGGAAATGTTAGGGACATCATCACAAGTCTCTGTAATGGGGAAATGTTAGGGACCTCATCACAAGTCACTGTACATTGGGGAAATGTTAGGGACCTCATCACAAGTCACTGTAGCCTGAGGAAATGTAAGGGACATCATCACAAGTCACTGTACACTAAGGAAATGTTAGGGACCTCATCACAAGTCACTGTACGCTGGGGAAATGTTAGGGACATCATCACAAGTCACTGTACACTGGGGAAATGTTAGGGACATCATCACAAATCACTGTACACTGGGGAAATGTTAGGGACATCATCACAAGTCACTGTACATTAGGGAAATGTTAGGGACCTCATCACAAGTCACTGTACTGAGGAAATGTTAGGGACATCATCACAAGTCACTGTACACCGAGGAAATGTTAGGGACATCATCACAAGTCACTGTACACCGAGGAAATGTTAGGGACATCATCACAAGCCACTGTACACTGGGGAAATGTCAAGGACATCATCACAAGTCACTGTAGCCTGAGGAAACGTAAGAGACATCATCACAAGTCACTGTACACTAAGGAAATGTTAGGGACATCATCACAAGTCACTGTACTGAGGAAATGTTAGGGACATCATCACAAGCCACTGTACACTGGGGAAATGTTAGGGACCTCATCACAAGTCACTGTACATTGGGGAAATGTTAGGGACATCATCACAAGTCACTGTACACTAAGGAAATGTTAGGGACCTCATCACAAGTCACTGTACGCTGGGGAAATGTTAGGGACATCATCACAAGTCACTGTACATTGGGGAAATGTTAGGGACATCATCACAAGTCACTGTACATTGGGGAAATGTTAGGAACATCATCACAAGTCACTGTACATTGGGGAAATGTTAGGGACCTCATCACAAGTCACTGTACATTGGGGAAATGTTAGGGACATCATCACAAGTCACTGTACATTGGGGAAATGTTAGGGACCTCATCACAAGTCACTGTACACTGGGGAAATGTTAGGGACATCATCACAAGTCACTGTAAACTGGGGAAATGTTAGGGACATCATCACAAGTCACTGTACATTGGGGAAATGTTAGGGACATCATCACAAGTCACTGTACATTGGGGAAATGTTAGGGACATCATCACAAGTCACTGTACACTGGGGAAATGTTAGGGACATCATCACAAGTCTCTGTAATGGGGAAATGTTAGGGACCTCATCACAAGTCACTGTACATTGGGGAAATGTTAGGGACATCATCACAAGCCACTGTACACTGGGGAAATGTTAGGGACATCATCACAAGTCACTGTAGCCTGAGGAAATGTAAGGGACATCATCACAAGTCACTGTACACTAAGGAAATGTTAGGGACCTCATCACAAGTCACTGTACGCTGGGGAAATGTTAGGGACATCATCACAAGTCACTGTACACTGGGGAAATGTTAGGGACATCATCACAAATCACTGTACACTGGGGAAATGTTAGGGACATCATCACAAGTCACTGTACATTAGGGAAATGTTAGGGACCTCATCACAAGTCACTGTACATTGGGGAAATGTTAGGGACCTCATCACAAGTCACTGTACACTAAGGAAATGTTAGGGACATCATCACAAGTCACTGTACACTGAGGAAATGTTAGGGACATCATCACAAGTCACTGTACACTGAGGAAATGTTAGGGACATCATCACAAGTTACTGTACTGAGGAAATGTTAGGGACATCATCACAAGTCACTGTACACTGAGGAAATGTTAGGGACATCATCACAAGTCACTGTACACTGAGGAAATATTAGGGACATCATCACAAGCCACTGTACACTGGGGAAATGTTAGGGACATCATCACAAGTCACTGTAGCCTGAGGAAATGTAAGGGACATCATCACAAGTCACTGTACACTAAGGAAATGTTAGGGACCTCATCACAAGTCTCTGTACGCTGGGGAAATGTTAGGAACATCATCACAAGTCACTGTACACTGGGGAAATGTTAGGGACATCATCACAAGTCACTGTACACTGGGGAAATGTTAGGGACATCATCACAAGTCACTGTACACTAAGGAAATGTTAGGGACCTCATCACAAGTCACTGTACGCTGGGGAAATGTTAGGGACATCATCACAAGTCACTGTACACTGGGGAAATGTTAGGGACATCATCACAAGTCACTGTACATTGGGGAAATGTTAGGAACATCATCACAAGTCACTGTACATTGGGGAAATGTTAGGGACCTCATCACAAGTCACTGTACATTGGGGAAATGTTAGGGACATCATCACAAGTCACTGTACACTGGGGAAATGTTAGGGACATCATCACAAGTCACTGTACATTGGGGAAATGTTAGGGACATCATCACAAGTCACTGTACATTGGGGAAATGTTAGGGACCTCATCACAAGTCACTGTACACTGGGGAAATGTTAGGGACATCATCACAAGTCTCTGTAATGGGGAAATGTTAGGGACCTCATCACAAGTCACTGTACATTGGGGAAATGTTAGGGACATCATCACAAGTCACTGTACACTGGGGAAATGTTAGGGACATCATCACAAGTCACTGCACATTGGGGAAATGTTAGGGACATCATCACAAGTCACTGTACATTGGGGAAATGTTAGGGACATCATCACAAATCACTGTACATTGGGGAAATGTTAGGGACCTCATCACAAGTCACTGTACGCTGAGGAAATGTTAGAGACATCATCACAAGTCACTGTACACTGGGGAAATGTTAGGGACATCATCACAAGTCACTGTACACTGAGGAAATGTTAGGGACATCATCACAAGTCACTGTACTGAGGAAATGTTAGGGACATCATCACAAGTCACTGTACACTGGAGAAATGTTAGGGATATCATCACAAGTCACTGTACTAGGTAAATGTTAGGGACATCATCACAAGTCACTGCACATTGGGGAAATGTTAGGGACATCATCACAAGTCACTGTGCATTGGGGAAATGTTAGGGACATCATCACAAATCACTGTACATTGGGGAAATGTTAGGGACCTCATCACAAGTCACTGTACGCTGAGGAAATGTTAGAGACATCATCACAAGTCACTGTACACTGGGGAAATGTTAGGGACATCATCACAAGTCACTGTACACTGAGGAAATGTTAGGGACATCATCACAAGTCACTGTACTGAGGAAATGTTAGGGACATCATCACAAGTCACTGTACACTGGAGAAATGTTAGGGATATCATCACAAGTCACTGTACTAGGTAAATGTTAGGGACATCATCACAAGTCACTGTACACCGAGGAAATGTTAGGGACATCATCACAAGTCTCTGCAATGGGGAAATGTTAGGGACCTCATCACAAGTCACTGTACACTGGGGAAATGTTAGGGACATCATCACAAGTCTCTGTAATGGGGAAATGTTAGAGACCTCATCACAAGTCACTGTACACTGGGGAAATGTTAGGGACCTCATCACAAGTCACTGTACACTGGGGAAATGTTAGGGACCTAACTCATCACAAGTCACTGTACATTGGGGAAATGTTAGGGACATCATCACAAGTCACTGTACATTGGGGAAATGTTAGGGACATCATCACAAGTCACTGTACACTTTGGAAATGTTAGGGACATCATCACAAGTCACTGTACACTGAGGAAATGTTATGGACATCATGACAAGTCACTGTACTAGGGAAATGTTAGGGACATTATCACACGTCACTGTACACTGAGGAAATGTTAAGGACATCATCACAAGTCACTGTACACTGGGGGAAATGTTAGGGACATCATCACAAGTCACTGTACTGTGGAAATGTCAGGGACATCATCACAAGTCACTGTACACTGAGGAAATGTTAGGGCCATCATGACACGTCACTGTACACCGATTTTAGTGGCTGTAATACACGAGTTTGTAGTGTTACCCTATGTAATGTAATCGCTCTGGTTTTTCTGAAGAGTATTGTGATGTCAGTTGTTGTGTATATCCATAACTCGGAGATACTTAGTAACCCCCATGTATGTAAATCTCATCTAGGTTGATATACATGAGGAAATTGACACTGTATGATTTTAAATGTGAGACTTTCAGAAATTCATTCGTAACAATTAAGGAAAGTGTGTAATTTGAGTGTAAGAATGACCGACTGACACGCATATCTATAATCACATACGTTATAGGCAGGCTAGACAGACAAAAGATTACTATACAGCCCTGTATTGAGGCAAAAAAACAAAAACCGACTAAATGATAAACTTAGTTATAATTCTTAAATGTCTACACTTATTCATTTATGAATTTTAATTTATTTTACATATTTTAAATTTGAAATGAACAAAAGTCATATAACCATGCTGTTTTTGTTTGTTTTGTTCCCTCTGTCTGGAGTTCTGGAGTATCGGACTGAAATTTTATGAAAGTTAACCATACTGTTTTTGTTTGTTTTGTTCTCCCTGTCTGGAGTTCTGGAGTATCGGACTGTAATTTTATGAAAGTTAACCATACTGTTTTTGTTTGTTTTGTTCTCCCTGTCTGGAGTTCTGGAGTATCGGACTGTAATTTTATGAAAGGTAACCATACTGTTTTTGTTTGTTTTAGTTTCCCCTCTGTCTGGAGTTGTGGAGTATCGGACTGTAATTTTATGAAAGTTAACCATGCTGTTTTTGTTTGTTTTAGTTTCCCCTCTGTCTGGAGTTCTGGAGTATCGGATTGAAATTTTATGAAAGGTAACCATACTGTTTTTGTTTGTTTTAGTTTCCCCTCTGTCTGGAGTTCTGGAGTATCGGACTGTAATTTTATGAAAGTTAACCATACTGTTTTTGTTTGTTTTGTTCCCCCTGTCTGGAGTTCTGGAGTATCGGACCGTAATTTCATGAAAGTTAACCATACTGTTTTTGTTTGTTTTGTTCCCTCTGTCTGGAGTTCTGGAGTATCGGACTGAAATTTTATGAAAGGTAACCATACTGTTTTTGTTTGTTTTAGTTTCCCCTCTGTCTGGAGTTCTGGAGTATCGGACTGAAATTTTATGAAAGGTAACCATACTGTTTTTGTTTGTTTTGTTTTCCTACTGTCTGGAGTTCTGGAGTATCGGACTGAAATTTTATGAAAGGTAACCATACTGTTTTTGTTTGTTTTGTTTTCCTGCTGTCTGGAGTTCTGGAGTATCGGACTGAAATTTTATGAAAGGTAACCATACTGTTTTTGTTTGTTTTAGTTTCCCCTCTGTCTGGAGTTCTGGAGTATCGGACTGAAATTTTATGAAAGGTAACCATACTGTTTTTGTTTGTTTTGTTTTCCTACTGTCTGGAGTTCTGGAGTATCGGACTGAAATTTTATGAAAGTTAACCACACTGTTTTTGTTTGTTTTGTTTTCCTACTGTCTGGAGTTCTGGAGTATCGGACTGAAATTTTATGAAAGGTAACCATACTGTTTTTGTTTGTTTTGTTTTCCTACTGTCTGGAGTTCTGGAGTATCGGACTGAAATTTTATGAAAGTTAACCATACTGTTTTTGTTTGTTTTAGTTTCCCCTCTGTCTGGAGTTCTGGAGTATCGGACTGAAATTTTATGAAAGTTAACCACACTGTTTTTGTTTGTTTTGTTTTCCTACTGTCTGGAGTTCTGGAGTATCGGACTGAAATTTTATGAAAGTTAACCACACTGTTTTTGTTTGTTTTGTTTTCCTACTGTCTGGAGTTCTGGAGTATCGGACTGAAATTTTATGAAAGTTAACCATACTGTTTTTGTTTGTTTTAGTTTCCCCTCTGTCTGGAGTTCTGGAGTATCGGACTGAAATTTTATGAAAGTTAACCACACTGTTTTTGTTTGTTTTGTTCCCCCTGTCTGAAGTTCTGGACTATCGGACTGAAATATTCATGAAAGGTAACCATACTGTTTTTGTTTGTTTTAGTTTCCCCTCTGTCTGGAGTTTTGGAGTATCGGACTGAAATTTTATGAAAGGTAACCATACTTTTTTTGTTTGTTTTGTTCCCCTCTGTCTGGAGTTCTGGAGTATCGGACTGAAATTTTATGAAAGGTAACCATACTGTTTTTGTTTGTTTTAGTTTCCCCTCTGTCTGGAGTTCTGGAGTATCGGACTGAAATTTTATGAAAGTTAACCATACTGTTTTTGTTTGTTTTAGTTTCCCCTCTGTCTGGAGTTCTGGAGTATCGGACTGAAATTTTCATGAAAGGTAACCATACTGTTTTTGTTTGATTTGTTTTCCTACTGTCTGGAGTTTTGGAGTATCGGACTGAAATTTTATGAAAGGTAACTTGGCTTCACTAAGGTGTCCTCTGGGGATTACTTTCTAGTTTTGTGAATGAAGTAATACACCAACATTCACATCTACCAGTACATCAGCCCAGCGACTTAAAAAGAAACAGTGTGTCAAATGAAACAGTTTTAAATTACACGACTCTACTGTGACGTGTCTCTCTCATACGCAATGAAATTATTCCGCTTAAATGATCTGCAACATTTCGTTGAGATTTGCTGCCGCCGTGAGTGTAGAATCCCCTGTATTAGCGATGTAATCACCCTATCAGTTACACCATTAAGTCCAGATAGTCATCACCATCCCCGACTAAGTTTAATAAAACAACCCTTCTCTTTCAGCGATATTAATTTCAAACATCAGTACTGGATGGGTTTTTTTTATTCTTTGCCAGTGAAATTGTTCCTTTTTAGGTGTGCAATTTGCGAGCACGATTAGCATATGGTATTTTCGTTTTTTTATTAGAGGGCAGATTTTTAAGTTATGTGATACCTGGTGTTTTTTATAGGTAGGTATGGTTAGCTTGGAACAATAGTGTATGTTTGACACCCGTAAAACACTGTCGCCAATCCCGGCCTCTGTATTACGCACAACATCGTTGCCATATGATTTGGAATGCTCTGATGTATTTGTTGTCAGGCTTTGGCAAATGAATATACATCCGTAGTTTAACCTACAGTTCCACGGATATCAAAATGATTCAGCGAATTTATACATTTATGAATTATTATAACATAAAGAAAATGAAAGGAAATCTGCTCCCCAATAAATCATAGTTACTTGTTTGGTTTCAAGTGCAGATTTTTCAATAGATAAAAGGCATGTACTTTAGTTACAAACTACCTTGTCATTGTGACGGGAGGTACACTCATGTACCTGCGACAAAAGGCTGATATCTACAACTGACACGAAAGAATATTTATCACAAATAGAAAAACTCTTCAAAGTTTTGTCATAAATAGCTACCTTATCAAAGACTCATCTCAGATAGTGAACTCACCGAATATAGTGAACTCACTAAAGACTCATTAAATATAGTGAACTCATCAAAGACTCATCAAATATAGTGAACTCATGACAGATAGTGAACTCATCAAAGACTCATCAAATATAGTGAACTCATGTCAGATTGTGAACACATCAAATATAGTGAACTCATTGAAGACTCATCTCAGTTAGTTGACTCATCATATTTCCCAGATATCCGGATGTATTTAGATGAAAGAGTAGCACAATAATCCACGTAAAACAAACAATCAAACAAACAAAATCACACAAGTAAAGATGTTCCTACATATAGATAAAGGAAATAGTGACTTTGTAATATCAACGTTGTTTGGTGACATATTGTGTTTACGTTACAATGTCAACGAATATTTCTATGATACTCAAGTGTACCGTAGTAGGGAGTTATCTCCCGTATTTTAAAAAAGATATTAAGCGTTTTCATAGATTTTATATATTTTTCAAATAGATCGTTTGTTGTGAATACATTTCGCCGAGTTACTACCGGATAATTTACAGGTTAGCTGCTTATGTACTGTGGAGCAAATAGTCGATAAATCTACTGAACCGCAACTATATAGTTTTTAACAAGGAACTCGTTTATGACTAGGGGTACAAAACTCAGCTGGGACACTCTTTATTTTTTCATTGTTATTTAGTTATTTCTTCCTCAAGTCTAATGATTTTGCTATGAAACTGATGAATTGTTTCCAAGCACAGTTTTTTTTTTCTCACCACGACCGCTCCGACATCTGAAACCGGATCCCTTAGCCAATATTAGAATACTTTTTAAAAAATATCATTTTTAGACACTGATATGTAAATACTTATAAACGGTTAGCTTGTAGTGATAACAATGATACAGAACACTGTAAACACGTGTAATTTGTTAACGGGCTTAGTTGGGACGTGAAGATATAACCTGTAGTGAGATGCCGCTAACTAACATACAAAACTGACAGTTTCAGAAATACGTGGAAAAATAATTAGTTACAAATTATTGCCAGTAATGAATATGTTTGTTATCTTTAATTAATTAAAATTTAATTAATGAATTAATAAGAATCCACATAAAAATCAGTTGATTACAGCAACAATTGTGAACTACTTAATGCGCGTTTCAATTTCTAAGAGTGCGTGATGCGCCCTTTCGGTCAAAGTTCAACTTCTCAACTAGTCAAAAGGCATAGCACTCTCGGTATATGACATATATATATATAAATTTTCAGCATGTTTATCAGATGGTCCGGAAATGAAAAAATACAACATATTGCGGTCAAAAATATAGTTAGCTTTAAAGGTGGAGAATATGTTATCCCAACTCTTCTAAATGATATTTACGGTCACTTTGTCGTTTCATTAATATTTTCGCTCTGAAAAAGATTAATTTACTTGATTAAAACAATGTTGTGTTTTCAATCACGTTCATACCGACACCATATCTGTTTTGATCTGTTTCACTCAGGCAGATCGATACAGCTCGGACCACAAACATACGCTAGGTATTGTTACTGTATCAAATTTTTAAGATCAGTTTGGCGATAGTGAAATTATTATGAATGAAATGAAGTATATTTGATTGTTACAAAGGACGTTTTCTCTGCCCGTGAGAATACCTAGTAGCCCGTACCAATATACAATATTACAAGACTGACGGACCGATTGTTTTCCTGCCAGGCAAATTCGTACAGTGTTTATAATGATACCCGAGACGTGCACCGGTCCCACGATCGCAACGAATCATGCAACGTGGATATCATATACGTCTGTGTGTCTGTCATGGAGCAGCCATTCCCACGGTTACTGCACTTCGCCGGCCTGTCATCGACCGACAGTACATTTTATGTAGTGGTAGTTTTGTCTGTCGTTCACTTTCTATATCAGTAATAATTCACTTCTGAAAATACCGACACGAGGAAAATTAATCCCTCACGAAAATTGAATGCAGAAACGCCGAGCTTCACTTCATCTAGAAATTTCAGGGAAAAATCAATTCGACCCAAAATGATACCAAGAGCTAAGTAGATAGCTCGAGCTTCATTTCAGTGCTCGTGAGAAATTTACTCAATGATACCCGCCGAAATAAAAAAAAAGACATTTTTGACAATCGTTGACAAAAGCAATGATCATCTATGTGAGTCCTGATTAACAGACAAAATACACATGTACGTATAACTGAGAGAACAAAAGCCGATCCACTACAACCATCCTGTCACCTTGAACACGATTACAAAAATAACACAAATAGTAATAGGTTTTTAAACTTTATTTTCCTGATTGTAAATCATAGTATTTCTGGAAGTACGAAATTTTTATCGCCTTCTCACTGTCATAGATAATTTCGATAATTGTCTTTCCCGTCAAATGACAAACATCTGTTGAAACAAGTTTACAAACCATACACAGTAAACAAACACTCATGAACCAATCACAAGCTGATGCAATTCCGACAATTAATAGCTACATCCTTTAACCAAACCGTTCAAACAATCAGGTTCACTGACATCTATTTAACCAATCAAAAGTGTAGATATCATTCCACCAATCAACTGCTGCTCTCCATTCAACCAATCATATTTGTCAAGGGACTGGCAACCTGGCTTACAAAGCCCATGCTATCTTGAATTTCAAATTTCTCATTAAAATATGAATAAAAAAATTGACTGAAATAATTCGATTCTAGATGTCAATAGATAGTTTAAAGATATTGATAATTATATAATTCGGCGTGATAAGTAAAACTGCCATGGTCAAAATGATGTTGTAGGTTATATAATCACTATCCGTGTCAACTGGACCGACATGAAAAGGAGACAGCGTGGAGATGTGTATGCATTGAAACGTGGCAATTCTCTGTGAGTGTCTTGTAGACCGAGAGACAATTCATACATCCAGTGATCTTCGCTCGTTGATTTACGACAGCAGTCGACACTATATAAAACTTTCCAGATAAATATACTCTTTTGTGACAATGAAGGATGTTTGAAATTGACGGGTGACGTCAGTACCAGGTTCCAAGAATTCTGAACTTACATGGTTAGAATACAGAAAGGAAGAGACGTTTCCAGAAAAATGTGATTGGGAAATATCTGTTGTAGCAGTATTCTTGGTTCATTGTATATGGATAATAAGAAAAGGAACGCTTAATTAACATTCTTATCTACTTCCTGTTCTGTGTTGCCTTCTTGTCACACCCGGTTCGTTCTTAATCACATCATCTTTGTGACCTTTGTGAGGACACTCATTATTAAATAAAACACGAAAAGTAAGAAAGAAAAACTGCAATCATGATTCATGTGCTGAATTATATAATGAATAAGCAGAAATTTGAAATAAGGTTATACTCAATCAGTAGTAGGTATATAAAGATTCTACCACAATAGCCTGTGTTATGTACTATCATACCAAAGTATAAACATGCGGGCAGTTAAATATATGTATCACTAGTAATATATATCTCTTCCCGGTCTTTTGATTGGTTGAGAAGTTGAATAATGAAAGAAAGGAAATTAAAACTCGCAATAAGCGGTATAATTAAGGATTTATTCAATAAATTATGGGTAGATAAAGGGTACATACAATAACTGGTATAGATAAGGATTTATTTAATGAACTATTGGTAGATAAAGGTAACACACAATAAGCGGTGTAGATAAGGATTTATTTAATGAACTATGGGTGATAAAGGTAACACACAATAAGCGGTATAGATAAGTATTTATTTAATGAACTATGGGTGATAAAGGTAACACACAATAAGCGGTGTAGATAAGGATTTATTTAATGAACTATGGGTGATAAAGGTAACACACAATAAGCGGTATAGATAAGGATTTATTTAATGAACTATGGGTGATAAAGGTAACACACAATAAGCGGTATAAATAAGTATTTATTAAATAAACCATGGGTTGATCAATTACCAATCAATATACAGATGCATAAAAGTGTTAGTGTGTTAGTGTGTATGTATATATAATTTGCGAAATTACCAGTAAATGTATACGGACATATTCAATAAGTCGACGAAAAAAAAGTGATTATTTGATGGGTATGAAGGTAAATGAGCCGTTTTTTTATTTTCCAAGGGATTTTTTCTCATTTTTAAAATCTGATTTAAAAGCGGATAGTTTGATGTGGCGGCAAGTATTTACTCTCTTGATTGTAATCAATGATAGAGAATACTCGATTAATGGCCATATGCGGATATCATGGAGTTCTGCAATGAATATTTGATGTGACCTCATTTGAGCAGACTTGATGTCTATAAATAGCTAACTCACCAAAGATCAATTTCCATTGCCGTTCAAGTAAAGAATTGTTTTTTTCCTTATTCCATACTAAATCTGATAGCTGATTTACATTTCGAAAACAATTTAGTGACTGTATCCTGTTTTTGGTTTTAGGAAGTCCAAAATATAGGACTTAATTTCCAAGATAATAAAATTACTTTTTCGAACTGAATATCCTGTCGTCATACGCCAGTGTATCGACGCCGCCAATTACCGACCTATATCTAATATGCGGAGAACGAGAAAGATTTCTGTGGAAAATCTTGTTATTAGCTTAACATGGGTGAAGCTTATAGATTGATTCCGAAGGCCAATAGAAGTTTCCAGTCACTCAGTGTAACGCCAACCGCCAAATTGACCGAGCGACGGGAGATGCTTCGGTTTGGTATCTCTTCACGTCTCACTGCCATTGATCAAACATGACGTGTGTACAGTATGACGTAACGTAAAACAAGCACTTCCTACCCATGCTCAGCAGGTGTAACTGACTTATATGACGCTAAATGCCTCTCTTTCCAGAAATGTCAAAATGAGCAAAACTTGTCTGTTGTTTCCATTCCAACACAACCTTCCGCCTTTTTTTATTAGTCGATTCATTATCGATATACTGTTGGGGGATGGAGTGGGGGGAGGGTCATACCAATCTGTCCTAACCGTAATATCTCATTCCCTGTTAGCCTTCAGTAAGGCTATCTTCAATGGACACTGTCGTCAACAGCGGTTGATTGTTGAGGTCAACTTCTGTGAACTCTGTTGTCAACAGAGCTTGGCTGTTGAGTGAGATCATCTTCTCCGGACACTGTTTTCAACAGCGGTGTTGAGGGAGTCCATCCTGTGGACGCTGTTTTCAACAGAGATTAGCTGTTGATAAAGACAATCTATTGTGGGCACTGTCGTCAGCAGAAGTTGACTGTTGAGGGAGCCCATCTCCTGTGGCCACTGCGGTCAACAGAGATTGGCTGTCGATAGAGAAAACCTTTTGTGGGCACTGTCGTCAACAGAGGTTGACTGTTGAGGGAGTCCATCTCCTGTGGACACTGCGGTCAACAGAGATCGGCTGTCGATAGAGAAAACCTTTTGTGGGCACTGTCGTCAACAGAGGTTGACTGTTGAGGGAGTCCATCTCCTGTGGACACTGTTTTCAACAGAGATTGGTTGTTGATAGACACTTTTGTAAATACTGTGGTCAATAGTGATTGGCGACTTAAGTCGATGTGATCTCATTAATTTGTTCTGTAAGAAACAAGAGGTCGTTAATTTGTTGTTTCCATGTCACAATTTGACATTTATAACTTGACTGCTTGAACTGACTTGATAACAAATTAAATTGTTAATTTCTATGGCGCGTTTTAATGAAAGATTAAATTTCTGGTTTGAAAAAAGGCGTCTTGATTGAATTTGGTAGTATCAAAAATCTCCCAACAAACTATAGATATACCTATCGAAACTACCTGTATACCTCTCCTGATTGTCATTTCATTCTTCAATATACGAAACCGAACCATCGAAGAGCTTATCAACATTGGCAAGAAAGACCTTGCGAAGTTCTTCAATCTTATTTTTAGAAATATTTTAGAAGATAAACTCTGGCCTTGCTGATCGGATATACCCACCGGAATTAGAAATCACGATAGGCTCTTCAAAATCGGACATTTATCCCAATCTTAACCAAGAACAAAACCAGTGTTGACAGCTTCCTACCAGACTGTATGATAAATGTAATGATTTTAATTTCCCTGATGTGAACTTTTTTTTTCTCTTAATAGTAAGCGTTTCTGCTTTCCCAAAATATCGCAAATCATCAGAAATTCAAAAGCTTGCTTTCAATATTTCAATGTCTCCATGATTGATGTCAATAGATGGCGCGGGAAAACACAGGTGCAGGTTTGTAAATGACGACGAACATGGAGAAGTTCCATGATAAGACTCTATAAGGGTGGAATATCCCTATCCAACAGACATACATATACCGAGTATTTTCCTCTCGTCGTCAAACGTTTTAAATACTATACCAGTAAAAACCGATAGTTCATTCTTGTATTTGACAAAGTTTGCATCGAAAAAGCAATGTCAAAAACTGGTGTCGTGTCAGGCGATGTTCACAATAGGCGAGCCGAATCTCCAAATAAACTCAGTATGTGTATGCGTGGTGAAATACTGGTCGGTTATAACAGTTATGATCTTAGAATTCTGTGGAATATAATGCATTTCATGTTTTTAAATCGAAATTGTCACTAGATATCGAACATGCATTCTTGAAGTATTTCTTGTAAACAATAACCGCTGAGCTACTACTTCTCAAAGAAAACATATCTGTGTTGCCCTGGACAAGTCAGTAATACACAGATAGAAATTACATGCTTGCTTGTATTCCTTTTGGGTACGTTTAATCCTGGCACTCATAAAGAACGTGTCTTTACTTGGACTGACCTAGATTTCCTTGACTGTTGACGTCGACAAAACAGAAGACGCAAACCCTTCCGGAACATTAACTTACGAAATGTTCTTTCCTTCCTTTCAAGTTTCTCTTGTTATCCTATTGTTGTTAGCTACACATATTGACAGTGTGTGTGTGTAGAGAGAAATGTCGCTAACTGATATGCAAAACTGAAAATTTCACTAAAATATGGAAATCATACTACCGAACTACCTTTTGCGCGTTTTAACGTCCAAGAGTGCGTGAAGTGCCCTTTCAGCCAGCCAAACTTTCCATTCATTAGACTGGATTGCCTGCCGTAGTTTTGCTACTCTCCGTTAGACTTCGCTTCGAAAACAGCGCAGTCTAACGTGGAAACGTTGTAACTAAGGGAGGCTATCCATTCTATCCATTTATTCACAGTTCACGCGTCAGTGATACATAGATGCTTTGGTGGTTATATAGTACCTACCTGCTGTTGAATAAAAATCGTTTTAGCTTTATTTAGAAGTTATATTATAAAAAAATGAATGATTCACCTGTAGAAACCGTGATATGACCGAGACGCAAAATGATCATTCTTCAGAAATAGTAATCAGTATGTTAAGGCACGGACTTCGTAAGAACCGACAACGTAGATTCTCTGCTAACAATTGATTGAGGGAAATCAACACCTACCGCTTTAGATATCGTTAGACAGATCTGGTTTATCTTTCACTTCCGCGTGTTTGACCGTGAGTCACTTTTTGGCCATTTCGTTGAACGTAATTGTGGCTTTTATGACAACTTTTTTTAACTTAATTATCGCTTGAAATACAACTATTATTGCGATAAATGATACAAAAATAACACAAAACTGAATGTTCACTGAACACCTTATTCTGTCTTCGTCGCGACAATCGCGAAGTAAGTACGTTCGGAATTCCGCTGAGAACTGTTATTTTTTCTCTGCATCAGTCCTCGATCGGTCATATTTCCGATTTAAAATGAAATAGTTTTATACGAACAAAATCAACATGGATATAACATAAAGTGGGTAAGAAAAGTAATAATAAAGACTGAAGGTAATTTTGTAACCTCCACGGCGGTGTGAACGTTCATCCATATTTAACAAGAAGCCCGAGATGCTGTATGAATGTTACCGATTAACCTTCATGGCATCATTAAGGATTCAGTTGGGACAAATGACTTTCAATCCCTATGAGATGGTCAGTTACTGTGAAATCTACTCTGGACAAGATTCAAATAGACGTCTTCTGAATTATCTTAAATTCGTTCTTACATTCAACGTCATTTATAACAGACGTGATAGTCCAAAAGCTACTTAACATAGATACTAAGTAAGGCTTAGTTTACGACATATAAGTGCAAATAAAAATCAAACATTTTGAATAACATGAAAGGGATTGAAACAATCTATATAGTGACTTGCCATGACGTAGTGTCTATAAGTCAACTCCCAGTGTGACGTCACTTTTTTTTTTAAATTGTACTCGGTAAAGAAAAAATTGTCACAGACGTGTCCATTGACGTCACAATTTGGTAGCGACGGAGATTTTACCAATTATGGGTCGTTCCCTCTCTGATTGAACACTCTAATGCATTTCTATTAAGATTGATGTGTCTGCCACAGGGCCATCTTCTCAAGGTCGGACAAACAGCAGTGGAGGGAGGTTAACACAACCGTCATTGCAACAAACCTGGGAGGTTAACACAACGGCGATTACCGTTGTTTATCGAATGAAAATATTTTGATGCAAAAGCGATGTATCTATTATGTAACAACAGAGCTAACTTCATACAGTCGATGCAATGTTCGTACACTCGGTACAATGTTCGCACAGTCGGTATAATGTTGGGACAGTCAGTGCAAGATCACAAAGTCGGCACAATATTCGTGCAGTCGGCACAATATTCGGACAATCGGTACAATGTTCATACATTCGGTATAATGTTGGGACAGTCAGTGCAAGATCACAAAGTCGACACAATATTCGTGCAGTCGGCACAATATTCGTACATTCGGCACAATATTCGTACAGTCGGTACCATGTCCGTACAGTCGGCACTATATTCGTACAGTCGGAGCTAGGTTCGCGAAATCAGTATAATATTCGTACAGTCAATATAATATTCGTGCAGTCGGCCAAACATTCGTACAATCGGCACAATATTCATACACTCGGCGCAATATTCGTACAGTCGGCTCAATATTCGTGCAGTCGGAGCTAGGTTCGCAAAATCGGTACAATATTCGTATAGTCGGCACAATATTCGTACAGTTGGCAATATCCGTACAGTCAGCACAATGTTCGTACAGTCGGAGCTAGGTTCGTGAAATTGGTACAATATTCTTACAGTCAGCACAATATTCGTACAGTCGATACAATGTTCCTACAGTCGGTACAATATTCGCACAGTCGGTACAATGTTCCTACAGTCGGTACAATATTCGTACAGTCGGTACAATATTCGTACAGTCGGTACAATGTTCGTACAGTAGGTACAATGTTCGTACAGTCGGTACAATGTTCGTACAGTCGATACAATGTTCGTACAGTAGGTACAATGTTCGTACAGTCGATACAAAGTTCGTACAGTCGGTACAATGTTCGTACAGTCGATACAATGTTCCTACAGTCGGTACAATGTTCCTATAGTCGGTACAATGTTCGTACAGTAGGTACAATGTTCGTACAGTCGGTACAATGTTCCTACAGTCGGTACAATGTTCGTACAGTCGGTAAAATGTTCCTACAGTCGGTACAATGTTCCTATAGTCGGTACAATGTTCGTACAGTCGGTACAATATTCGTACAGTCGGTAAAATGTTCCTACAGTCGGTACAATGTTCGTACAGTCGGTACAATGTTCGTACAGTCGGTAAAATGTTCCTACAGTCGGTACAATGTTCCTATAGTCGGTACAATGTTCGTACAGTAGGTACAATGTTCGTATAGTCGGTACAATGTTCGTACAATGTTCGGTACAATGTTCCTATAGTCGGTACAATGTTCGTACAGTCGGTACAATATTCGTACAGTCGGTAAAATGTTCCTACAGTCGGTACAATGTTCGTACAGTCGGTACAATGTTCGTACAGTCGGTACAATGTTCGTACAGTCGGTAAAATGTTCCTACAGTCGGTACAATGTTCCTATAGTCGGTACAATGTTCGTACAGTAGGTACAATGTTCGTACAGTCGGTACAATGTTCGTACAGTCGGTACAATGTTCGTACAGTCGGTACAATGTTCGTACAGTCGGTACAATGTTCGTACAGTCGGTAAAATGTTCCTACAGTCGGTACAATGTTCGTACAGTCGGTACAATGTTCGTACAGTCGGTAAAATGTTCCTACAGTCGGTACAATGTTCCTATAGTCGGTACAATGTTCGTACAGTAGGTACAATGTTCGTACAGTCGGTACAATGTTCGTACAGTCGGTACAATGTTCCTACAGTCGGTACAATGTTTCTACAGTCGGTACAATGTTCCTACAGTCGGTACAATATTCACAACAAAAGCGATCACTTTTTTCACAGTTGCATGAATAGATAAAGTTTTGATATTTTTAAAACTATATATACATTTTCTAATCGTTCAGCAGTTTCTACAACGAAGGTGTCAGTACAAAGGATACAAGCAGACGAGAGACATATAAAACCTTTTGATACTAAACCCCGGGGGTACCTTACGTGGATTTCGCTTTTATTTCACTTCCTGGTAACAAATTTAAATACAGTCTTCTAATTGTTTGTTTTATGTTTTCTGTGCAGTGTAATATTGTCCTTTGTGAAATTGTATCTATTGAATTTTCGAAATTCGTTTTAGTGATCTGTATAAAGATGGTTTTATGACGTCATGTGACTTCGTACGAATCTTGCGATACCTGTACATACGTATATATTTGGAAATGGGTTGTTACCAGATGGTAGTTCACAGTCGTTATGAATGCAACTTGGATGACACATAAATGATCTCCGATAGGGCATAATCTTTTTATCTGTCACCCAAATCCTATTCATATCGACAGAATACTATCATCTGATGACAGTTTGATGTTTATATATCACTCCAAGTCTACATTTACATAGATAATTTTCGTGATCTGAAACAAAAAATACATTTAAAATTCCCGCTTAACCAAATATTGTCGTCAACAGTTTCAGATCCGAAAACAGCTCAAATGATATCGTTTTTCGTTTTATCATAACAGCGATCTTGTGAATTAGTATGACCACAAACTTGACTTGATTTCTCTTTTATAAATCTACGTGTTAATGTATTTGTGATACATACTTTTTTCGTTTGTCTGAGTAAAAGCCGTTTATTGCGCATGAATATTTTAATTAAGAAGTGAAGCGGCGGCTCTCATCAGATTACATGGAGCGATGTGGCTAGTGTTTCTGCTATCGGGAATGTGTACAGATTAATGTTTCACCTTGGAATCGTGAAAAATTCTAAATGGTTTTCGCTCCTGTAAACAAATAACAACTACCACGAGGGCTAAAAAGTTTGGTGTGTTGATATCGGCGACTATTTTCGCTTGCTTGTTAGACATCTAATAACTGTGAGACTAGCCAGACTGAATTACTGTAACCTGTAATGTAAAGTATCATGTACTACAATTCGGTATAACAAAACTTAAATATCATACAATAATTGACTGGTTTTCATATGAAAGAGAGGTTTCCCGGGACCGCATATATGATGACAATCAAATTGTTAACCATGCTTCTATTATCAAAGTGTGAACCATGCTTCTATTATCAAAGTGTTTACCGTGCTTCTATTATCAATATGTTACCGGTGCTTCTATTATCAAAGTGTTTACCGTGCTTATATTATCAATATGTTAACCGTGCTTCTATTATCAAAGTGTTTACCGTGCTTATATTATCAATATGTTAACCGTGCTTCTATTATCAATATGTTACCCGTGCTTCTATTATCAATATGTTACCCGTGCTTCTATTATCAATATGTTACCGTGCTTATATTATCAATATGTTAACCGTGCTTCTATTATCAATATGTTACCGTGCTTATATTATCAATATGTTAACTGTGCTTCTATTATCAAAGTGTTACCCGTGCTTCTATTATCAAAGTGTGAACCGTGCTTCTATTATCAATATGTTACCCGTGTTTCTATTATCAATATGTTACCGTGCTTATATTATCAATATGTTACCGTGCTTCTATTATCAATATGTTACCGTGCTTATATTATCAATATGTTACCCGTGCTTCTATTATCAATATGTTACCGTGCTTATATTATCAATATGTTACCGTGCTTATATTATCAATATGTTACCCGTGCTTCTATTATCAATATGTTACCCGTGCTTCTATTATCAATATGTTACCGTGCTTATATTATCAATATGTTAACCGTGCTTCTATTATCAATATGTTACCCGTGCTTCTATTATCAATATGTTACCGTGCTTATATTATCAATATGTTAACCGCTTCTATTATCAATATGTTACCCGTGTTTATATTATCAATATGTTACCCGTGCTTCTATTATCAATATGTTACCGTGCTTATATTATCAATATGTTAACCGTGCTTCTATTATCAATATGTTACCGTGCTTATATTATCAATATGTTACCCGTGCTTCTATTATCAATATGTTACCCGTGCTTCTATTATCAATATGTTACCCGTGCTTCTATTATCAATATGTTACCGTGCTTATATTATCAATATGTTAACCGTGCTTCTATTATCAATATGTTACCGTGCTTATATTATCAATATGTTAACCGTGCTTCTATTATCAATATGTTACCGTGCTTATATTATCAATATGTTACCCGTGCTTCTATTATCAATATGTTACCCGTGCTTCTATTATCAATATGTTACCCGTGCTTCTATTATCAATATGTTACCCGTGTTTCTATTATCAATATGTTACCCGTGCTTCTATTATCAAAGTGTTACCCGTGCTTCTATTATCAATATGTTACCATGCTTATATTATCAATATGTTAACCGTGCTTCTATTATCAATATGTTACCGTGCTTATATTATCAATATGTTAACCGTGCTTCTATTATCAAAGTGTTACCCGTGTTTCTATTATCAATATGTTACCCGTGCTTCTATTATCAATATGTTACCGTGCTTATATTATCAATATGTTAACCGTGCTTATATTATCAATATGTTAACCGTGCTTCTATTATCAATATGTTAACCGTGCTTCTATTATCAATATGTTACCGTGCTTATATTATCAATATGTTACCGTGCTTATATTATCAATATGTTAACCGTGCTTCTATTATCAATATGTTAACCGTGCTTCTATTATCAATATGTTACCCGTGCTTCTATTATCAATATGTTACCCGTGTTTCTATTATCAATATGTTACTTTTTTATTTTGATGCAGTATCTTCATCGGGATTGTACTGTGATTTGAGTGGTTTCTTACTGTGTTAATAACCGAGACTAAGGGTTCAGTTTCCTTATTATAACATAGGGTTTGAAGGGCACCAAAGAGTTCGACATTATATAGACTGAGTGCGTAGGTTTTTATTTACTCGCGTTAAGACACATAACGGAACCTCGATTCAGACAATATAGTTCACGTAAATGTTTCAAAAATTCCAGATGCATGACCATAATTCTTCCGGCATAAATGTAGGTTATCATTCAACTCTCTGTCAGTCATGTTAATTAATTCTGAGCTAGGGTCGTGCGAAATGGTCAGATTGGTGTTACCTGCCCAGGTGTGCACACGTATATGTCGTGTATGTAACACGTAATTGTTTATGCGTTAATTTCACGTTGGTTGAGGACCTAATATAAAGGACTTGATCCCTGACCGTCATGTCACCACCTACTGCACACAAGCATGTTTTGGAGTCGTGAACAACAAGCGGTCTTACACTGGACCTTAGAACGTGACGGCCGTGGCGCCGGGTACGTTTTGTTTTCTGTAACGATCTACGGGAGGGCTGTCAACACTCGCTGTGTCAGACACACGCACATTCCTTTAACGACGAAATATTAAATCCTGTATTAAACTCGATCCCGTATTTAACTTTTGATCTGAAGGTAACGATTTGCCGGGCGTGATTTTGGAGGACAAATGAGCGGTGAACTAGGACATTCCACGACATTGTTTATGCGCAAGATGGCATCCGGTTAGGACGGGCTTTGATTAATCTAGGAGACTAGACAGAGCGGCCGGACGTATCTCGCTGAGGGTGCAACCTTTATTGATTTTAAAACGCCACCAAGAGCATTTGATTAAATAATTCAAAATCGATCTATTTTCTGCTCACCGATGCTTATGGAGAAGATTTATTTTTGCTTAGTATCAACACATTAATCTACAAGTTTTAGAAGAAATGTTTCGACAGCAGAGAGCTTAAAGAAATATTTCTGTCGTTCCTTTTACATAGGTATTCTCTGTAATGACATCAGATAATGGGATACGTCATACAAGCCTTATAAACGACATCGTGTGACATTCCAGTAAAACGAGTATTCGTCATACAGACGAAATAAACGACATGCTGGGCTATTCTAGTGTAACAAGATTACGTCATACAGACCCTCTGAACGACATCATGAGATATTCCAGTATAACGAGTAAATGTCATTCAGACCTTATAAGCAACATCTTGAGAAACAGGTCTTAAAACGGCATTGTGGGGCATTCTAGTATAACGACAAATAAACAAAAAAAACTTTAAAATTATCTTTTAAAACGTTCGGTTAAAAAGGAGAGAGGGGGAGAGAATTAACGATATTTTACAAGGTTTTATTATAACGGCCAACCTTGGCTGTAAGCACAAGTGCAATACCTTCACACAGCAGAATATGTGCCACAACCAAAAGTGCAATACTTTCACACAGCAGAATATGTATATCAACCAAAAGTGCAATACTTTCACACAGCAGAATATGTGCCACAACCAAAAGTGCAATACTTTCACACAGCAGAATATGTGCCACAACCAAAAGTGCAATACTTTCACACAGCAGAATATGTATATCAACCAAAAGTGCAATACTTTCACACAGCAGAATATGAGTCATAAACCAAAAGTACAATACTTTCACACAGTAGAATATGTACATGAACCAAAAGTGCAATACTTTCACACAGCAGAATATGTATATCAACCAAAAGTGCAATACTTTCACACAGTAGAATATGTACATGAACCAAAAGTACAATACTTTCACACAGCAGAATATGTACATCAACCAAAAGTGCAATACTTTCACACAGTAGAATATGTGCCACAACCAAAAGTGCAATACTTTCATTTCACACAGCAGAATATGTATATCAACCAAAAGTGCAATACTTTCACACAGCAGAATATGTGCATCAACCAAAAGTGCAATACTTTCACACAGTAGAATATGTGTCACAACCAAAAGTGCAATACTTTCACACAGTAGAATATGTACATGAACCAAAAGTACAATACTTTCACACAGCAGAATATGTACATCAACCAAAAGTGCAATACTTTCACACAGTAGAATATGTGCCACAACCAAAAGTGCAATACTTTCACACAGCAGAATATGTGCCACAACCAAAAGTGCAATACTTTCACACAGCAGAATATGTACATCAACCAAAAGTGCAATACTTTCACACAGCAGAATATGTGCATCAACCAAAAGTGCAATACTTTCACACAGCAGAATATGTGTCACAACCAAAAGTGCAATACTTTCACACAGCAGAATATGTGCCACAACCAAAAGTGCAATATTTCACACAGTAGAATATGTACATGAACCAAAAGTGCAATACTTTCACACAGCAGAATATGTGTCACAACCAAAAGTACAATACTTTCACACAGCAGAATATGTACATCAACCAAAAGTGCAATATTTCACACAGCAGAATATGTGTCACAACCAAAAGTGCAATACTTTCACACAGTAGAATATGTACATGAACCAAAAGTGCAATACTTTCACACAGTAGAATATGTACATCAACCAAAAGTGCAATACTTTCACACAGTAGAATATGTACATCACACATTAGAAACTATTACTATGAAAGTAGTACGATGAAAAACATTTCTATGGAGACACATGTAGTCTATACTCCATGGTAACAGGTACAATCTATAAAGTGAAAAACATTTCTATGGAAACACATGCAGTCTATAATGCAACATGCGTTTCCATGGTAATGCATACATTCTGTACTACAACATGATGACACAAAAAATGTGACATGTGCAGTCTACTCTGCAACATGTGTTGCCATGGTGACACGCGCAGTTTATACTGCATTTTTGTTTCCTTGACACCTGATGTCTATACGACAGAATGCACGTTTGGTTGCACGAAGTCCATAGTACAGTGATATATTACTGGTGTATGGTATTTACAAAATATGTGCTATCCTGTCTTATCTCGAAATCGTGGCTATCGAGTAGAGAGGTAAATTAGAGAGAGGGAATGACGTATGTCGGTCTGGTCAGAAACGTGATTGTTTTCAAAAACGTTTTACTGAGAAATTCTTGTTTAATGACTCAAAAGAAAGCCTTGTGATGTCGCTTATGTAATGATTGTGAATCATTAAACGTCTAGAGTTTCTTGTTAGATTTGTGAACGTAATTTTACCTCGCTGCCTAACCAGAGACAATGGTAGTGGAAGATAAGCGAGCGATAGCGACGAGGGGAGGGAAGTCAGAGACCGTTATACCCGCCCACAGATAATACAGCGGTCAGTTATAATTCATTAAACATTCCCTTCTACACCGATATCGCGGACTTTTTTGTATTTATTTCTTTTTTATTTTCTTTTGAAATAGATACCTCGCTTGGAGGCCCAGAACGTATCTGTTGGTATCTTTCCACAGCCATCCGGTGCTAGTCTAGTTAACTTAACAGCGTAACGCAGCTTTCGTTCGTGATAACATTTGAAAAGTTTATTTAGTAAGAAAACCATATTCAATTTGTTGATCACTGTTTTTGATGGGGTTTTATCAGAATAAGGGGAAAAAAACTCTGTGGAATTAAAATTTGTCTTTTATGTACCTGACATGGACACAATCGATATTAATTTAATCTGATATTAGCAGCATGTGAAGAAGATCTGCGCAATCTTTTTCGAAGTCGTCAGGACTTGTCCATCTGGGACCGTGATTCTGTGTTCGATCAGTATCAAAATCCTTGTGCTAAGTATAATTGAATGTTGAAGAGAGGATTTGAACTTAAATTGTTTACTCAATCCCGTGATTTCTTTGGTAATAAAAATGCTGCCTTGAGAATGACAGTAGTTTCTTTACTACTAGGTAAAATCTATAGTTTTCCTCGCGGAAATAAGATATACATTATATGTATATTGCTTTTAGTTTAGTGTGAACTTCGTTTATATTACAGATGCTAATAAATTTCTGGAATGTAGCTGATAAAGGCCGGAATTTTAAGCTACCTGGTCTTTCCGCTCGTTCCCACCCTGACAACTCCCGAATCCTTTCCATTATTTAATTCCTTCTCAGTCTTACGATCCTATAATTACACACATCTATCTCCCTCCCTCAGTCCCCCTCCTTTATAAACAGCCAATCTATTCCTGATTTCCTGCCCTCTCGTACCTTTACCATCCTATCAATCTGCTAAACCCCTCCCCAGCCCTCGGTCCAGAAATAATGACCTTAGCTGTTGATAGGACGTTCAACATAAAATCAACACTCAGCGTCCACTCCCTGCCACTCCTTCTGTAGTCGCCTATTTCCTTTCTCCTCCACCCCTCTCTCAGCCCCTTAAACATCCCTCCCTTAGCACCCTAGATTTCCACGATTACAATCACTTTCAACCATTCCCTTTACACCTCTCTCTCCCTCTTTCAGTCCCTACGTATTCTTCTCTGCCTCATGTCCCTCTCCACACATTCCTATTTCGGTACCTGTTCCATCCCTCCTCAAGACCCCTAATCATCCACTATCTTCTCATCCCTAGTACCCCTCTACCACCCCGTTCATCGGTTTTTCGGCCATCCCTCCCTTAGCTACTCAAACCACAGTTTAGATGTCAGTTTATCCCTGCTCTATATCAACACAAGGACATAATTACACCCCATCAACAAAAAACTGCCCAGCTCAGATTTCCACGTGCTTTTCACATATCGAAATCTCAACAGTTGGTTTTCAAATGATGCGTGTAAACGTTTGGGGCCTCTGCGGATGGCACTGGTGGTGATAAGATAGCAGCCTCGTTCTCACCTCAACCTACGAACGGCCACATCCATTTACCGCTAATTTGAAAATAACGAGAAGAGAATTTTGAAAATTTGTATTCGACTCGAAATCTTTATCTATCTAGATTACCAGATGCAATGAGGAACCTGTTTACTTGATTAGAAAGGAAACAAAAGATACCGGAAGTCACCAGGACGCTTGACTAGCATATTGTACTTATTGTAAGGCTTCAATATCTTCTATTTTTGTTGTAAATTAAAAGGCTTGGTAATTTTTTTCAAGCTTGTTGATGATAAAACTGACGGACTGAAACTTCAACTACATCATGCCTGTTTAAGAAATATTAATACACAAACAGATATACAATGATAACTCATACTTCACCATCTTAAATGTTTCTAGAAAATAAATTTAAAGTACAACTAGACGTTACAAGGCGATGTCGTACAGGAAATAATTAGACATATAAAGCTGATTTACGAAGCGAATTTTGTGAGTACAGATTTAGGGGTGTAGTTGACAGAGGATGGGGAGGATTTAGGGAGTAAAAGGGAAATCAGGCGAGGGAGAAAGCAGGTAAGTAGGAGGAGAGAAATGTTGACATGTGTCCAGATAAACCAGATTTTATTCCAGCATCACAGAAATTAATGTCGGCTGTGACACGTTTATCCGATACGATGGGCAAATCGTGATGATAGGCCGGCCAGTTTGTATACCTCATACCTCATACTGGTGTACAGAGCGTGTATATCTCATACTCCACAGTCAGAACCCTGGTGTACAGAACGTGTATACCTCATATTCCACAGTCATAACCCTGGTGTACAGAACGTGTATACCTCATACTCCACAGTCAGAACCTTGGTGTACAGAACGTGTATACCTCATACTCCACAGTCAGAACCCTGGTGTACATAACGTGTATTACCTCATACTCCACAGTCAGAATCCTGGTGTACAGAACGTGTATATCTCATACTCCACAGTCAGAACCCTGGTGTATAGAAAGTGAATACCTCATACTCCACAGTCAGAACCCTGGTGTACAGAACGTGTATATTTCATACTCCACAGTCAGAACCCTGGTATACAGAACGTGTATACCTCATACTCCACAGTCAGAACCCTGGTATACAGAACGTGTATACCTCATACTCCACAGTCAGAACCCTGGTGTACAGAACGTGTATATCTCATACTCCACAGTCAGAACCTTGGTGTACAGAACTTGTATATTTCATTCTCCACCGTCAGAACCCTGGCGTACAGAACGCGTATACCTCATACTCCATAGTCAAAACCCTGGTGTACAGAACGTGTATACCTCATACACCACAGTCAGAACCCTGGTGTACAGAACGTGTATATCTCATACTCCACAGTCAGAACCCTGGTGTACAGAACGTGTATATCTCATACTCCACAGTCAGGCCCCTGGTGTACAGAACGTATATATCTCATACCCCACAGTCAGATCCCTGGTGTGCAGAACGTGTATATCTCAAACTCCACAGTCAAAACCCTGGTGTAGAGAACGTGTATACCTCATACTCCACAGTCAGGATCCTGGTGTACAGAACTTGTATACCTCATACTCCACAGTCAGAACCCTGGTGTACAGAACGTGTATATCTCATACTCCACAGTCAGAATCCTGGTGTACAGAACGTGTATATCTCATACTCCACAGTCAGAACCCTGGTGTATAGAAAGTGAATACCTCATACTCCACAGTCAGAACCCTGGTGTACAGAACGTGTATATTTCATACTCCACAGTCAGAACCCTGGTATACAGAACGTGTATACCTCATACTCCACAGTCAGAACCCTGGTATACAGAACGTGTATACCTCATACTCCACAGTCAGAACCCTGGTGTACAGAACGTGTATATCTCATACTCCACAGTCAGAACCTTGGTGTACAGAACTTGTATATTTCATTCTCCACCGTTAGAACCCTGGCGTACAGAACGCGTATACCTCATACTCCATAGTCAAAACCCTGGTGTACAGAACGTGTATACCTCATACACCACAGTCAGAACCCTGGTGTACAGAACGTGTATATCTCATACTCCACAGTCAGAACCCTGGTGTACAGAACGTGTATATCTCATACTCCACAGTCAGAACCCTGGTGTACAGCACGTGTATACCTCATACTCCACAGCCAGAACCTTGGTGTACAGAACGTGTATACCTCATACACCACAGTCAGAACCCTGGTGTACAGAACGTGTATATCTCATACTCCACAGTCAGAACCCTGGTGTACAGAACGTGTATATCTCATACCCCACAGTCAGAACCCTGTGTGCAGAACGTGTATATCTCAAACTCCACAGTCAAAACCCTGGTGTAAGAACATGTATACCTCAAACTCCACAGTCAGAACCTTAGTGTACAGAACGTGTATACCTCATACTCCACAGTCAGAACCCTGGTGTACAGAACGTGTATACCTCATACTCCACAGTCAGAACCTTGGTGTACAGAACGTGTATACCTCATACTCCACAGTCAGGATCCTGGTGTACAGAACGTGTATATCTCATACTCCACAGTCAGAACCCTGGTGTACAGAACGTGTATATCTCATACTCCACAGTCAGAACCCTGGTGTACAGAACGTGTATATTTCATACTCCACAGTCAGAACCTTGGTGTACAGAACGTGTATACCACATACTCCACAGTCAAAACCCTGGCGTACAGAACGTGTATACCTCATACTCCACAGTCAGGATCCTGGTGTACAGAACGTGTATACCTCATACTCCACAGTCAAAACCCTGGCGTACAGAACGTGTATACCTCATACTCCACAGTCAGGATCCTGGTGTACAGAACGTGTACACCTCATACTCCACAGTCAGAACCCTGGTGTACAGAACGTGTATACCTCATACTCCACAGTCAGAACCCTGGTGTACAGAACATGTATACCTCATACTCCACAGTCAGAATTCCGGTGAACAGAACGTGTATACCTCATACTCCACAGTCAGAATTCCGGTGAACAGAACGTGTATACCTCATACTCCACAGTCAGAATCCCGGTGAACAGAATTACGTCGATACTCTATACTCCGCAGCCAAAATAAAAATAAAATCGCTTTTCATATTGATGACAACACTTTAGAAGTGACAATGTTAACGATTTTTTTATGCGGTATATCTTTTTTCGTAAAACCAGTTTTATTCCTGTGTAAATGTATTTGCCTTACCGTATAACACATTGATTTAGGAATGGATTAACTTGATAATGTGGTGTTTTCAGATCTAGAACGTAATATAATGAAATGGCGGTTGTATGTGTGTTTACAGTTTAATGACCAAGAATTTTTTTAAATCTCAAAAAACGTGAATTTTTTTGTAACCTACTGGAAAACCAGACCAGATAGACTGTAGATCAATAGTGTATTGTCTGTGGATTGTCTCCCTTGATATCTGGAGATCGATCGTGATTAAGACAACTGCGGTAAGGAGATAGATGAGTAGGTGATTTGAGGAAAGGGCTCGGAGAAAGTCGGTAGTCTGGGACTTGGATTACAACGTAACGACGTACGTAATTGATCAGCCAGAGGCTAAATCTGTATAGCTAAGCTAAAGGCCCCTCGCCTGTCTAATTTCTCTCCGTTAAATACAACCTATTTCGACAAAGGAAGTACATATGTAAGTATTTTTCGTGTAAAACTTGAATTGTCGTTTGGAACTTGTAGTTAGTAAGGGTCTTCCTGAACTCGATTTGATATTTAAAGTCAGTGTATGACGGAAAAAGCATACTGTATGCTATGTGTTAACGTAATGATAACGTCCAGATCTGTGATACCTAGACACATACGGCTCAATAGCAAGCGGCGTGAATGAAAAAGAATGGATATGACAAAAGAAAAAAAACTGAGGACAAGGGCCTCATCACAGCTCTCTCTGTAAAAAATCAATAAAAGTTTGAACACCCGGTCCTAAATAACATACACGGGCAAATCAATGGTCTGGCTCCTACACTTCACACAAACACTGCAAAAGATGAAACGCTACTTACTCTACATATATACTCTTCCCCACATAAGACTATATCGTCATGATGATAAGAAATAAGAGGGAGGGGGGGGGAGGACAGGGAACACTCGATGGAGAATACAGGCTTGAATTAAGTATCGCATATTATAGAAAAAAACTGTCAGGCACTATAATGGTTCGACTTCCTAGAATAGGGAGCCGGAAGAAGGAGGAAGGAACATCCATTCTGATGCCCCTGGGAATTCTGGGATATATATTTGGATATTACACTGTCTCTAATCTCGATCACCAAGTCAAGCAATTTTCTCCAATGCAAGACTATGTTCTTGGAATGACGTGTGTGTTGCCCCGAGCGGTCAGACCATTCCAAGACGTAGCGTCCCGTTCTGGTCTTCTAGTCTGATGACAGTGACCTAAGCACTGTGTACGACAGTGCCATAACTTACTCTACTGTACCGAAAACACTTGGCTAACCACTGTCTCCGGAATCTGTCGGGGGCTCAGGCGTGTGATACATTACGATACACTGTGATACACCTTGATACACCATAGATAATATCTGCTCTCTACAGTGAAAACATGGTGGATCAGTGAATAATATCTATCTAGATATGTCTAGTTGATTGGACCGTTAAGGATATGCATACGCATGCGCGCCGATAGTGTTTTACAGTGGTTTCATGCACCATCATAAAATGGAAAAAAAACGAAGATTATTAAAGATTATGACTAATTGATATATGTTATTGTCAAAGTTATTGATATAGAGTAAAAGGTGGACTTAACATGAAAAGAAACTGTCTTTTATAGTGAAATGTGTTGCCTCAGTTTAATTCTATTGTAAAGTTATATACAAACTTGCTCTTTTGGTACAAGTATATTTGCATACTAAAATATTTGATATCAAATTAACATATATTCTGCAAACAATACTTAATTGAACGTGAACACTCTTAAAGGTGATAAAGGTATATACTCCTCTACTAATAAATCAAATCGTAACTTGTCTTAATCAAGTAAATGTGGGACACATCACGACCATGTTTTGTGGTACGTTCATATAAGGGAGGTAATTTGAATCTCATTCATACTGCCGCTTGATCTCTTCGCAAAATTTCAAGAGCTGATAGTGCACTGCATCCAGTTATCGGATCATCCAAAAATCATATGCGACCCCCATTTACTATTAATCATTTACTACAGTCTGATTGTTTCCTTTTATATCGATAAACACCAATCAATCAATGTCGTGCTTCTAAATGATGACGCATGCGCAGATGGTTTCTGGTTGCTCTGGTCTGACCAAAGGGAAACACTGTTATAATTATTTCTATTTATGTGTATTTGAAGAAATAAAACCCCGACGACTTCTGATAAAATTCCAATTGTTGCTTTTCATCACTAGAATTGGTCCACAGAAAAACCTTTTCCGTCTACGGCTAGTGTGTATCAGACATACAACGCACCTTCATCAATATTTGTGCTGAATTCCTGTTGGGTTCGAACTGAACATTCTCCCTTAGTATCAATAATGTCTTTATTCGAAACGTTAATAATTATAAGGACTCTAAAAAGACAAAAACGTATTCGTACATCTTAACACAAAAGAAAGCTAGAGCTTTTTAAAGGATCGGTTTTGTATGGCAAGTCAGTCAAATTAATTGTTTTAGCTTTTCGTGAAAACTTTCAGACAAGGTCAATATATATTTTCCATTAATTCGGGAAATTACTGACTGTCTTCCGGTTCCATATTATATACCATGTTACATTGGAGATGTCCATAAGTGATATTTTGATTGTTCCAGTATTTTTGAATTAGTATTTTGTTTAGCATAACCAGACGAGAAGCCTTCAACGACGTCATTTCGGTCGCGTAAATTGTAATAGTGACTTATTAATACAGTAAAACACGGATAAGTCGAAGTCGACGGGGCCGAACGAAACATTCGACTTATCCGATGTGTTTGATTCAAGCGTGTTCGACACAAGTGATTTTTGCTTTATATCACTGGCTAAATATCGATATAAGTACCGCTTGTAGGTGTCATATTCCCGGCATCTATAAGCGGTGAGAGATAGCCAAGAAATATCTACATCCATTTAAGTATAGATATCTGTAACTTGAAATCCAACAAATAGTCTACATTCATAAATTAATTAATTTCCACGTCTCGTTGCTTGGCTACTCAAAATTATCAGATTTTGTTTAGAATGCTTGAAGTGGAAAAATATGAAAATATTCGCTATACCCGAACTAACAATGGACTTTGTCATCACAACATCACCCGTTCTAATAGTTCTGTATGTCAACACAAAGCACCTGTACTGACAATTCTGTATGTTGTCACAAAACACCTGTGCTGAAAATCCTGTATGTCAACACAAAACACCTGTACTGACATTTCTGTATGTCAACACAAAGCACCTGTACTGACAATTCTGTATGTTAACACAAAACATCTGTACTGACAATTCAGTATATTAACACAAAACACCTGTACTGACAATTATGTATGTCAACACAAAATATCTGTACTGACAATCCTGTATGTCAACACAAAACACCTGTACTAACAATTATGTATGTCAACACAAAACACCTGTGCTGACAATTCTGTATGTCAACACAAAACACCTGTACTGACAATTATGTATGCCAACACAAAACACCTGTACTGACAATTCTGTATGTCAACACAAAACATCTGTACTGACAATTATGTATGTCAACACAAAACACCTGTACTGACAATTCTGTATGTCAACATAAATCACGTGTACTGACAATGCTGTATGTCAACACAAAGCACATGTACTGACAATTCAGTATGTCAACACAAAACATATGTACTGACAATTCTGTATGTCAACATAAATCACGTGTACTGACAATGCTGTATGTCAACACAAAGCACATGTACTGACAATTCGGTATGTCAACACAAAACATATGTACTGACAATTCAGTATGTCAACACAAATCATACGTATTGACAATTCAGTATGTCAACACAAACCACGTGTACTGACAATTCTGTATGTCAACACAAAACACCTGTACTGACAATTATGTATGTCAACACAAAACACTGTACTGACAATTCTGTATGTCAACACAAAACACCTGTACTGACAATACTGTATGTCAACACAAAGCGCCTGTACTGACAATTCTGTATGTCAACACAAAGCACCTGTACTGACAATTCTGTATGTCAACACAAAACACCTGTACTGACAATACTGTATGTCAACACAAAGCGCCTGTACTGACAATTCTGTATGTCAACACAAAACACCTATACTGACAATTCTGTATGTAAAAACAAAAAAAGTACAGACAATTCAGCATGTAAACACAAAACACCTGCACTGACAATTCTGTATGTCTACACAAATCACCTGTACTGACAATTCTGTATGTAATCATTAACTTTGTGGTAAGAATTAATCTATACATACTTACAGATATTGTATCATTATCACAATGCTGATCCCGTGTTACTATAAGAAATAATTATGGTGAGATAAATCTACACATGGATGAAAATCCGACTTATTTTTGTGGTATCATATATTTTTTGATAGCAAGATCCAGTCTGTGACCATCGCGCTATGACTGGGGACAAGGTCGACGTATGAACGACCAGAACAGAACTCAACGATATGGCCGAGATTTATAGGTGGCTCCGTGATATAAATCACAACAGGAAGTGAAAGCACACGCAGATTATGTATACATATTAATTAGTGTACATATTATTTAATTATGGACCACTAAAACACTAATATTGTATGACATACATATGAGTTACGACAACCGACGCGGTAAATACCAACAAATAGAGAATACATGAGGAAATTTGCATGTAGATTGTATATTGAGGTAAAATGGGTGGGCGTGTAGGATGAAAAGTATATCTAACATTTAAGCTTTATTTTACTCGTTTATGTAGAATGTTTCTTCAGTAATCTGTTATCTTCTAGATCGATTTTTCGCTATCGATGTTTAAACAAATGCGTCAAAACTTACCTGTTATCACAGGTAAAAATCAAAGGTTGATATCGGCTTACGGTTTACCTGTTTCCGCCGCTCTACATGTGCTGGCTGGGTAGGACACATTGACGAGAAAGGTGACACGCTGTAGCCAATAAAGGGGACTATACCACTAATTACAGGACACTTCCTTCTGTACCTATCACCTAGATATGGATCTCTGTTGGTCGATACACAATGGCCTATTGATGTAAACAGAGAATTAACAACATCGACAAGAATGGAGATAGAAGTTGGAATGAAGAAGAGCTGAGGAAGTGGGGCCTGGAGCGTCCCAGACGTCAATCTAACTCTATAGTGTAGCCTGGTAAACCATGCATCAAGGATCAGCTAGTTATATAAATGATAGTTTCTTCATACTTTCTCTCTGCTGTGTTTGTACTGTATATTTGCCAATGAAATGATACAAAACACTGAATAAACATCTGTGTAATATTGCTGCAACTGGCAACATAGCTGTATAGGTAAAACACATGTTATCTCTCGTCTATCTAATTTAGTTTATCACTTGTAAATAAGAGTGTCGACTTCCTCAGATTTATCATCAGTGGGGACGTGTGACAAGGAAAGACAGCCACTGTAGACAATACAACAATCCCTGTAGATTTCCAACATTAGGAGCCTCAGCCGATGGAATATTCTATCAAAATTGTGACGTACATACGAAATGGTCATAGATTGAGATCTATATGTAAAGAGTACGTTTATTGTCAGTGTGAGTACTACTAGTTGTACGTTTATTGTCAATGTGAGTACTTCTAGTTGGTGTACGTTTATTGTCAACGTTAGTACTTCTAGTTGTACGTTTATTGTCAATGTGAGTACTACTAGTTGTACGTTTATTGTCAACGTTAGTACTTCTAGTTGTACGTTTATTGTCAACGTTAGTACTTCTAGTTGTACGTTTATTGTCAGTGTGAGTACTACTTGTTGTACGTTTATTGTCAATGTGAGTACTTCTAGTTGGTGTACGTTTATTGTCAACGTTAGTACTTCTAGTTGTACGTTTATTGTCAATGTGAGTACTTCTAGTTGGTGTAGGTTTATTGTCAATGTGAGTACTTCTAGTTGGTGTAGGTTTATTGTCAATGTGAGTACTTCTAGTTGTTGTACGTTTATTGTCAATGTGAGTACTTCTAGTTGGTGTAGGTTTATTGTCAATGTGAGTACTTCTAGTTGGTGTAGGTTTATTGTCAATGTGAGTACTTCTAGTTGTCGTACGTTTATTGTCAATGTGAGTACTTCTAGTTGTTGTACGTTTATTGTCAATGTGAGTACTTCTAGTTGTTGTACGTTTATTGTCAATGTGAGTACTTCTAGTTGTTGTACGTTTATTGTCAATGTGAGTACTTCTAGTTGGTGTAGGTTTATTGTCGTGAGTACTTCTAGTTGTCGTACGTTTATTGTCAATGTGAGTACGTCTAGTTGTACGTTCAATGTCAATGTCAGTGAGTACTTCTAGTTGTTGTACGTTTATTGTCAATGTGAGTACTTCTAGTTGTTGTACGTTTATTGTCAATGTGAGTACTTCTAGTTGTCGTACGTTTATCGTCAATGTGAGTACTTCTAGTTGTTGTACGTTTATTGTCAATGTGTACGTTTATGTACGTTTATTGTCAATGTGAGTACGTCTTGTTGTACGTTTATTGTCAATGTGAGTACTTCTAGTTGGTGTACGTTTATTGTCAATGTGAGTACTTCTAGTTGGTGTACGTTTATTGTCAATGTGAGTACTTCTAGTTGTTGTACGTTTATTGTCAATGTGAGTACTTCTAGTTGTTGTAGGTTTATTGTCAATGTGAGTACTTCTAGTTGTAGTACGTTTATTGTCAATGTGAGTACTTCTAGTTGTTGTACGTGAGTACTTCTAGTTGGTGTACGTTTATTGTCAATGTGAGTACGTCTTGTTGTACGTTTATTGTCAACGTTAGTACTTCTAGTTGTACGTTTATTGTCAATGTGAGTACTTCTAGTTGGTGTAGGTTTATTGTCAATGTGAGTACTTCTAGTTGGTGTAGGTTTATTGTCAATGTGAGTACTTCTAGTTGTTGTACGTTTATTGTCAATGTGAGTACTTCTAGTTGGTGTAGGTTTATTGTCAATGTGAGTACTTCTAGTTGGTGTAGGTTTATTGTCAATGTGAGTACTTCTAGTTGTGTACGTTTATTGTCAATGTGAGTACTTCTAGTTGTTGTACGTTTATTGTCAATGTGAGTACTTCTAGTTGTGTACGTTTATTGTCAATGTGAGTACGTCTTGTTGGTGTACGTTTATTGTCAATGTGAGTACTTCTAGTTGGTGTACGTTTATTGTCAATGTGAGTACTTCTAGTTGTTGTACGTTTATTGTCAATGTGAGTACTTCTAGTTGTTGTACGTTTATTGTCAATGTGAGTACTTCTAGTTGTCGTACGTTTATCGTCAATGTGAGTACTTCTAGTTGTTGTAGGTTTATTGTCAATGTGAGTACTTCTAGTTGTCGTACGTTTATTGTCAATGTGAGTACGTCTTGTTGTACGTTTGTTGTCAATGTGAGTACTTCTAGTTGGTGTACGTTTATTGTCAATGTGAGTACTTCTAGTTGGTGTACGTTTATTGTCAATGTGAGTACTTCTAGTTGTTGTACGTTTATTGTCAATGTGAGTACTTCTAGTTGTTGTACGTTTATTGTCAATGTGAGTACATCTTGTTGGTGTACGTTTATTGTCAATGTGAGTACTTCTAGTTGTTGTACGTTTATTGTCAAGGTGAGTACTTCTAGTTGGTGTACGTTTATTGTCAATGTGAGTACTTCTAGTTGTACTGTAACGTTATATTCTAGTCATTGTCATGTGAGTACTTCTAGTTGGTGTAGGTTTATTGTCAATGTGAGTACTTCTAGTTGTTGTAGGTTTATTGTCAATGTGAGTACTTCTAGTTGTTGTACGTTTATTGTCAATGTGAGTACTTCTAGTTGGTGTAGGTTTATTGTCAATGTGAGTACTTCTAGTTGGTGTAGGTTTATTGTCAATGTGAGTACTTCTAGTTGTTGTACGTTTATTGTCAATGTGAGTACTTCTAGTTGTTGTACGTTTATTGTCAATGTGAGTACTTCTAGTTGTCGTACGTTTATTGTCAATGTGAGTACGTCTTGTTGTACGTTTATTGTCAATGTGAGTACTTCTAGTTGGTGTAGGTTTATTGTCAATGTGAGTACTTCTAGTTGTCGTACGTTTATTGTCAATGTGAGTACGTCTTGTTGTACGTTTATCGTCAATGTGAGTACTTCTAGTTGTTGTACGTTTATCGTCAATGTGAGTACTTCTAGTTGTTGTAGGTTTATTGTCAATGTGAGTACTTCTAGTTGTCGTACGTTTATTGTCAATGTGAGTACTTCTAGTTGTCGTACGTTTATTGTCAATGTGAGTACGTCTTGTTGTACGTTTGTTGTCAATGTGAGTACTTCTAGTTGGTGTACGTTTATTGTCAATGTGAGTACTTCTAGTTGGTGTACGTTTATTGTCAATGTGAGTACTTCTAGTTGTTGTACGTTTATCGTCAACGTTAGTACTTCTAGTTGTTGTACGTTTATTGTCAATGTGAGTACATCTTGTTGGTGTACGTTTATTGTCAATGTGAGTACTTCTAGTTGTTGTACGTGAGTACTTCTAGTTGGTGTACGTTTATTGTCAATGTGAGTACGTCTTGTTGTACGTTTATTGTCAACGTTAGTACTTCTAGTTGTTGTACGTTTATTGTCAATGTGAGTACTTCTAGTTGGTGTACGTTTATTGTCAATGTGAGTACGTCTTGTTGGTGTACGTTTATTGTCAATGTGAGTACTTCTAGTTGGTGTACGTTTATTGTCAATGTGAGTACTTCTAGTTGGTGTACGTTTATTGTCAATGTGAGTACTTCTAGTTGGTGTACGTTTATTGTCAATGTGAGTACTTCTAGTTGGTGTACGTTTATTGTCAATGTGAGTACTTCTAGTTGGTGTACGTTTATTGTCAATGTGAGTACTTCTAGTTGGTGTAGGTTTATTGTCAATGTGAGTACTTCTAGTTGGTGTACGTTTATTGTCAATGTGAGTACTTCTAGTTGGTGTACGTTTATTGTCAGTGTGAGTACTTCTAGTTGTTGTACGTTTATTGTCAGTGTGAGTACTTCTAGTTGTTGTACGTGAGTACATCTAGTTGGTGTACGTTTATTGTCAATGTGAGTACTTCTAGTTGTCGTACGTTTATTGTCAATGTGAGTACGTCTTGTTGTACGTTTGTTGTCAATGTGAGTACTTCTAGTTGGTGTACGTTTATTTTCAGTGTGAGTACTTCTAGTTGTTTTACGTTTATTGTCAATGTGAGTACTTCTAGTTGTTGTACGTGAGTACTTCTAATTGTTGTACGTTTATTGTCAATGTGAGTACTTATAGTTGTTGTACGTGATTACTTCTAGTTGTTGTACGTTTATTGTCAATGTGAGTACTTCTAGTTGGTGTAGGTTTATTGTCAATGTGAGTACTTCTAGTTGGTGTACGTTTATTGTCAATGTGAGTACTTCTAGTTGGTGACGTCTATTGACAATGAAATTAAAGCTAGTTGCATGTAGAAAGAAGATGACGCAATCCTTTGACGATAGATTTGATTTATTAGACTGTCTCAACAGAAGATGGGTTTCTTGTCCTATTTTTTACTGTCACATAAACAGACGAAATCTGTGCTGGCCTCGATAGTGTATACCTCATTGTCAAGTTATTGATTTGAGGCGGTCAGAGAATTTCTGAAAAATTAATCTCAGATGTTTTCAAATAGTCTTAAAATTGATTCCTGTCTCATCGAAGTGCCTGTACCTAAGTAAACCGGAGGAAATGGATTTACAACTTCAATGTAAACTAATGGTACAATAAAAATCCGTCCATAGATCATCTTTCCATCGGTTTGTCGCGATTAACACAGGTCGTCTGTTCAATGGTGGTATTGCTCATGCGTTTCAAGAGCGTTGGTGGAGACTTTGGCGCCAAAAGAATCGTGTCGCGGGGAACATGTTATCCAGAGAGACCGCCTAATATTTGGTGAGCTATACCAGACATATCATGCCGGCCTGCTTATCATTGATTTTTTCAAGATTGGGTGAAAATTGCTTGACATTTTTTTTGGAAAATGGGAGGTTCCAAATTAATTGTTTGGAGTTTATCTGAAATTGTCTCAGCCGTAGTGAGCAATGCTTTTTCCTCTTTCTGTGTTTATATTTATCTCCTCCTTGTGAGAACAAGGGGAATGTATCAGGAAAACAATTCAATTGCGTACAGGGGACGAGGTGTCATCTCGGAACCGTATAAAGAGTGTACAGGGATCGAGGTGTCATAACGGTAACGTATAGAAGGTGTACAGGGATCGAGGTGTCATAACGGAAACGTATAAAGGGTGTACTGGGAACGAGGTGTCATAACGGAAACGTATAAAGGGTGTACAGGGATCGAGGTGTCATAACGGAAACGTATAAAAGGTGTACAGGGATCGAGGTGTCATAACGGAAACGTATAAAGGGTGTACAGGGAACGAGGTGTCATCTCGGTACCGTATAAAGGGTGTACAGGGATCGAGGTGTCATAACGGAAACGTATAAAGGGTGTACAGGGAACGAGGTGTCATAACGGAAACGTATAAAGGGTGTACAGGGAACGAGGTGTCATCTCGAAACCGTATAAAGGGTGTTCAGGGATCGAGGTGTCATAACGGAAACGTATAAAGGGTGTACAGGGAACGAGGTGTCATCTCGGAACCGTATAAAGGGTGTACAGGGATCGAGGTGTCATAACGGAAACGTATAAAGGGTGTACTGGGAACGAGGCGTCATAACAGAAACGTATAAAGGGTGTACTGGGAACGTGGTGTCATAACGGAAACGTATAATGGGTGTACTGGGAACGAGGTGTCATCTCGGAACCGTATAAAGGGTGTACAGTGAACGAGGTGTCATAACGGAGACGTATAAAGGGTGTACAGGGATCGAGGTGTCATCTCGGAACCGTATAAAGGGTGTACAGGGAATGAGGTGTCATCTCGGAACCGTATAAAGGGTGTACCGGGAACGAGGCGTCATAACAGAAACGTATAAAGGGTGTACTGGGAACGTGGTGTCATAACGGAAACGTATAAAGGGTGTACTGGGAACATGGTGTCATCTCGGAACCGTATAAAGGGTGTACTGGGAACGAGGTTTCATAACGGAAACGTATAAAGGGTGTACTGGGATCGAGGTGTCATAATGGCAACGTATAAAGGGTGTCTGGGATCGAGATGTCATAACGGAAACGTATAGAAGGTGTAAATGGATCGAGGTGTCATAATGGCAACGTATAGAAGGTGTACAGGGATCGAGGTTTCATAACGGAAACGTATAAAGGGTGTACAGGGATCGAGGTGTCATAACGGTAACGTATAGAAGGTGTACAGGGATCGAGGTGTCATAACGGAAACGTATAAAGGGTGTACAGGGATCGAGGTGTCATAACGGAAACGTATAAAGGGTGTACAGGGATCGAGGTGTCATAACGAAAACGTATAGAAGGTATACAGGGATCGAGGTGTCATAACGGAATTGTATAGAAGGTATACAGGGATCGAGGTGTCATAACGGAAACGTATAGAAGGTGTACAGGGAACGAGGTGTCATAACGGAAACGTATAAAGGGTGTACAGGGATCGAGGTGTCATAACGGAAACGAATAACAGGTGGATAAAAAAAAGAACGATTATGTTGGTATTTTGATCGGAGATATATCTCTGCGTTACAAAGAATGCGTCAGTGCGTTGCGAGGGGTCATATCTATGCGTTACGAGGGAGCATGGCGGTACGTTACGAAGGGTCATGTCGGTGCGTTACGAGGGAGCATGGCGGTACGTTGCGAAGGATCGTGTCGGTGCGTTATAATGGATCACGTCAGTACGTTGCGAGGGGTCATATCTATGCGTTACGAGGGAGCATGGCGGTACGTTACGAAGGGTCATGTCGGTGCGTTACGAGGGAGCATGGCGGTACGTTACGAAGGGTCATGTCGGTGCGTTACGAGGGAGCATGGCGGTACGTTGCGAAGGATCGTGTCGGTACGTTATAATGGATCACGTCAGTACGTTGCGAAGGGTCATGTCTTTGCGTTACGAGGGACCACGTCAGTACGTTGCGAAGGGTCATGTCTTTGCGTTACGAGGGACCACGTCAGTACGTTGCGAAGGGTCATGTCGGTGTGTTACGAGGGACCACGTCAGTACGTTGCGAAGGGTCATGTCGGTGCGTTACGAGGGAACATGGCGGTACGTTGCGAAGGGCGAAGGATCGTGTCGGTACTTCGAGAACCGTCGTTTTATTTTTTTTATCTGAAAAAATCAAGTTGGTCTCCCAATGTCGAAATAAATTGAATTGTGACAAGGAGGAAATGTTGGTGGTATTATCTAGTTAGTGAAAGTGATCTGTCGAAATTAAAAAAAAAAATGTTGTTTGAAATTATTGGAAATGGTAAATCCTCATGTACCAGGTTTCGTCCAACATGAAATTTCTACTCGTGTTGCTAACATTTTCAAACATTATATTCTGCCCAGACTGTCTGTTTAACATAATTAATCATGGGTTTGGTATCTTATTTCAAGCTCGCCTAGATTTGATCATTGCTTTGATAAAAAAAATGACAACTACTGTCACAAAGAACACTTAAAACTTGATTTATTGGGAAAACATTTAAAGAAAACATAAGCCTGGATCCTTACTCACAGAGTTTCATATATCTTAGTGTTGTAAATCATCTCATCAAATTAGTATATAAATTAGAAAAGTTGATAATCTTCTTGATTAATATATAATACATCATAAAAGGTGTCCCGCCGTTATGTACTATCAAGTGTCGGGGGCAGCACGCCGCTGTACGTCGTACTGTTGGTACCCTGTCTCCACGGCAGTCAGGCCATTTTTGTCAAAAACGCCAAAATGAGGTAAGTAATTATTTGACAATTACGAACATTACATAACATGTAAAACACGGATAAATTATGAGCTCACGCGCAGAACAATTGGCGACCTCTGCATAAAAAAATCTTGATTTATCACAAAATTAGCTAGACACATTGAAATAAGATATCTCTGGCTGTTTATGTTTCTAACCCCATGGCTAGGTTTTACCATATCAAACTTCTTAATTGTGCTATAGGAAGGAAATATTGAAAACTGATTCCTTCACTATAGGTATCATACCAGCAATCCTATCTACTTTCTGCTTTTCTCTCTCTATAACGAACAACTTCGAAACCGATAAAAATAAAGTTCATCAACTTCCTGCCAATGGTTCTTCGTTACTTCGAAAATAGACACATGCTTCCGTTTCGGACTCTGGAGAGCGATCCCAGACATTCAAGACAAAATCATGTTCGCTTGTCAGAAATAGCAAGATAATTTCGACGATGTGTTCTGAGTACAACGCATACCCTGTACCGAACAATATTCACAGTTTTTAGATACATCTATTCCTGTTGGAGACTTTTCCTTCCTCGTGGATCTGTTGTTACTAAAGAGCTTCCTGACGAATTGGCGCTATCGTGAAAGCGTTCTCGCATACTTAGGCAATATTGAGCGTATTTTTCAGTTCTACATATATGATGTTACCATACACAGACGTGAAAAACTAAAACTAGTTATTGTTTTAAATAACTTCGATTGTGATATTTACTTTCAACGTAATGACTGGGATAACTGTAAGCTGCACTTTAAGCAGTGAAACATAAAAAATATCGGTTTCATTAAAACATGCTTTGTTGTGAAAAACATAATGTAATAGATAACTACAAATACGACTAGAGATATCAAATTAACATTCAATTAACAATATTTCACTTTTTATCCCACGCTTGTGTCATGTTGCTCAGGTATTTGTTTTGTGTACATCAAGCAGATCTATCTTATTAATTGGAGGAAGTGCAGGACTGTGTAGTGTAGGTCAATGGGAATGGCATGACGTCATTAGAAGGTGACATTAACACCTACCTTTCGACCACGTGGGTTATCTACGTCCTATATAAAGACCTTTCGTGCAGTACCCTACTAACCTTGTATATCCCGCGATATATCTATTTAACGTTCGGATATCCTCTGTTTATTTCATAGGTCTGATGATTTCCTTCCGTTCGTAAAACCTATTCACCACAACCGGTAACGTTCAATCCCAGTCAGCCAATGAGATGAACAAAACTTGTAAAAGTATCGGGTTCTCGAGTGTGTTCCTGCCAGGCAAATATTAGAAGCGAAAACACGATGGCGTTTGATCAAATTCATATCACTCCCTCAATCATCGTGTTTTCGATTCTTTGTGTTTCCGTGTTTGATATCAAAGCAAAAGCTAGAATATTACATGTTCCGTCTCAACCTCACCGACGTTTTTCGTTTTTATTGCACGTGCCTGTTTAAGTCAAAGAAACGGACAAGCTACAATTGAATACTGCTTAGATCTTATCTTGGCATTTATTTTTCGCTTCTTCTCTCTTTCACGTTAAGATCGAAAGAGGGGAACGATCATTGAAATTTAGATGATAAGAAATTCCATAGTTCCGTCAAACAAGCCTACCCCACATTACCCTCGATCACGTGTGATAGCGTGAAGATTACACAGACAAACATACAACTGTGTAAGAAATATAAGTGATTTTATGTTATATGATTGTAATACAAAGTACTAAAATAAGCAAGAATGGTGATAAGTTACCAAACACATCCTTTCTGTCAGTAGACATGACAGGCAGTCTCCTGTCTTTGCGTCAATACTACACTTAGTAGTATGACAGTACAACATTGTCGGCCATTTTATTTTATTCCCGGTGAGTTATATAAGAATATAATTTAGACGCATCATTTGTATTTTGTGGATATGCTTCTATTTTCTTCGTCGGTTCTAAGTCGACATCGAAAGTTACAATATGATACACATCTGGTTACTCTGATCTTGTATTACTTGTGAAGTACACGGCAGTAAGGACATAGACAGAAGCTTGAAAATCAGCGTATGCAGTTGTCTTTTGTAGCTTTCAAAATCATCATGAGACGTAGGATATGACGATTCCATGCATTATATTTGTGAAATACAACAAATCTTCTGTATATTTATTAAGTTTGTATGAATGTTTTTGCAGTCCAAAGTTCGAACTCGTTGATATCTGCGGCCATTGTACATGGGCGTCTGTGGACACTTATCAATTTAGCTTCGTAAATTGTATAATGCGTATATATACACATTAACAGTATATACTATTGTATATGATAATGTAATGACCTACAATTACATTATGTACACACAATCATGGTTTATAAATATCAAATACGATTATTTCGTCATTGTCGACTGTCGGTAAATGTGTACGAAACGATCGCTCGCGGTGATATTTCGATAGCTTTAATTATCAACAGTAAGATATTTTTGTGATCTGTTTTGCAATAACTATCGCCAGAATAATTAATTACGTAACGTTTAATTATGATTAATTACTATTTAGCTATTATTTTTGAGAAATTGTAAATGTAAAATATTTCACGGACAAAAATGAATGTTTTCAACACACTCTGTAACGAGATTGAAGCTGACCATGCTCGAGACATCCGGGGTCTGAGGTCGGCGTTTGTACAGGGCTAAGTGAATCACAGCTCCTCGAAGCCACGATCTTCAAATAAATTTGTTAAAATATTTTCCGCTATTGTTAAATTGCGTTAGAAGGGTGTGAGGGCAGACGATACGAAGTGTGCCGAGTTAGTCATTTGTCAAAGGGCTCGACTCACAGACAGCCCCTTCTTGGTTCTCACTAAAACTCGGCCAATCGTTCCGGTGAGTGGACAAATGATCTACGTACATACTAGAGCCCCGGGCGCGTAACAAAAGGAGTTGTATTGATGAAGACTGGCTATGTACATGGCCTCCGTGAATACACTCGCTTAAATAACACAATGTTTACCGTAAGCTTTATTTGCGAATACAACAAGCCGAATTTTCATTTAGTTTCCATTACATCCTGAAGAAATATAGCAAACGGCACATGTTTGAATGCGAATCTGTAATGAAAGGTGTTCTTGGTGACGGTATTATCGTTTAAACATGGTAGATACATGGTGTATACTTTGTCACGTGTCCTTTAGAAAAAGTTTGTGTGTATACTCAATAAAGTTCGAAAACAAATAGAAAATCACAGATGCCTTTGAAAGTTTTATAGTTGTTTTAAAATATAGTAGTTAGATTGATGATATGGAAGTGTTTACTCTTATACAAAACAAACACGCGGAATGTCTAGGTTTGGCAGACGAAAGCACCAATCTTTTGTGATAAAAGAACGAGTCTGGTTTTAAAATTTATGTCCACAGGCTCGGGTATTTCTGTACTATCTCAAGAAAATTCAGCAGGATGTAGGATATCACAATCAAATATCTAAACAATCTTAATGAATACACCATGCACAACAAATAAGATATGAAAATTACACCGTAAAAATAGCATTTACTTATTTGATGTCATACTACTGTATCGTTAATCTTAAATATTGACCTTCTCTGTTGACCTTGACTGATTAACTTCCCGTTTAGAATATCAAAAATGATCACTTAAAAATGTTTAAGTGAAGTGTGACATGATGTATCTTTTATTCGATAATACAAATTCATTCCATAAAGACAGTATTCATGAAGCATCTCCATGCTTAATTTCATTCTTGAAGATGCCTAAGTGCTCGCGTGAAAACTCCGTGAACTAATGAAGGTTTTGCAAACCATGACCTAAACTGGCGAAGGCTTCTTAAACCATGACGTAAACTGATGAAGGCTGATTAAACCATGACGTAAACTGATGAAGGCTTATTAAACCATGACGTATACTGATGAAGGCTTATTAACCCATGACGTAAACTGATAAAGGCTTCTTAAACCATGATGTAAACTGATGAAGACTTAATAAACCATGAGGTAAACTGATAAAGGCTCCTTAAACCATGACGTAAACTGATGACGGCTTCTTAAACCATGACGTAAACTGATGAAGGCTTATTAAACCATGAGGTAAACTGATAAAGGCTTCTTGACCTATGACGTAAACTGATGAAGACTTATTAAACCATGACGTAAACTGATGAAGGCTTCTTAACCCATGACGTAAACTGATAAAGGCTTCTTAAACCATGACGTAAACTGATGAAGGCTTCTTAAACCATGACGTAAACTGATGAAGGCTTCTTAAACCATGACGTAAACTGATGAAGGCTTCTTAAACCATGACGTAAACTGATGAAGACTTATTAAACCATTACGTAAACTGATGAAGGCTTCTTAACCCATGACGTAAACTGATAAAGGCTTCTTAACCCATGACGTAAACTGATGAAGACTTAATAAACCATGAGGTAAACTGATAAAGGCTCCTTAAACCATGACGTAAACTGATGAAGGCTTCTTAAACCATGACGTATACTGTTGAAGGCTTCTTGACCCATGACGTAAACTGATGAAGGCTTCTTAAACCATGACGTAAACTGATGAAGGCTTCTTAAACCATGACGTAAACTGATGAAGGCTTATTAAACCATGACGTAAACTGATGAAGGCTTATTAATCCATGACATAAACTGATAAAAGCTTCTTGACCCATGACGTAAACTGATGAAGACTTATTAAACCATGACGTAAACTGATGAAGGCTTCTTAAACCATGACGTAAACTGATGAAGGCTTATTAACCCATGACATAAACTGATAAAGGATTCTTGACCCATGACGTAAACTGATGAAGACTTATTAAACCATGACGTAAACTGATAAAGGCTTCTTCTTAAACCATGACGTAAACTGATGAAGGCTTCTTAAACCATGAGGTAAACTGATAAAGGCTCCTTAAACCATGACGTAAACTGATGAAGGCTTCTTAAACCATGACGTAAACTGATGAAGACTTATTAAACCATGACGTAAACTGATAAAGGCTTCTTAAACCATGACGTAAACTGATGAAGGCTTCTTAACCCATGACGTAAACTGATAAAGGCTTCTTCTTAAACCATGACGTAAACTGATGAAGACTTATTAAACCATGACGTAAACTGATGAAGGCTTCTTAAACCATGACGTAAACTGATGAAGACTTATTAAACCATGACGTAAACTGATGAAGGCTTCTTAAACCATGACGTAAACTGATGAAGGCTTCGTCAGCGATGAAGACTTTAAAGCAATGACGTTAGTTGATGAAGACTTTAAAGCAATGACGTTAGGTGATGAAGACTTTGAAGCAATGACATAAGTTGATGAAGACTGTGACGCAATGACGTCAGTAGTTGATAAAGACTTTTTAACCAATAACATAAGTAAACGAAAATTTTGTAACAAATGACGTTAGTTGTTAAAGTCTTTGTTAAAAATGACGTAAATAAATGAGGTTTTTGTAAGCGATCACGTAAGTTAATGTAGACTTTGTAAGTGTTGACGATTATCAATGAAGAATTATAAAGCAGTTATACAACATTGTATTATCTCGGACCTAAGACAAGCGCTGTTATGAAACACCTTAATATAGCTATTATAAAGTAGTCACGGAAATTAGTTGTGTAGCAAAGTTATATTCAGTAGTAAAATAAACACGCTATGCAGCAAGGTTATGTTTGGTAGTGGAAATTTTGTAACAAAATATTAACAATATACATTTGAAATACAGCTTGTATTAAAATCATACAGTATGTAATAACAACGATTTAATGAGTAACGATCTTAATTATTACATTATTTTGTAAGGTGATCTAGTTTTACTGCAGAAGCTGTGAACCCAGACCGCTGAGTGTGCTACAGCTATTTAACGAAACCTCAAAACCCAGATAGATTATTGTATAAAGGAAATAATATATAACGTTTAATGTTAGCTATGGCTTTGAGGCTTGGATGTGTCTTGGCTAATTACATTAAATGGAAGCTTTTAGCGAAGGGTGAATTCCATTGGGACATATTGACAAAATTGTTTGGAATAAGAATTTGAAGAAGTAATATGTATTTCACCTTGACTTTTTAACTTTTCCTTTAATAAAGTGAGTGATATTGACACATAAATGAAACCGACGTGTCTTCCAATTCCCCCGCACACTGTAAAGAATAAAGTCTTCAGAGCGATTTTTGATGAGGTGAATTTATTTATCAAATTTACGAGCCGGCAGGATGTGTTTGTAACTCGAAGTGCTAAAGATCATTGATCAAATACGAGAGGTAAAGCGATGAATTTATACCATAATTTGTGAAATCGTCTTTGAAAACAAATACTATTTATTGGGACTGGTAGTTGTGAGAAAACTATTCTGATAAATTTCGTATAGTACTTTATCGTACAGTCTTAACTAATATTTCAAATTAACTAGATTATTTCGCCATATCCATATCCACACATCACTTGTGTCATTTACACTCTGATAATTGTCACTTTGGTAATATCGCGTGTACTTTGACTCGAGTCAGCTGACAGGTCTTTTGCATAGCGAAATCTATCTGCTACCGATGAGTGTTAAATTGACAAACACGATTTAATCAAGGTAAATCATGCATGGAAATTTTTATTAAGAATTTATTTCATATTCATGAGTTCAAAAATGCTTGTTATGAAGAAGAAAAAATAAATGCATTTGATCGGATATATGTATTTTTTCTGTTTACAACAGCAGTTCAACCCAGATCTATTGGACGGTAGAAATACGGAGGATCAGAAAAAACTAAATTGAAAACGCAAACATCGAAAAAATAAATAAAAGTATTAATCATGAAAAACCCGAAAAGAAAACTTTTTAAATCCCCAAAAGAACGTGAATGGGTGATAAGTTTATTACGGTGTTTATGTAAATATTACTTAAACATAACAAGCATTGTGAATAAAAAAAAATAGCGCGGGCTTCAAAATATGCCTTTTCACGTGCATTATCGCAGATGATTTATTACTCAGAAATGTATATAAGAATTGTATATCTATAACAAAAAATATGGTCAGGAAGTAAACATCGACAAAACATATTTCTGTAGAACAACTGAGGACGAAACTTGTAGTTCTGACGGCGATTTTCCTATCAATTACAGCAGTAAACTGCCATGTTTGTTGATTTTTTTCGAAAATGTCAGTAAAACTCAGTCTTAAGTGGAGGCGGCAAATAAGATCTGAATCGATCGCCATGACGGAAAACTCTACCTTTCTCCCGGTCTCTGTAGATGTCGTTACCAAATGTGATCAATTGGAAATACTACAGATCGTCCCGTATTTGTGTTTTCGTAAAGAGAGCACAGGATTTCGCCTGTTTAGATAAAGTGATTTCAACAACCATTTCGATAGCATTATATCCATATTAGATGTTATTTACACGTAATTCGCTGATATTGAAGACTTTTGAAATTGTTCTAGAACCAAGGTCATGATTGTAGTGTATTACCATGGAAACCATTCATCATACCTGAAAGTATCTCTAGAAATCAACCGCTTCCCATCACAGAACTGTTATGTCCACACCGAAAAACAAAGACACAAATACAGATCATTTTTTTGGATTCACTCTACGTTTTTAGATCCAATGGGAAATGTTCCCCGTAAGAGACAGCAACATTTTGAACTTATTTCTTTGCTTATGAACAACACTGTAATGGAATTTGGATGAACAATGTACAGTTGTAGTGACCAAAATGAAAATCACTTTAGAGGCCGTCAAATGATTTGATGTTGTGTCCAAAAAGTAAAGAGGCTGTCTTTGTAACTTATTTTTCCAAAGGATGTCTTTAAATTATCGAAAGGCTTTTTTCAGTTTCCTGTGTAAGGGAAAGACATGAGAACTCTTGCATTTTAAAACCATTTAAACCAAGGGAAAGGTTTGATATCAATCATGCAACACATGTCTCGTTGTTGTTGAAAAAGACACAGTGACAATAATAAATCTAAATTACTATTCCGTCTTACCGTCTTTTTTGTATTTTTGAAAAATTGAAGTTAAATGGTATTTTACCATTGAAATAATTTATTTAAAAATCAAACTAGACAGTGTATGACCACACAACACTTTAGATGTTTGAGTAAGCCGATGGCAGTGTGATCTATATGAAAACCCGTTAGCTTACACACGTAATGACGACAGACCGCACACGGTAATTATTGTACTAAACAAGTAAACTCATCTAAAAACACAACGACTGGATCTGGTGTGCATCAGTCGTTCAAGAACAGAAATCATGTCATGCGTGGCAATTAATTAAATAAATAGATGAAAATTTAAATTCGGTGACAAAGTCTAGTTACTGTGATCAGGCGAGTATGCCTTAAGCTGCTGAGACCAGGTGTTGGAACATATTAGAAGTGTTTACATAGTTTGACGTGTCCTAGCTAGTAGTTTATATTACCACACAAACCCATCACAGCGATTTCTGACGGGAGGACTTGTTAGAGGTGATCACCTTGTGAGACAGACTTTTAGATCTAAGGACGAAATATTACGTCGCGTCTATCAAAGGATTCATATATCTAATTTTTCGTTGATTTAAACGTAGTTTTCCCCTTTTCCGCATAAATTCCTGATATTTCACACGTTTCGTGTTGCTCCGAGCAAGGCGTCAATGTTTACGTTGAATGACGACGATTTTAGAGTGGCGTCGATGCAACAGCTGTATAATATTTCTTCTTCAAATTGATTTACGGATGAATGGCATTTGAGACAAAAATGAACGTAGACTATGTGATGATAGGTAAATCGGAATCGTAATCAAACGCATGCGCAGTTAAGATGTGTTCTTTCTCACATCGTGTACATAACTTAATAGTTAAATAAATCAAACAAATAGTCACATATAAAAACCGTAGTTTATTATTCCCACAAGCTTTCCTCGAGTTTTCCGCCAGGGAACAAACCACAGAACATAATATGAAATTTATAGTTAGAAAAGCTGACGAGTGACAGCAAACGGCAAAGGCAACACCAGAGACTTTAGTTCTCAACATTAACATTTTCAACCAAAACTATTCGACCGAATTCATGAGGTACTATATTCAAAATAGATGAATAAAGAATATCAATATGTGATACCATCATAGGCCAGTAAAACATTATTCTATATATAGTTATTGAAAATACACGTTTTTCTTAATTTCCCATTTCAGTAAGTGAAGATATGAACTAAACCTAACCTAACCACAGCCTAACATATAGCCAACACTTTAAGGGTTCCGGTGTACTGAAACAAACAGTGGGTGTAATTAACGAAAGACAATTACCAACAAAAATAGCACCAACCCAGAGACAATGTTTAAAATTAAAATGGAAAAAAATCCGACGTATTTACCAAATCTTAATTGAAACTTCAGATCGAAGTAACGAGGTTAAAAATCGAACAGAAAAAGGGAAAATAGTGACGAGAGCAAAACCTAAATATGACGATATCGAGTTTAGTGGTTAGAGTAGGCTTCCTTTGTCCCTCTCTTGGCTGACCTGGGCAGACGTTTTCGAATTAATCAAAACATGTCACAAAGACCTTCGATGTCCTTCATTTCCACATTCAGATATGTTGATGACATCATGTCTTAAAATTCATTGACTATGTCCATCGTATTTACATCACCCGCTTACCTCAACCTACAACGAAACCAACAGGAACAGCTATCCAACAAGATGTATGATAAACTTGATGATTTCAATCATTTGAATTTTCCATTTTTGGATAGCGACATCCCAGCCATCCCAACCTAAGAAGTTCACATGTCATAAAAATTTTGATACAAGATGTTGGCAACTAACAAACAAACCCACAACATGCGGTATCGAGATGAGAGATGAAGGTTGATGAAAATTAATGGGAAAATTTAATATAACGATATGAATCTAGACGTGTTTGATGCTCGTAAGTATACCTGATGGATCCGTTGTTGTTTACGTCGTTCTCATCTGGGAACGTAACATTACTCACTTGGATTGACCAAGGTTTACATGGCGGATGTCGTCGATAAATCAAAAGTCTTACTGTTCCGGACCATCTGGATCACTCCATGTTCTGTTTCAGCAGCCGCTGTGCAAATCGTCTTTTGTTCATATTGTGTCATTGTTTCATTAAATTTTTGTTTGAATCATGGTTCCGTTTCCATGGTGGTATTTTCTGTGTTGCATTTATTCGATGTGGTACCTCCGGACACAAGATTAATATGATCTTTCCCTAGCTGGAGGGTGGGACAGAGAAATCTCTACCCGAGGAGGAGACATTTGATTGTATAACCCGAGGCTTTGGAAGATGTTTCACGATGTTCTGACCCCTTCACAAAAAACTGACGTGGCTTAACTTCTTGGATAATGTAACAAATCAGCAGTAACTTTATATATTTAACAGAGATATAAGGAGTTGTTGCTGAAGGTTGAGCAGATATCGGACCATCTGAGCTCGGTGGTAGACGTGATTGCTAGTAATGAAACGGCAAAGAGGCAATAGGCTAAAATGACTGTTGAAAATGTTGGGTAATCTTTGTATTGGACGTTTGATAGGACGTAAGCTTCGACAGATTTCTGGTGAAATGTTAATATTGGTATAATAGAATCTACTCCGGTTATGAATTGCTGCTTTATTGAGACTATCCATATAGACACGCTTGAAAAGGCATCATCAAACATTTTATGGGCTCTCTAAAGTACCACATAGCTTCAATATTGTCATAGTATTATTATTATTACTGCTTAATATATTGCATGTTATTTGTGTTGTAGCTATATTGTTTACTGTGAATATATTGCATGTTATTTGTGTTGTAGCTACATGTATATTGTTTACTGTGAATATATTGCATGTTATTTGTGTTGTAGCTACATGTATATTGTTTACTGTGAATATATTGCATGTTATTTGTGTTGTAGCTATATTGTTTACTGTGAATATATTGTATGTTGTGTTGTAGTCATATTGTTTACTGTGAATATATTGCATGTTATTTATGTTGTAACTATATTGTGTACTGTGAATATATTGTATGTTTTTTGTGTTGTAGTCATATTGTTTACTGTGAATATATTGCATGTTATTTGTGTTGTAGCTACATGTATATTGTTTACTGTGAATATATTGCATGTTATTTGTGTTGTAGCTACATGTATATTGTTTACTGTGAATATATTGCATGTTATTTGTGTTGTAGCTATATTGTTTACTGTGAATATATTGTATGTTTTTTGTGTTGTAGTCATATTGTTTACTGTGAATATATTGCATGTTATTTATGTTGTAACTATATTGTTTACTGTGAATATATTGCATGTTATTTGTGTTGTAGTCATATTGTTTACTGTGAATATATTGCATGTTATTTGTGTTGTCGTCATATTGTTTACTGTGAATATATTGCATGTTATTTGTGTTGTAGTCATATTGTTTACTGTGAATATATTGCATGTTATTTATGTTGTAACTATATTGTTTACTGTGAATATATTGCATGTTATTTGTGTTGTAGTCATATTGTTTACTGTGAATATATTGCATGTTATTTGTGTTGTAGCTATATTGTTTACTGTGAATATATTGCATGTTATTTGTGTTGTAGCTATATTGTTTACTGTGAATATATTGCATGTTATTTATGTTGTAGCTATATTGTTTACTGTGAATATATTGTATGTTTTTTGTGTTGTAGTCATATTGTTTACTGTGAATATATTGCATGTTATTTATGTTGTAACTATATTGTTTACTGTGAATATATTGCATGTTATTTGTGTTGTAGCTATATTGTTTACTGTGAATATATTGCATGTTATTTGTGTTGTAGCTATATTGTTTACTGTGAATATATTGTATGTTTTTTGTGTTGTAGTCATATTGTTTACTGTGAATATATCGTATGTTATTTATGTTGTAGCTATATTGTTTACTGTGAATATATTGCATGTTATTTGTGTTGTAACTATGTTGTTGATAGCCTTTACTTCATCAAAATGGCGAGTATGTTGTCATCCACGATGTATATCAATCATATACGTCTAATCTATTTACTTTCATCAGAAGTTGTTTAACATAAACTACTGCACTTTTGCAGGCTTAATTAGATCATTTCAATAATTAATACCGCGGTTTATTAAATATATAGATATTTTAAAAAAAGAACAGCATTTTGCATTTCTAATTTGTACATAATCATAGGCGCTAAGGAAATGCTAAATGACCGATTATAAAACATAACAGGTATAGACCTCAGTAACACGTGAAATGATGTCACTCATTTTGCTACATGCTGCTCTCCTTATGCATAAATATAAAGAAAATATCTCAAGTTCAGGTTCAAATTATTTGCTGAAGTTTGCTATTATGTTAAATTTTAAAAGGGAAGCAAGTGTGCTGAAGTGCAATAAATTCGTCAGATTCTATCAACTGTTGACAAGCATCAAAATAACACTGACTTTTATTATTGAATTTTAATTTGTTACTGTATAAATCATGGTTAAAAATGACAACGCATGATACACAGTTACCTGTGACTGGTATAAACATTCAACGGCCTTATCCAAGTAATTAATTAAAGTTATCAACAAGGATTGTGTTAGGGAAAACAGGTCGTAGAACTTCGTTAATCAGTCAATTTCAATTCACAGAATGTTTTATGTATAATGAGTATAAGCTTAATTCATTACGCAATAGAAATGGTTGTTAAGACAAAAAGCAAAAATAGTTTGGGCTTCGGAAAAGGAATATAATTTTGATTATATTTAAACATGTCATTATATCACTAGTCATACACCTTCGAATGTCATTATGTTACTAGTCATACACCTTCGAATGTCACTATGTTACTAGTTATACACCATCGAATGCCATTATGTTACTAGTTACACACCTTCGGATGCCATTATGTTACTAAATACACACCGAATGTCATTATGTTACTAGTCATACACCTTCGAATGTCACTATGTTACTAGTCATACACCATCGAATGCCATTATGTTACTAAATACACACCTTCGAATGTAATTATGTTACTAGTCATACACCTTCGGATGCCATTATGTTACTAGTCATACACCTTCGATGCCACATGACTTTATTTGTCAATATCTACAGGTGTCACAGTTGTGAATGTCAATATTCATAGTATTTGAAAAATAACCTCGTGTGGGAATATACTATTTTTTGCTTGGTTTTGATGTCAAATACTGGTAATTTGACTTTTGTAGTAAATATACGACTGGTCACATAACGTCAAACATCTATATATTACTTGTCCTAAGTGTACTACCTAGTGTGTTACATCCGAACCTGAACCCTTCCCCCAGTAAATATTAAACCTTGATCACGCTACTTCATAAATAAGTAATTACTTAAGTCGACTGTGCCTCGCGGAATCTCAATCGATACCAATATCCATGTCTGTAGTTACAGATAGGAGAGCTTTCAAAGGGATGTCACTCTATTGTCATATCCAGACTAAGTATGTGAACCGGAAGAACTGTTGGGTTTAAGAAATATGTGTAAAATGTATTGTTTGGGCGTTTGAAGTGTTCGCATTGTTTAAGCATTTGAAAAATGCCGAAGAGATACGATACTGGGTTTGGACATGTTGTCTCGTGCCAGTTCCCTTTTCTGTCGTGTTACATAGATAGAAGATCTGGTATAATTTTTGATTCAGGAGTTTTACAAAATGCGTCGAAGATTTTTTCTTCTGGTGAATAAATTGAAAAATTCGTGACCAGTTTGATAAATCTCATATGACATGGAAACAAATGGAAGATTTTTTTTTATCACATAATTTAAGATTCTTTGCAAATATTCACGAAAAATCCAAATCTCTGTCTTTGGTAAGATCACAATGTATTTTCTGCAGTGAAGCTATGACGTTACAATTGTAACAATGGGAACATCCAATCACAGCGCTGCTTGGTCGATAGCATTTGTTTTCGATAAAAGCAACGTTCAGTTGGTCCAAACCCAGTATAACTGTTGTTAGCGTTATTATTTCTCAGATCCATGTCTGTTTTATTCGACTGAAGACATTTGATAAATTTTCCAGAACCAGTAGGTAATACTGAAAATGTCATCTCCTGGATATGTCAAGTATTTGGCCAAACGACCGCTCCATCTTACTTGCTTTGTTTCCTGTGTTGCGCTCGGTTATTAAGGAATGGGTACAGGAAAAACATGAAAAAAACGCCTGAAAAATTGAAAATGGTTTTACAAATTCGAAGCAATCGTAGAAAACACTAGTAGAATAATAAAAAATGGCGTTTTAAAGAAAACATTGGAAATAAGCAGAAAACAAGTAATGAAATAAACGTTAAATGCTTGTACTTCCGGTATGATATTGTCTTTGGGGTCGCGTATTGTGTCATTTCTTTATAAACCTTTGTTATTTCTGGGAAGTGTAGAATATTACATAAACGCAAGAAAAACACAATATTTATTTCAATTTACAATTTACAGTACTAAACTGGGCCCGTATTCATGAAACCGTTCTCATGCTCAAGAATGAATTTTGTGCTCAAGCCATATGTTTGTTTAGGTTCAAAATTAATAAATAAGGCTGATTTTGCCAAAGATTTAAAAAAAAAATTTGAAAGGACTTCAAGTCAAAGTTATATTCAATGTTTATATTTGACATTTGTATTATTTCATAAGATTTAGGTGAATTAAAACTAAGTTTGCTTGAGCACAAAATCTATGCTTGAACATGAAAATGGTTTCATGAGTACGTGCCCTGGTTTATTATAAGCGTTTGATAACCACCGATTGATTCGAAAACATTTGAAAATGTAGTTGAATCTTTTTTTGATGTTCTACTACATGTGTTGAGAAAATTGGTTTTATGATAAATGGTCCTTCCGTGTATAACGACTTTTATATCAGCCCATTGCCTCTTTGCATGTAACAATACCAACAGGTTCAGTTTTCTAACCAGTTGTATGATAAGCCATAGGATTTTAATTCCCTAAGGTGAAATTCCCATTTCTAGGCAGAAAAATGTCCGTTGCCTCAACCTCGGTGTTTGCATGTCGCAATTGATTCGACATTCAATGGCTTTGTCCCAATATGGTGATTCCCGTAAACGTTGTCGACAACTTACAGATAAACGTTTAACACAGTCTCGGTGTGTCCGATGCTTGCTGGCTGTTTGTTGCTGGTGTTCTATAAGTGTCACTAATTCCGTGGCTTGACGAAGAATTACGTGGTAGGTGAAGGTCAATGAAGCGGAAGAAGCCTATATTTGTGTAGTTGGTCGTATTCACCTCTTTTTCGTGGCTTGCTTTCATTTCATCGATTTCGGGTTTGAAACATATATCATGTTTCATATATAGAGGTAGGTGTTATTTAATTGTCTGGAATTATCGCAATTTTTATACTGCCATAAGTCACTTATTAACCGGTGTGGAATTCAAGGAAGTGTTTTGATGTAGATATTTTTTTACATAAATGGTAGTGATAGCATAGCAGACCTGTAATAGCTCTGTATTTGATTATAAGACACTAACGTTGTTTATTCTTGAACAAGTTGTGTGATGAAATGATTTGAATGACTGTTATTTAGTACAATACATCAATAGAATTTTTTAGTTGTATATTTCCCTTTGTTTATTTGTGAAACTAACAAGGGAAAAGTTGTGACGTTTAAATATGGTAGAAAATAGAGAGATAGAGAGATTCTGTGAAAAAATTACGCAGGTGTATTTAGATTTTCCAACATTCATGCATTGAGGTTATGTTACACGATCTTTACAGAATCTTCCTTCGATTAAAGCCCACCCCCGCCTCCCCTCCAAAACAGTGTGTTTTAAACAAAATGTTAACGTTATCTGTCAGTATCCAAGTTTAGAAGAGGGAATTTTGTTGTTTTTACTTTCATAACTTCAACGTCTTTGTTATTTTCTACTAAACCACATTTTTAATGTTACTATAAGCATCTTGTCAATAATCGTATTTTTTGTTTTGTTTTCAGGAGATCAGAAAAACTTACAACTTTATCCATGTTTAGATGATGGAGCAGATATAAGAGAAGAGAATCATTTTAATTCATTAGAATTACCAGTTGGCACGTCAAATACAACTCTTAGTGTTTCTGATGACTGTAAACATCGGTTCTTATATTTATATGCAGTACTTTATATTGTTATCTTACACTCTGTACCTATGCTGTAATTTGTGCAGGTTGGTGAAGAAAAAACTAATAAAAGCAAATAAGTACGCTTACAAATAAAAGACGGATGAGTGGGTGACAGACAGACAGACAGGCGGACTGACGGACAGACAGCTAGTCAGACTGACAGACAGGCTCAGGTTAATACGAAATCCACTGTTGATTTCACGTATCATTTGGAAAAATGGAAACAGCAAGGCGACTTTAAGACATTAAAAAGTGTATCTTATATCGGTAAATATGGATTGGTTGGGTGCCTCAGTAATAACGCATTCATCTTTCAACCAGACGAAAGGTCAGGGGTCACCTGCCCGACTTCGATGGTTTTCCTCGGATACTTGGTTTCCTCCCACAATAAGACCCCTCACACGCTTCATTCCTGACTAACAATCGTGATTTATAAACAGAGAGTAGTAAATTAGTTTTCATTCGTTATGAGATTGAATGAAACGAGTCTAGGAAATTTCATTTTTCCGAGCCCTTGAGAGCAAGAATAATTTTTAGATCAGTTTCAAGAACTCATATGAAAGCAAATTTAATGTGATTTATCGCATTACTCAGTAAAATGATATTTTGACAGTTTTATAGAGCGAAAATGTAGAGGACCAAATTAAACAGAGACAACCATTTCGTTGTGTCATTTTCAATTCATGAGGTAAAGTCGTTGTTCATATTGTGACATCAAAATCGATTTTTTTGACTGGCACAGCCAATGAAAAATGCTCTAGGGTATATAACACTAGTGACATATATGCAAAAATTATATTGCGCGATAAAAAAACTTGTAGCATGTTACGTAATCGTTGTAAGATAATGTCATTGGAATGATGGTGTCTACAACAAAAACAAGTCCAAATCAAATCATCAGAGAATTAAACTACAATTACCATAGGGTGATAAATGATCTTTTGTATCTCTATCCCTACTAAGTATGGTGTAGGAAATTCGAACTAAGGTTATTAGCATTCTAAAAGCTCAATCCTGAGCCGATCATCTCTCAGAATTAGACAGGAGAGAGAAGAAACTCTCTTTTACATGTTTGTCATTACGAATGAAATGGTATGATATATTAGTAATGACCTTGATCATTGTTTTTAAAATTGTTGGTATTTACTGTCAGAGGTATCGATGTCACTGAAGTGTCCTTTTTGAAATGATTGCAGAATGAGGCATTTAGAATTCAGTGTAAAATATTCTCCACCTTTAACGCTTAGGTGTAAAGACATGCATAGACATCACTTATGTGTGTTCGCATATAATTCATTTGTAATATCCTTAAGTGTGACTTTTATTTGCTGCAGGGTAATCTAGGAATTAAGAAAACTGCATCAATTAATCTGCGTGACTAGTCGGCAACTCACATCTAACGGTAATGTTAACGAAATCCTGCATGTCAGGATTTAATTCATTTGAATAGAGGAATGTTTCATAATATACACATATATCTGATGTTGTTTTGAATTCATTCGGCATAGAAAATGGTGAAAGATATTGAATTCGCGGATAGTGCACCTCCCCATTTAAATGTTATCCATAGCAGTCAATTAGGAGTTTTCTTGGTCCCCGCATTGCATTTTAAGCCGTACTCATCACTGACAGGTCTTGTAAAGGCTAAATAGCTGTACGCTTTGTAATGAAAGATGCTACCTAATTATGTACCATCGTTATCATTATGACGTAATTTCTGCTACAGATAAAGAACATACGTTTGAAATGTATGTGTATATATATAAAACAAAAGATTTTTTTAATTAATTGTGTCTAACGATGTAAATGATAATTCCGGATAAGGCTTTAATTTTCCTGGTGTGATATTCATGAAATGATCGTGTTTACATGAGGAGGACAGGAGTCTAAGGAAAATCGAGAGCGGAAAACAAAGGTTATGGAAAAAAGGGTAAGTGGGAGTGAAAAAAATTCTTGTAACCTCTCCATCAACTGCCTACAGGAGATAAAAGGGAAAACGAAACGCTTTCTTAGGCGAGTCAAAACAATGACTAGCTCAATCTACATACCGCTACCTAGGCGATATATCTAGTTTGAGAACCAGAAACAGAGCTAATTGGAGTATATGTTGGTCTCCGTGGACTTACATGTCTAGCCAAGGTCAGGGGTGCCGTCACACGTAGTCCTATTGTCTTTGGACAACACCATAATTGTATTAAGATTTTGCAGTTTTGCAATTTATAGATGAGGGTCCCCTATGCCTTTAAAAAGGCTGTAGACTTCTGATCTCGGAGGAATAGAAAGAAATGTACTTGCATATTTTTTTTATAAAATAACAAAAAACACACTCGATCTCTTCTGTGACAAAGGACATATTCAGCTGAATTGAGTTTCCCTAATAATTAGCCAAACAGTCGTTCTAGATTAGCCGCCAGACGTCTAACGACCTTTCTGTACACGAGGATGGAACTCACAGTAAACAGATAGGGATGTGGGTCTAACAGTGGCTAGTTGGAAGGTTTTCCTCTCAAAATTTTCGTGTGCTGTTAATTACTTACTGTTCCAATAATATGTAATGCACTATCTGCTTTGCAACGTCGCTACGGCTTTCATAACGAGTCATAATCTATTTGAGCCCAACTGGTTAATTACATTAACACAATAAACATGTTCCGGTGTAAAAGTCCGAAGGAAAAGTTTTAATTGAGAATTTAAAACACGGAACACTAAAGTAACAAATCGTGAGAAATCAGGAAGCGGAAATCACATTTTAAAGTAGATTTTCAGCGATCGATACATTAACTAGCATGACTGAACAAAGAACCCCCAGTTAAAACTTCATTAACGAAACATCCTTAAGAACTTATTTACATAACTATTAAGTACATGTACATATCTTAAAATATCTAGTATACATCACAAACACGCTGACACACGGAAATACAGAGTTAATTCATGCCTGAAATGTTTATTACCATAATGATTAAGAATTGTCAAATCGAATACAGTACAATTTCTTATTCAGCATGCCGAGAGTTAGAGTTATAGCCCTAGCTGTTCACATTCATTACGTCGTGTAGTCTGGATGGCCAAGAAACTTAATCATCTGAGGTTTGAAAACAGGCCACCTGGAAGTTTAAGACCTTCCTTGTAACAGAAATACATCTTGTTGCTGTATATGTATATAGATAAACATTATTGTATAATATATAACAGGTGATATATTCTTTATTAAATTGTGGTACATATCTTCAAAGAATCGTGAATTCTAAAATCCCCACTGGCAGTTTTCAGTCCTCTCTCTTTGAACCGTCAACCAGTTGTAATATTGTCTTGGAATGATTTTGTGATTAAATAGATACTGTCTCGCTCCTGACAGTCTAATTGCACTCTTGTCTAATAACTACTGTTATTTAACCACCTATCATAAATATGACACTGTGCCCGTTCAAGCCATCATCCAAGTCCATTTGTTTGTACCGTTTTCCATCCTCTGTATGGAATATTGTCTTAACATATTCAACAAAAGAGAAACTGCCTGACTTCAAATTCTGCAAGACGGGTCAAAGTCGTGAATGTATGAAATGTTGCACAAAAGACTGACACAAGTGAATATCACATGTTAAAACAAATTCATTCAGACTTTGATAGATTATAGTCAGGTAATGAAACAAACTTCATCATACAGCTCTTTCGTCCATAGAAACCTAAAGGCCAAGTACATGTTCTTCTATTTGGACGTGCCTTTTAGTAGGACAAATTGGCTTGAATTAAAATTGTCAATTGATTCTGTGTAGAAACTTCTGGTCGAGACCCGAGACTCATTTGTGATTGTAATATGACAGAGCATAAATGTTACGATCAAGAAAAGGAAAGTTCATTAGGGTACTGTACAAACGACACACGAGAGAATTTAAAGTCATGTATCTAGGTAGAGTACCGTCAAATTAATAAACTTCGTATACGGCAGTTTCATCCTCCTGTGACTCATCAATGATGTCAAGGGCTTAAATTTTGAAGCCTAGAAGACGACTGAGAAAAATCCAATTTGATCGAAGTACATGGCTTAGAATACACTTGTTCTGGTGATAAAATTCACAGGTTCTTCACTATCTGTTCTAATAAGCTTTTCGATAGATCCTGAAAAACAAAATGTCGCTTCCAAGTTTCTACTCCATTTTAGCATTGTGATTTGAGGTTGGTTGTGTCCTCCATCTGATGTCTTTATTTCAATTTCTCATTCCTGGTTCTTCTTCTTTTCAAGGGGGTTTAATTTATGTCATTTCAGATATTAGAAAGTTTCCATCGACAATATGTTTTTTTTCTCCTCCAAGTACCGCCTTCATTTCACTTCATTTTACAGGATTTCTTCTGTCTTTTTTTCTTTTAAACAAAATTTAAATCACGGAGTTGAACACCAGACTAAGGTCCATAACACAAATGCAGTATGGAGAAGAAATAGAAATCGATAAGCAAATATCAATTCAGCAAACCTGTTGTGTGTATTTTGTTATTTTATATCTCAATTTGATTCTTTTCCATTTACAAGGACTGAGCATTGCAATCAAAGAAAAATTTGAAATAAGTCTGTAAATAGGAGGCACTAGCACAATACATCATAGATTTCCCATTTGATTTTCTCTCCATTTCGTCCCCTTCTCAGAGGATGTCTGTTTTCACAGTGACACTAATTACCCGCAGTTCAAACCATTTACACGACATATTATATAATCAAAAGCATGACGTCTACAGAAAAAGAAGAATGCGCGAAGATGATAAAGTACCTATATTCATAAAGTAATTTAGATATTCCTTTCGTTGTATCTGTATAGAATTTTGTATAACTGAAATTAGAAATAGAATGTGGGACATCAGTTTTTCACAGACTCTTGAAGACTACACAGATGTCAGAGAAATGTGACATCAGCCTGCCACAGACTCCTGAAGACTACACAGATGTCAGAGTAATATGACATCAGCCTGCCACAGACTCCTGAAGACTACACAGATGTCAGAGAAATGTGACATTAGCCTGTCACAGACTCCTGAAGACAAGGCTGATGTCACATTTCTCTGACATCAGTGTAGTCTTCAGGAGTCTGTCGAAGGCTAATGTCACATTTCTCTGACATCTATGTAGTCTTTAGGAATCTGTGGCACGCTGATGTCACATTTCTCTAACATCTGTGTAGTCTTCAGGCGTCTGTGGCACGCTGATATCACATTTCTCTAACATCTGTGTAGTCTTCAGGAGTCTGTCGAAGGCTGATGTCACATTTCTATGACACCTGTGTAGTCTTTAGGAGTCTATGGCACGCTGATGTCACATTTCTATGACATCTGTGTAGTCTTTAGGAGTCTGTGGCAGGCTGACGTCACAGTTCTATGGCATCTTTGTAGATGTCGAAGAAATGAGACATCAGCCTGCCACAGACTGTTGAAGTCTACACAGATGTTACTTGCTAAATATAGTAAAAGAGAAATCCATCAAAATCGTCAACTTCAGAACTCTAAGTCGATACGAGAGTGGGAACTAATGAGACTACACAGAACTCAAAACGGTGGTGAAATCGTTTAGCCCCCAAAATAAGTATAGCTGATATCACATGTCAAACTACTGATGTGTATAGGTGAGTCACCTATCATTATGTCAGATCTTGAGGTTAGATGGCTGGTGTTGTGTGCGTTTTCTAAATTCTGCGATTTACACACCGGAATATACACGTTTGGTGGCGTGAAGCTGCAATATACATTGTATATCTGCTAGGGTGTTTTGCATGACTTCCTTTTGGCGTTTTCGTTGAAGGTTGAAGAGCAATAATTTCCAATGGTTATCCTATGGCGCGGCTGGTTGTGATATCACTTAATTACGTGTATATTACACCTGCCTTTGGCGCTGTGGATAGTAGGATTTGAAGACCCATAAAATTGTTTTGTTGTAATGGTATAAATGAAGGGCGTATTGTAATTGTTTTTGTTTTGTGCTTGTGAATTCATATTGTGAGAACAGTGGTGCTTATTGTTTGCTGAAAACTCTTTCTAGAATCTGTGCTGACGTATCATTTTCTACGATATCACCAACTGGATGTTTTCAGCAATGCTATCTGCAGTTCAATTTTCTTTCAACAATTATCGTTCACTCTTAGGAGGCTTGTACTTCATGGAGACACAGACTGTATAGCTTCTTGTTCCATAAACAAGTTGGTCACAATGGGAGATAATGATCTGCACATAGCATTGCCGTAAACATCGCTGGTGATATTTTAGAAAATGACACGTCATTACAAATTCTAGAAAATCACAACATTCAATACCTGGAACACTATGGCTCTCGGCACTGTGTAAAACGTTTTATCTCAATCGTGGGCATTCTTTACAAAATAGACTTTGTATTCAAAACATTTTGCCCTGATTAACCCAGTGATGGTTCAAGAATGTCTCCTGCAGATCAGGAAATATAAAATGCCAATGAAATGGAAGCAGACTCCAATAGGACCCAAGGGATTCTTCTTGTTTATGTATCTGTAAACTTTACAGCTATAATGCGATCTCCTATCCATATATAGCTATATCAGCATGTTGCTTTAGTTGTCATCTCGTTCTTTTGACTAGAGAAGCTGACTAGTCACTGAAATGTTGTCGTGATTTTTGTTGGTTGTGCTAAATGGAAACTGAATATATATACTAAAGATACTTGAAAACAAAGTCTTCACAAATCGTTGTCCCTTGAACACCTATGGTCATTTTAAGGCAGATCGTTCTTGTAGTAACAAGTAGTTATTTCACTTAACATGATGCGGGAGGCCCATCGCATAGCCAGAGCAGTTGGGCAATGTGTCTTTCTCAAAGACACGACCACGGTCTTCAATATAAGTATATGAAATATATCACAATAAGTTATTTTAATTTTGGTCAAAATCTTCCGAGTAGGAGTAAAATATCGGGTAAAGTTTTTATTAGATAACTGGATTTTTTAGTCAGGTTTGAGGACAAGAAATGAAGTCATTTGAAGGGAGGTAACTTGGTATAAATGTTGACGTCCTTTTCATATTTAATCCTGCAATGTGATAGCTCTGATCACTGCTTTGCTTTGCGGCTATCAAAGGCAGAATGTCGAGTCCGCCGGAGATCTGGGTTACATCTTGTAACAACACAGACTCGTGTTGAACGGGACTCGTGTAACATTTAGCATTATGTGTGCACACCAGCCATGCAGTATTACAGAAGCCACCTACGACTTTAACAGGGATTGATACACCTTACATACAAACACATGTACAATGCCACGGCTTTTGTTACGACGTGTCAATAGCAATATTAACGATTAAACACTGTTATCGGCGTGTCCGGAGACGTTGATTTTGGTCAGCGATAATGTTACCCTGGTCCTTGCCTATAAGTTCACGTTGGCTTCTCAGTGCGTAAAAATATAATATTAAAATATATGAAAAAAATAATTTGGTAGAAAATATTTTTGTTTAAAATTCCATTATATATTTAATTTATTTAGAAGGTTAAGAGATTGATAATGTCTTTTCTCTCTTTTTTGTAGCGAAAATAAAAAAAAGAATCTGTAACTTATAAATACATCCGTTAAAAAACACTTTGATTCGACAAAGTAAATCTGTGTGTATCAGATACCGTGTAGATAGATATATGTGTGTATGATATGATATACTGGGTCGGAGCTAGACTTGTAACACTGACTGGCCTAAAATGACGCTAGCACGACCACAGCTATATACGTGTGTTGCTGTTTCCTGTCTAGTGGTCCGCTATCCCATGACGTTCGAGCTGGTAACAATAGGCCCTCATTCAATCTCTATTCGAACATTTACAGTAAATTGTCGAGTGCAGTAAAAATCATTGAAGCGAGGCAAGGACTCGGTGTCAGTGTCTTCATCGTGTGTACTCCGACTGTACAGGTAAAGCGACATACCGATATAGTAACACACCGGACAAGCTCTTCTGCGTAGCAATGACAGATACGGTGTAAACACTGTCCGAATCAGTCTCTTAATGTCGGTAAAATCTAACTAAATCTTCTACTAAAGTCAGCGTCAATACACAGTGGTGCAGTTCACCTTTCGCCTCGCATGAGGTGTATTCCGTTTCATACTATGACCCGGCAGACGGTAGTTTATTGCCGACTGCCTTCTTCTACTTCCTGAAACCCCCGTATCGATGAATGGATTGGCCCGAAAATTGGAAAGCGTGCCGTTGTATGCTAGCTGTAGCGATAGGCAGAGTGGCCGACTCTCGGTGGTAGGACGGCCATACCGAAGTGTGTGTACTAGACTTAGCAAATCGAGTGACGCTGTCAGCTGATTATCAAATACTAAACTTGAGGAACAGAGACAATGGTGCAGATATAGTGTGTGGGGTAGTGACAGTCGAGTTGGAGGCACTGTCAATGTGGAGTCCGGGTCAGGTTTGACAGGGTCACTGTTGATGTGGAGCAGTACTATGTGTTTCTGGTTTTACCCTATGTAGTGATCGGCCGGGGGATTCTATAACATATATCTCCACGGGACCAGCATCGTCTCATAAAAACCTCACAGTGCAGGCGGTGGATAGCATGGGGGATTTGTCATCCCCTAAAAGGCGGGAAGTTTTTGATCGTCTGCGAAGGAGATACGAATTTTATCGCCGCCATCAAAACGGGTCATTGAGGAGATTCGAAAACACAATAAACGGTTTGTACGAACAACAACGCCAAGACACTGTTCTATTACATCAACGATGGCTGGAGAGCAGGGCTAAGAAAGTCTCAAAGCAGTCCAAGGCGAGCAAAGATTCCAGCGCCGGACACGGGACTGACCCCCGTAACCTCGTAGTAACGGTAAGCAACCCATTCATAAAAATCATTTTACTGTGTCGCGGGACCCCTGAACGTACCCCTGTGATCGGCTGGCCTGGATATTTTCCCACACTCTATCTAACGCGATGTGATACTGGCTACCTGTCAATGTGCAAGCTTTGTCGTATAGAAATCAACTATTTCACTAGTGTCCATACAGTTTAGATGTTTTGACCTTCCCTAATTAACTGACCATTCAGTTAAGGTGTGTACCTATTGACCTCAACATATACATTATTATATTCTAATCCGCCTGTGTGTATATAGGTCTGTCCTACCCAGTGACATTCATTAGTCGAGTAAATAAGTAAAAATCACACTGTCATAAATTCGACCTTTGTTTACTTTCGGATACGTAGGCGCTACCCAGAACGGTTTTGTTATTGTATATATAGAAAACAGCGTGGGAAGCTGTGTATAGTTCGTCATAAACCCCTTTACACACGCTTATAAATAGGAAGTAATTCGTAACCTACCGTCACACTGTGATGGTACGCAAATGTGTGGGTAGTGGGTACACTCGATATCTAAGATCTTGACATACAAATCGTTCAAAGAAAGCTATGATTCCAGTCATCCTACGATACTTCCGTTGATGTTTTTCTTATAATTAACGAATTTCCGAACAGAGGAAACTTGTATTAAATTTCAGGAAATCCAGAATTAATGACGTGAAACGCATAGTTTGTGTCATTCAGAACGTATGATGTCGTTTAAACGAGGATATTTAACATGTGATTTTAATATGAACATTTCCGATATAACAATAGCTATTATTGATAAAATGGCCCAACAGCATAATTAAATAATACGTGACTTGTGTCATTATTTACTCGTCTGTTGTTTGAATAATCGAGACCCATGTCGTAGCGTTTAGATAATACGTTATTGTATTACCAGAGAATGTGACGTGAAAGTGTAGAGTACATTTTAGTTCTTGTAAACGAAAGATTTCAAAATACCAAGAATTCGCGGATAATTCCTACCTTTAGCTGAGAATTTTCATAAATATTTTCTGAATTTATCGTATAGGAAATCCATCAACCCTTTTTTCATAAAAACCCAGGAATTTTCGCCCAAAATCTATGAAAAATTCCATCCACTTTAACGAAACTCCTTAAGTCTTTGACAGTCGTCCGTGATGACCCTACGTCTCGTCTGTAAACCAAGTTACTTCGTCCAATCGTTAACTTGTAGTCAGGGTCCGAGTTTTACGATACGGGTATCTATAGAAAGCAGTCGGCAGTTATCTTGACCGCGTTCTTTTGTAAGCGAATTTGGAAATTGGATACTTTAGGTTTGAGGCGGGCTATTCCTCCCAAACAGGAGGACAGGTGGTCGTGTGTTGTCTAGTAGCTCTACTAGACCGATATATAACTGAATCTAACCTTGTTTATTTTTATACGTCTAAAGTAAATTGACACCGGTTGGTTCCGGAGTTTATCATATTTTGGTTTTTACTGGTGTCACGTGAATGAAGCTACAGACCAATAATTGTAAATAAATACGATACATTACTCGCTTGTTATATAGTTATTTTACTGTTGTTGAATTACAAATTCGAAAAGACATTTCATAATTGTGTAACTTTATTAATTTGAAAAAATATATATATATACATATGATGTTAGAACATGAAAAAAGTGCTGGGATTTTGAATTTAAGTATAATGCAATTTTACAAATATCCTGATTTTTATGAACTTCACAACCCAGTTTAGTTAGTAATTATCGAGCCGACTGAATCTTGCCCTTAAAACGACAAAGAGTAGAATTAGTATATTTTACACAGCATAAGATTAGATACCTCAGGCCATACGTAACACGGTCAGCGACATGGTAGTGTTTAGTACCGTCAGAACAACCTAACGGTATGTAACGCGAGCGATGACCCATGTCCTAGGTTTGAATAGTAAACTATCGAGGTAATTAATTAATACAGAGTATTTCGGTGTGTTGTGTCCTATGTATGGGTATTTAGGCCTCGTTTACTGAAATGTCTGGTAAATAGGCTTGTTTTGGTCATCATCTTGTACAATTTAGTAGCCTACTTCACATATTTGTAAATACTTGTGAATAGTCTACTAGTAAGCCACTCCTTTGTACGTGATCAGAGCTACATACGTAGTTTGTACTTATATAGAGTCGGTGTAAACAACACCAAATCAACAGTAGGCACCCTGCACATCGCTGGGACGATGTCATAAAATACCTGTATGATTGTAATTAATAAAAACGAGTAATTATCAAATAGGAAGTATTACGATAACGTCACTTTCATGTTGTCTTGAGAAAAAAATATATTAAATGCCGAGAACGTCGGGCCCATCTTTGCGTGAATATATAACTTTTAAGATGTGTATTAAAATTTGTATTAAACTCTTCCCCAAACATGGTCTATGCCAAGTTCACAAAACCAAGTTAACGAACAGCCCTAGCATATCTTAATGATAAGTTTTAATGTGATATTTACGCTAACCAAATTCATATATAATCGTTGTTTGGTTATGCACGTAACTAGATTATAATATTGCACATGGTTCGAGGGTATTCTTTTAGGGAAATAATGTCTAGTGCTATATGTAGTTATAATACGTGATTCAGTGGAATTTTTTTTATAAAGTGAAAGGATTACGATATGTTTTTGTATTTTTTACGCTGACCTTGGGTCAGTTTCATGTCTTAACGTGCCTGATAGGCCAGTCCTCCTGGTAACTTTTACAGCACGACAGAAACAAAAACCCCATGTTAAACCGATTATGCCACATAACTGGACTATCTTTCCAGAATACACGTTCATTTACACTCGTACTTCGCTGTCTGTACTATTGGTCTGTGATAAACGAACATGTCGAATATATTTGAAGGCAAAAAATTGGTCTGTTGGTTTGATTCACCTTAGAATTTGACATTTCTAAATAGGAAATTAAAAGATGTTTTGATGACCACGTGTCCTACTTAGGTTACGACTCGTGTTTTTATTCCACTTAAACACGAATAATGATTCACACTTCACAGTGACAGTTTAGGTTTTGAAGAATATATAATTAATACAAATTGTATGGGCAGCTGTCTTCACCACTTTCACAAGTGTAACCCCGGAGGCCTAGCAAAAAAACTGAAATATGTAATTTTACCCCCCCCCCCCCACCACTTTCTTTTAGTTTATCATAGAATGGTCCACCGTAGTATTGACACATATTAAAAATAGTTGAAAATGAACCTGCTCTCAAGGATTTTTTACCCTTGCACTCAAAATTTTGTTTACGATTTCTGTTATCCTTCTGAGTAAATAAAAATCTTCGAAACTCAAATGTTTTTGGTATATCCTCTGTAGAGGACACGTATATATTGAGGACAAAACCCTCTGTTGTCGGAGATTTATATACTGCATAGCTATCCTTCAATCAATCGTGATGTTTATTTCAAGAATAAAAGAAAAATCAAGAGTAGCTACTCCGCTAAAGAATATTCCGCGACAATTCTTTAAAAAATGTTTAAGATTAAATATTTTTGACCCTAAACTCGGCTACAACAACTGTCGTGAATGTAATATATCAGTTTACAATTTTGTTGACTGACAATTATTGTCATTAAGAGCCAAACAACACGGACAAGATACATGTTTAATTGTGGTTTTCTAGTCTAGTCGGTATTTCCCTGATATAATTAATTGTCTTTCAATTTATCAACCAGTTACGATAGAATCTCCTTCAATGTTTCACGACATTGTTGACGATGATCAGATGCAACGGTTTTGATGAATTCATTATTAATTGTCAACTGATCAGATAATTGTAAAATTTCATGACCTCGTTTTTGTTTTAATTGTTTTAATTCTGATATGAAATAAGTTATATATTACAATGCCATTCAGGATGGCAGTGATGGTAAAGAGTAAGGTCGTTTCTTGAGCATTCGTATTTTCTTTTCATGTTTAATACTAATCCCTGTTCAAGTGTGGAGCGTATAGCCGTTAATGATTTTGGAGCACTTCGAAATGGAGTCGTGCTGTCAATATATACATCGTGTTTATGTAATAATCATTCTCGTAAAAAGTTATTGGTGAAATCTTTATCGTTTATTGTAAAATTTCATTAAAGTACACTGGGAAATTTAAACATTTTGGCACAGTGATGGAATTCGTTGCCAGTCTGACAAATTTGTCAAATATTATAACTTTTTCTTTATTTTTAAGTCCACCAACGTAACTATTGATAAACATTCAAACATGATTACAACAGCATGGTGCAATAAAGAAATAATAGTAAACTAATTACGTTAACTGGTTTGATGGGCAAGAAGATGGAACACATTAATAGAACTTGAAAGTAATATATAGAAAAATACAATGAAGTAACTCTTCTGTGAAATGTCCGTTTTCAATCCGCGTTTGGTCAAAAGCTGTTTACATCGTTCCTCTTCTATGTCTTAATTTCCCTTGAGGAAGGCTGTTGATAGTGTCCCGAGAGCGGTCACTGACGTCTGTATCACATGCGCGGGGCGGTGGCCGAGAGGTGGTGGGACTTCACTCGTCTGGAATGCTTTAAGTACACTCGTTTCCTGCCTCTTTGTAAAGACGCATTATTTACATGAGATTTGATACCGTGTAACATACAATTTACTTCTGACACAAATTGATTGTAGAAGATGATCGCAACAGTTCAAACAACGCGTATAAGCGATATTTTGTCGCCTGCTAAATTCTAGGTACGCAAGAGTGTATTTCTTTCCTTCAAATTGGGGATATTTTTAGTGAACTCGTTTCATTTCAAATATTAACGTTTTTTTAACGATTCTGGTTTGAAGACATTTTGTGTCAGTTTTAAACAGTTTAAATACACCAGTGCAGCTCCCCACCGAGAGATCAGAACCACTTGTGTACTTTTAGATAGATAGCCTGGTTGTCTGCGCTCGCTGTCTTTGTTAAAACCCATTCCTTTCCAAATCGTTCAAATATAATCTGTAGCGCATCAGGTGGTTTTTGCACCAAGACCACAAGGGGTGAAAAACTGAATACATGATAAGTTGCTGTACATATGTACACCGACACTATGCTTTAGAGGGGGAGTGTGGGGGATAGTCATTCCCGGAAGTAAGCATGGACTAAGTGAAGCATATCGCGATCTCCGATAGAAAAGACGCAATAAAAACTGATAACCTGGTTTTGTAAAGTATATATATATATATAGGAAGTAATGTATTCAACATGCACACGTGTAGTGCCAAATACCTACACGTGTATGTAGAATATCGTCGTTCTAACTCGCTGTCACACGACTGAACGACGCACATTCAATTGATTTTTGTAATAAAACTCTTATGTATTTCAGTTTGTGAGATAAGTGATTAAAGCTACTCGTGTAGAAACCATAGTTGTAACATACACTACAAACTTCATGGATAGCTGGTTGTTTAACGAATCGTCAATAATACATGAATTTATGTACAAAATATAATATCTTCCCGCAGGCTTTGAACGTTTTACAAAAACACAAGTAAACAAAAAGGTGTACCTGGATACTAAGTACAAATATATATATTATGTAATTTACAAGGAACTTCTCGAATATAGAATAAGTCTTGCAAATATTTAATTGTATCAGTGTTTGCAAATCCGTACCGTAATTTATTTTCACATACATATATCGCCATATATCTTGGGCGTGTCGTCAAATATATGTATAATGTACTAGATATAATTCCGTCATTTAGTTTCACACGAATGCTGTGTAATTCGATGAAAACTCCCATATATGTTATCGTGTTGTATTCGTCAATGTGTCATTAGTATATCATATTATAATATGAGACTGTATTCTATAATTTACAGGTATTCGGTTCGTTGATTAGAAATGACCGCTGGTCACTTCCGGTATCACCATACTTGTATGAAAAACTTCTCACTAAAATGAAATAACATAACAACATATACCATTAAAACAGAACAAGTTTATTGTTTAAACGTAATTTACCAGAAAAAAGCATTGCTTTCGACCGCAGACGTCGATATGACAGTCAACACTTGATATTCGTTACAAATAGAATGCCTGTGTGATCGTTTTCACTTATTGGACAGAAGCAACTTTTATTTATGACTTTCATGGCTTATACTATTCTAAAAATAACACCAATCCACTCCATGCGTGAAAACGTAAATATTCCTAAAGAAACACTAGACATTTCGCTTCATCAAATCCAGCCGATCGAGAACCGCATCAGTTCTTGAGATACCAATGCGCAATAAACTGCTTTTATCATAACGAAAAGAAAAAAAAAGTGAAATGCTGTATATTAAAAGAATTTTGCATTTTCAGACAGAAAAAAATGTGATGATACTATTTCAAAGATTGTTGTTTATGATAACATGAGGAAATATAACATTCGGCAATTCTAGATTTTGGATTGAAATTTGCTGACATCAGTATTTGGTTAAATGGGAAATTCAATCGCAATTTTTGTCCTAGACGACGAAACTTTCATCTGAATGTTGCACTGTCACCAGATGGTAGTTTACAGTCAACATAAATACAGTTTGTGTGACCGATAATTACTGAACTATGTTGCTGATATTGTATTCCAATCGAAGGTATATTTTTTTGTTTTTTTTCCCTGATGTCTCCGTCGACAGTGCCTCACGTTTGGCCATTAGTGGAGTAATAGCCAGTGTGAGGTTTCTTAACGTCTCCTGACCGAGACCTGTCGTCGTCTTTTAAACGATTTTGCTGTCTACTTGGCGCTTAGCATTATGGTAGTGTGACATCTTTGTCAGTATAATGTGGTCGGTGGAGTGCCCTGATGGTACCGTAAGCTTCGACAGTAAAATTCAGTGTGATAGCACTATAAAGCTTGCTTCAGTTCCGCACAATCACAAGGAGTCTTACACGAACATATCCCAGCTTCCGATAACACGTATACTCAACACATACACTCTCCTGGCATGTATGTTGAGACTGTTCTTTAGTGACCATAGCTGATGATAGGACGTCAAATAATATAAAAACCAAAGCATTTCAAACGTTACCTCAACTTCAACTCGAGTATGCCAGCTATACGTTGTAAATGCGTTGTATGCACATCCTTTCATGCTTCTGCCTGCTGTCACACATACCGCCATATTCCATCATATTGTGTATGTACCGTCACATATCTATTACTTGTGAACCGTCTAACATCTACCGTAATACATCCTACATTGTGATACATCTTGCACGTAACTCTTCTGTGTACATGCTGTATACACACTCGAATCAATATGCGATTTTGTTCGTTTGACAGTTGCAGGTGCATAATTGATGGCGCTTGTTGACGAATTAACCCGTTCATGCTGCAGTGAACCGAAAGTATGAACGAGATTTATATTTGAAAAACGTTCTTTCATGTCAGTTTTTAATTTTCTTTTCTTCTCAAATAGGTTTAGACTTCAAAGAATCGGACATAAATGCCCTCAAATAAATTTTACTCCGCTGAAAGTTGAAGGAGTTAAGTGTGAAGATTTTTTATATGAAAACTAACAAGTTAATGTAAATATGTTTAATATAGCACTTCACATTTAGTCATCACAGTTCCCGTGATTCCATTACACTATCGTAAACATACATTAATAAATAGACTGGTATACATTACTGTGTCTATGACTTGCATATTTCAAACAGTCTTGTTTGCTAACTTTGCCTTCTAGCTTGAATATGTCTCAGTTTTCTTAAGACTACTTAAATGTTTTCACCTGAATTTTCTAATGTAGAATTTTAGGCCCTTTCTTGAGTTTAGACTGTCCGAATTGTTTCTACTTCACATCAACTTTCTTATATCTTATAACTGGGAGTCAAGACCAAGATAAGATAGCCGATATAACTTCAGAATAATTCAAACTATCAGGAACTTTCTTTTTGTCTTGTTTGTGGAACGGACTATGCAAGGCAGATCACTTTCTCACAATTTTTACAACTTTACGTCATGTTTCTTAAATTTCAGCCATTGTTTCTGTCTACTCTGAAAGTAAAGCGCTGTTTCATGATTAAAATTGGTGACAAGTCTTGAGCACTGCTAATTTCATAGCTACCAGGACGCTTTCTATTCTGGATCATGTCGGCTTGGGAGACGGTCCTGTTCCATTGTAAAATGATATGTCCTCTGTTCTATGAAAGTCCTAGCTACGATACCAGCAAGCTTAGTATTATATCTAGGACCACAGGCTAGCCTGATTCAGTAGTCCGCCTACATCTGTAAAAGCTACCTTGTTCTGCGTAGGACGTTGTCATCTTCAATGGTGTAGGTGGGAGACTGTCTAGTAGTTTGTCTATAATGCTGCTCTGCTCTGTTCTGATATGGGACGTTGCCTAGTTCACTGGCCTTTATGTTACGCTGTCTATTTCGTCTAGCTGTAGTGATCGGACATAGTCTTGTTTGATGCAGATATATGACAATATCTATAGTTCGCTGGAATAGCCCAATGGTAACTATAGGACGTTGGCATAGCCCAATGGTAGTTATATGACGCTGGCATAGCCCAATGGTAGTTATAGCACGCTGATTATAGCCCAATGGTAGTTATAGCACGCTGATTATAGCCCAATGGTAGTAACAAGACGCCGGCATAGCCCAATGGTAGTTATAGAACGCTGATTATAGCCCAATGGTAGTTATAGCACGCTGATTATAGCCCAATGGTAGTAACAAGACGCCGGCATAGCCCATTGGTAGTTATAGAACGCTGATTATAGCCCAATGGTAGTTACAGGACGCTGATTATAGCCCAATGGTAGTAACAAGACGCCGGCATAGCCCAATGGTAGTTATAGGACGCAGATTATAGCCCAATGGTAGTAACAGGGCGCGGATTCTAGCCCAATGGTAGTAACAAGACGCCGGAATAGCCCAATGTTAGTTTTAGGACTGTTATATGGCACTCTCTATTGTCCACTGCCTAGTTCAACGGTACAGCAGTTAAAAGGACGCCGTCTAGCTAGTTTTCTTGTCCTGAAGTAGTTTAATGACACGCAGTCTAATCCAATGTTAGTTATAAGACCAATAGTAGTTTCAGGCCGTAGTTAAAAGACGACGTCTTACTTTGATAGGCTGCTTGTTATTTATGATAGAAGCCAATGGCTGGTCTACTATTTTGACAAACACTAGTATGATGAAAAACTTGAGGCCTGCCTACAAGGCATCACCTAGGTCAACTTTTATTAATAGAAAACCAGTGCATATCTGTCCGATCTTCCAGATCTGATAGTTTTGTCTCCCCAAGACGAAACTGGGAAAATTGATCGCAATGATGCCCCACACAACCATTGATCGACGACAAACAGACAACTACACACACAGTTTATCGATACAGAACATGCAGTATCACACGAGTGCCGGGTATCCTCGGACACATGGACCACACTATGTACCGGGTATCCACGGACACATGTACCACACTATGTACCAGGTATCCTCGGACACATGTACCACACTATGTACCGGGTATCCTCGGACATGTACCACACTATGTACCGGGTATCCTTGGACACATGTACCACACTAAGTACCGGGTATCCTCGGGCATGTAACATACAATGTACCGGGTATCCTCGGACATGTACCACACTATGTACCGGGTATCCTCGGACACATGTACCACACTATGTACCGGGTATCCCGGGACACATGTACCACACATTGTACCGGGTATCCTCGGACACATGTACCACACTATGTACCGGGTATTCTAGGACATGTACCACACTATGTACCGGGTATCCTCGGACATGTACCACACATTGTACCGGATATCATCGAACACATGTATCACACTATGTACCGGGTGTCCCCGGACATGTACCACACTATGTACCGGGTATCCCCAGACACATGTACCACACTATGTACCCGGTATCCTAGGACATGTACCACACTATGTACCGGGTGTTCCCGGACATGTACCACACTATGTACCGGGTGTCCCCGGACATGTACCACACTATGTACCGGATATCCCCAGACACATGTACCACACTATGTACCGGGTATCCCCAGACACGTACCACACTATGTACCCGGTATCCTAGGACATGTACCACACTATGTACCGGGTATCCACGGACACATGTACCACACTATGTACCAGGTATCCTCGGACACATGTACCACACTATGTACCGGGTATCCTCGGACATGTACCACACTAAGTACCGGGTATCCTCGGGCATGTAACATACAATGTACCGGGTATCCTCGGACATGTACCACACTATGTACCGGGTATCCTCGGACACATGTACCACACTATGTACCGGGTATCCCGGGACACATGTATCACACATTGTACCGGGTATCCTCGGACACATGTTCCACACTATGTACCGGGTATTCTAGGACATGTACCACACTATGTACCGGGTATCCTCGGACATGTACCACACATTGTACCGGATATCATCGAACACATGTATCACACTATGTACCGGGTATCCTTGGACATGGACCACACTATGTACCGGGTATCATTGGACACATGTACCACACTATGTACCGGGTATCCTCGGACACATGTACCACACTATGTACCGGGTGTCCCTGGACATGTACCACACTATGTACCGGGTATCCCCAGACACATGTACCACACTATGTACCCGGTATCCTAGGACATGTACCACACTATGCACCGGGTGTCCCCGGACATGTACCACACTATGTACCGGGTATCCTCAGACACATGTACCACACTATGTACCGGGTATCCTCGGACATGTACCACACTTATGTACCGGGTATCATCGGACACATGTATCACACAAGTTACTTTGTATCCCCGGACACATGTACTACTGTATAACTGTCCAAATAAAAAGGCGATTGGACAGTAAATCCCAACAGGTTTGAGAACACGAACCTCCAAGGTACACTTAACCCTTGTGATTCATCATACCGGCCACCGATCTACCGCACACTACCGTGACAACCTGTGTATACCAACCAATGGTGCGCCACGTGCTGTACCATGACACCCTGTGTATACCGGCCACAGGAAAATACTGACACCCTGTGTATACCGGCCACAGGAAAATACCGGGTACATTGATCTTTCTTGCATACACGAGAATAAATGGCAATATGACCACACACTAGTAGTAATTCAATCACTCTTTTCTTCAACACACAGAAGTATTGATATTACTGTCAACAGAGGTTCCGATAAACGTTTGACGTTGGTAGTCCTATAGTATTGATACCAAACACACTCCCTTCCTGCGATTGATCTGAAGTTAAAACAGTACCGTACATTACCAATGATCAATAACCAACTCTCGCGTCGGACGTTGTGATCAAGGTAGTCCGAGATCTGTTGTAATCAACCCATATGCATCCAAGTCTGTTATTTGAATATGCTAATCAATTCACATATATCGCATATGCAGTTTACTTTTAACCTTTCTATTAGGAAATTCGGTTAATGGACTCTGTGCAGATCAGGAAACGATATTACCAGTTAGTCCCTGTGATCACACAAACGTAAATGTGTTACAAGCGATGACCTACACTATATCTATATGAAATAAATGTAGTTTTAGGACATAATGGTTCAGTGTCACACCCCAAACTGGTCACTTGTTAAGAACTTGTCTCACTGCCTGCAACATTTATCCAACTTTAAAGCATACAATATTTCGTGACACTAAACCTGTCGTTTCCTGAAGACCTCGTTCGTCAACTTGTTACATCTGAGACTTTCTATTGTCAGGCTCATCATATTCGTATTTACATACCTGTACATGGTTAATCTAAATTAACATTCATTGGTAAATAATTCGCTCATTAAGACGGCCCTAACATACACCACAAAACTTTAAGTGATCCGACGACAGCAAATTTGAATTCTCATGAATTATTTTGCACGATATTTCATAATGAGGCCTTCCTAGACCTGTACTTGGAAATTTCTATAACAAGGTGTCGAATGAAGTGAGATTTCTCTTAGCCTGATATTGCGATGAAGAGTTAATGCGAAGTTAAAACGCCCCCGTTACCGACACGTTCCTCAAAAGGTAAATGAAAAACATTAAATATTCGTATTTTGCCTAGATTAAGATACTGTATTTTATAGGTAGAAGTGAATAACAATGTAACTTCAGTATTCTCCATTAAAGCTTGCGTGTCGAGGAAGTCCGGGTAAAACCCGACGAATTGAAAATTTCTAGAAATTATGCATATCAAGGGGACCATTGCTTGTTGGGTTTATTCAAGTGAACAACCAGGGTCATCTTGTGGCGAGGTTTCCTTGTAGTAGTCGGTGACTTTTTCATTGAATGAAGACTGAGCTATCAGGATCTCTTCAAATGGACCTATTGTTGTAGATAAGAAATTTTTGAGGGGGTGGTCTTGCCCATTAGATAGTTGGATGGCACAGTTTTAACGCTCTTGCCTTTCACCTAGCCGTCCGGTGTTCGATTCCCCTAACGAAACAGATGGAGGGTCTCGCGCTCGACCCGTGAGTTTAACCCGGCTACTCGACTTTCGCTTACACCCGGACTAATAATAAATGATAGTTAATATATGTAGAAGAATCATACAAACGGATTATACATTGGTCAAAGTCATACAGGTCAAAGTCTACTTCGGTCGGTGACTAGTCCACAAGGACAATACAAAATTATGTGTAAATGATTGACTGATTAAACCGTCACCATTTGGTGAAGGTTACTGAGGGGCATATGAAGTACATACACGTCATCCGCATACGCACTGTCGCATCCTAATGCATTGTCACACCTGTGATGAATTTTGATGGGATTTTTATACACAGAAGTCAGAGAAGTGTTCGTTTTTTATTGTTTAAACAACCAATATTAATTATCATTGTCACATTTCCCAACAAATCGTCAACAAACTTGGTCACGCCACACAAATATCGGGTAAAAAATGCCAGAGTTACTCGATGTCATCTTTTTATCATTTCATATCTTAGATATTATTTTTAGAATTGGGATTATTTTGTCTAAAGTACTACATTATATATGTGAATGCTTTCCTTTAGAGTAACTTGTCCAATTTATAGTCTCCATTTCATTCCAACACTAGACAGTATTGAACTGCTGAGGTAAACTGTGAATTGATTGTGGGCTGCGAGGCTTGTATCACCACCACTGTAGATCTGGTCTGGTAGTCTGGATCAAGGAGGGGGTCATGGACGACGAATTTGAGACTAGTCTAGCATTGGATAAAAATTAAAGAAATGCCTCGGGTAACTCGGACTGTTACTGTTAAGGGTTAGTCACTATTTCCGAGACTGAAGTATAATCGCAGCGAAAATCAAGATGCATTGAAAGTGAAATTCAAGGATAAATTCATTGTACATCCTTAATGCTTCAAGATTTTTTTTAGTAAACTCACGCACATATGAATAGTAGTGAAAACGATACTCTCGATAGTTCAGACAAACTTTGTTACCTTAGACCTAACTACATGCACCTAATTACTTCTATAACAAGGCGAATGTTCACAACCACCGTTTAAGGTGTTCTTTCTTCCTGTTCTGAAAATTCGACCCCATTCTTATCAGTTTATGAAAACAAAAACAAAAAAGTGTGTGTGAATGTTTTATTGTTATGAATAAGGTGAAATACTTAGATATTTGTCTTTGAATATGCTAAATTTTCTCTTGTATGCTACTTAAACATGTTCTCTCCAGGCTGATAGAAAGTACACGTAGAAGCAGGTAGCATGATCGAGGTGTCGACAGCGTTAAAACATATCGACACCATAGTCAGATGTTCTGGAAAGATAATATCACAACTTTAATTTTATTCGGACTGGGCCGCTTCAGACTCTATCGATGGTAATCTGTCCATACTTAATTACCTCATCACTAAGATTTGTAAACAAATATTTCTCCATCTATGCTGTAAATTGTTTATTTCAATTTTTGAAATGTTGGGCAATGTTTAATGTCGTACAATATGCGTTACTTTCCGCACTGCTCGTGTTCGCGCAGCATGCATTTGTTGAATAAACATGTCTGTGTATATTCGGACCATCTGCGAGAGTCTGGCCACGGAGCAGCTGCTGGCTGAGAGGGTGTTGACTGAGATTATCGGACCTGGCCCTCGCTGTGGTACACATTTATACCGATCCACTTGAAATATGTAAAATTGTAAACAGACGTAAAGATTAAGATAACACACACAAGATATATCATTAGAGGATGCACATCTCTCTCATTGTACGAGGTGTCTCGTGTTATGAAATTACCGTGTTTACTCGACCACAATTCAAATATTTACTAGAAATACAGATTTATTTAAATATATTTTACATTAAGATTGTTAGCGTTTAAACAAGTGATACAAACGTGTTGTTGTTTTTCTTGTAAATAATAGCTAAGACTGGTATATCACAAACGTACATAATACTTTCATACACACGAATAGTCACGCCATACAGAAATTATGCACATTGCTCACACTTTATATTCAATTAATGAATACAGTCATCATGCAGACATCGACAATCACATCATACACGCATGCACGGTCATATAAGCAAAAAGATTCCTTGTTTTTATGTGGTATTATTACCAAGTATTAATATTCTTTGACCTTGTCATTGAAAATGTGCATCAACTCATGATGCACTGACAGCAAACACGTTATTGACATTAAAATTGATTATTTTATCATTGGAGAGCGAGTTAAATAAAAATCAGTATTCGAAATGTCTTACTGCTTTACTTGTAAATGCGTGCAAACTACCTAAGTAGTGCAAGCCTGAAGATCGTTTCTTTAGGTTCATAAACGAACATTCCCCATAGCTGTAAGAACATGTCTTTAGGTTCATAAACGAACATTTCCCATAGCTGTAAGAACATGTCTTTTGGTTCATAAACAAACATTCCCCATAGTTAGAAGAACATGTCTTTAGGTTCATAAACGAACATTCCCCATAGTTAGAAGAACATGTCTTTAGGTTCATAAACGAACATTCCCCATAGTTAGAAGAACATGTCTTTAGGTTCATAAACAAACATTCCCCATAGTTAGAAGAACATGTCTTTGGTTCATAAACAAACATTCCCCATAGATAGAAGAACATGTCTTTAGGTTCATAAACGAACATTCCCCATAGTTAGAAGAACATGTCTTTAGGTTCATAAACGAACATTCCCCATAGCTGTAAGAACATGTCTTTTGGTTCATAAATAAACGTTCCCCATAGTTAGAAGAACATGTCTTTTGGTTCATAAATAAACATTCCCCATAGCTGTAAGAACATGTCTTTTGGTTCATAAATAAACGTTCCCCATAGTTAGAAGAACATGTCTTTTGGTTCATAAATAAACATTCCCCATAGTTAGAAGAACATGTCTTTAGGTTCATAAACGAACATTTCCCATAGCTGTAAGAACATGTCTTTTGGTTCATAAACAAACATTCCCCATAGCTGTAAGAACATGTCTTTAGGTTCATAAATGAACATTCCCCATAGTTTGAAGAACATGTCTTTAGGTTCATAAACGAACATTTCCCATAGCTGTAAGAACATGTCTTTAGGTTCATAAACGAACATTTCCCATAGTTAGAAGAACATGTCTTTAGGTTCATAAACGAACATTCCCCATAGTTTGAAGAACATGTCTTTAGGTTCATAAACGAACATTCCCCATAGTTAGAAGAACATGTCTTTAGGTTCATAAACGAACATTCCCCATAGTTAGAAGAACATGTCTTTAGGTTCATAAACGAACATTTCCCATAGCTGTAAGAACATGTCTTTAGGTTCATAAACGAACATTTCCCATAGTTAGAAGAACATGTCTTTAGGTTCATAAACGAACATTCCCCATAGTTAGAAGAACATGTCTTTAGGTTCATAAACAAACATTCCCCATAGCTGTAAGAACATGTCTTTTGGTTCATAAATAAACGTTCCCCATAGTTAGAAGAACATGTCTTTTGGTTCATAAATAAACATTCCCCATAGTTAGAAGAACATGTCTTTAGGTTCATAAACGAACATTCCCCATAGTTAGAAGAACATGTCTTTAGGTTCATAAACGAACATTCCCCATAGTTAGAAGAACATGTCTTTAGGTTCATAAACGAACATTTCCCATAGCTGTAAGAGCATGTCTTTAGGTTCATAAACGAACATTTCCCATAGCTGTAAGAACATGTCTTTAGGTTCATAAACGAACATTCCCCATAGTTAGAAGAACATGTCTTTAGGTTCATAAACGAACATTTCCCATAGTTAGAAGAACATGTCTTTAGGTTCATAAACGAACATTTCCCATAGTTAGAAGAACATGTCTTTAGGTTCATAAACGAACATTCCCCATAGTTAGAAGAACATGTCTTTAGGTTCATAAACGAACATTTCCCATAGTTAGAAGAACATGTCTTTAGGTTCATGAATGAACATTTCCCATAGCTGTAAGAACATGTCTTTAGGTTCATAAACGAACATTCCCCATAGTTTGAAGAACATGTCTTTATGTTAATAAACGAACACTCCTCATAGCTTTAACAACATGTCTTTTGGTTCATAAACAAACATTCCCCATAGCTGTAAGAACATGTCTTTATGTTAATAAACGAACATTTCCCATGGTTTGAAGACCACGTCTTTAGGTTTATAAATGAACATTTCCCATAGCTGGAAGAACATGTCTTCAGGTTCATAAACGAACATTTCCCATGGTTTGAAGAACATGTCTTTTGGTACATAAACAAACATTCCCCATAGCTGTAAGAACATGTCTTTAGGTTCATAAACGAACATTCCCCATAGTTTGAAGAACATGTCTTTAGGTTCATAAACGAACATTTCCCATAGCTGGAAGAACATGTCTTTAGGTTCATAAACGAACATTTCTCATGGTTTGAAGAACACGTCTTTAGGTTTATAAATGAACATTCCCCATAGTTTGAAGAACATGTCTTTAGGTTCATAAACAAACATTCCCCATAGTTTGAAGAACATGTCTTTATGTTAATAAACGAACACTCCTCATAGCTTTAACAACATGTCTTTTGGTTCATAAACAAACATTCCCCATAGCTGTAAGAACATGTCTTTATGTTAATAAACGAACATTTCCCATGGTTTGAAGAACACGTCTTTAGGTTTATAAATGAACATTCCCCATAGTTTGAAGAACATGTCTTTAGGTTCATAAACGAACATTTCCCATAGCTGTAAGAGCATGTCTTTAGGTTCATAAACAAACATTCCCCATAGCTGTAAGAACATGTCTTTAGGTTCATAAATGAACATTCCCCATAGTTTGAAGAACATGTCTTTAGGTTCATAAACGAACATTTCCCATAGCTGGAAGAACATGTCTTTAGGTTCATAAACGAACATTTCCCATGGTTTGAAGAACACGTCTTTAGGTTTATAAATGAACATTCCTCATAGTTTGAAGAACATGTCTTTAGGTTCATAAACGAACATTCCCCATAATGTAGAATGATGTGTGCTAATAATCCATTTCTTCTTTTTTTCTTGCAGCAACGTCTGAAAAAGAAGATCGATAGCAGCCAGACGGAAAACCCTCCAGTGGACACCAGCGCATTTGACTTCGACGACAGTGACACAACTACAACAAAGAAGACCGTGAACGCAGGATCACAGGGCCTTGACGTTTCTGTGCATATCGTCCAACAGATTAGTGGCAATTCCCACCCAGACCAAAAAATCCAAACAAATGTGAACGTTAGCACCACAGTCAAAACACACTATTCTGGGGCACCTCCCGAACAGGGAAGTGCGCAGTCCTCAGCAAACGTCGAAACTAGCACGAGCTTTGAGTGTAAACAGGAGCAAGGCGCTGACGATATTCCATGTGGTGGTTCTAATCAGTCTGACTCCAGTCATAATTCGTCGGATATTCTTAACCAAGCCGAGTTAGATGATATTCTAAACACAATCGATAACGGTGATAGTGAGATTAGTGACGAATTGATTGAGGAATTGAAAAAGTTTGATCAAATTTATACTAAAGTGTTACAAGAAGACAGTAATGATAGCCAGGACAAAATGTTTAACATGACTAGCACTTCTCCGGTGCTTCAAAAAGGCCCTGGACCATATCCTGACGCGACTCCTACTGGGTATGACTCTAATCAAAACTTGAATCCAGTAAGAACTCCCCCAATGCCACAGAACTTCCGGTCACATTTAAGTGAGACCGGGCCGGCTGCCGAGACCCTCAAACAAATGGCAGCCCAGCACCAAAGTCTTCAACAAGACGTGTACGGCATGAAGACGATGGAAGACACCTTTTCTCAGACAAACACCAATTACCGCCAAAATGGTTACCCACCGAACATGAATCAACAACAGCATTTTCTTTCATCGCAGCAGGCCGGTTATCTAGGCCAACAACATGGTATTAACAGTATGCGCGGACCGGTGCCGTACGGTCAGGGCAAGGCTGATATGAGTTTGACGTATGGTGGGACGAAACCCCTTTCTCATTACTCAACACCACAAGGCTCCTCTCAGCCAGCGACACCTTCATCATTACAACAACTTCAAAACCAGGTACAAGCACATTTCGACCAGGGAACACAAATGGAAATTACACAAACACAACACATGCAGGTTTCTGACGGTCCTCACCGCATGCAAATGTCGCAGACACAACAATTACAGATGCGACCGCCGCATCAGATAGCGATGTCGCAACACCAGTCATTTTCTATGCCAGGTGGCAACATGACTCCAAACCAGTCACAATACATGAACGAACAAATGAATATGGAGATGGTTGAAAAAATGAGAAAACAACAGCAACAACACACCGCTCCGTCTCAGCATCCAAATCAACAACAACAGCAACAGTCGCATCCTTCACAACCTACCCATCCTCAACAACAGCAGCAGCAACATGCTCAACAACAACGCTCACAGCAACAGCACACACAACAACAGCAAACAATGATTGACCGACAAGCAGCACAAATGCAGCAGTACATGGGCCGGCCACCGCCGGAGTACAAGATGCAACCGTCAAGTCAGGGGGCGCCCGAGGGCTATACACCAAACGGTGTAGGGTCAAATCCGCTACAAACAATGCAAAATATGGTGAACCAAACTAATACCATGCAAACGGCAGGGTATGGACAAATCAAAAGTGAAAGTGGTTCTGTTCAAATGCATAATGGAATGATGCAAAGTGCACAAATGTCAACATTACAGAGAATGAACTCTGCTGGTCCGGCGGTAGGAATGCCAGGCCCTGTTAGTGCGAGTCCGGTGCCGGGCGCGTCTGCGCCGTACGCTGGTCAGCCGTCTATTCAGCGTCAACAGTCGTACCCAGGAACGCAGAATAGTGCTCAAGAGCCGCGACAACCGCGACCAGGGGGAACGACGTATACCAGTGCAATAATGCGTAACCAGAGACCGCCTAACGTGAACGTAGGTCCTGATGGCCTCAACATATCTCAGCCTCGCACTCAGCACGAATGGCCACGACAAATGGTACCCGGCCCGCAGGGACCTCGGTATGCAGGACCGCCCCACCAGGGCGGACCGGGTGCAATGAGTCGACCTCAGATGTCAGCCGCAAGTATGATGCAATACGGCTCTTATACAAATCAATGTGGTACAATGAACTCAGTCGCCGGTATTCAAATGCAAAGGCAAACTCGACCGATGCAAATGAGTGCAATGCAGTCTCAACAGGCTGCAATGATGCAAGGTAGTACACAGCAGATGATGATGCAACAACAGAATATGCAAATTTCTCAAAGGATGAACATTCGAGGGCCTATTCCTGGCGCTTCCGGTACAATGGCGCCATCTATGGACGCTAATCCTGCTGGTTATAACGCGACACCAGGGGGCACGCACGGACATCAGGAGGATTTTATAAATTTATTAGATAGTGCACAGACTGGTAACTCTGACTTTATCGATGGAATAACGGTACAGAGTTCAGATGGGAATAATGACGCCAATTGGCTGGACGAAATTCTCGGCGCAAAGTGAACGTTTATTTGAGTTTGTGCTGCTAGAGTATAATTTACGTAATTTGAGATATGTTAAATCAGGGCCACGTGTGATGTTTTGTTGTCATCGAATACACGTTTCCCCGGGTGTTCAAGGGAACCTCGCACAAAAAGGATTACAGTGCGTCGTTAGCTTATGCTGAATGTGTATTCGATTGATTACATGCGACAGCTAACTACCTCGTCGGGAGATGTTTGGACATTTATGTGGAACAAGTCATTTCAAGGTCATAGTGTATTTTTTAGTGTGACTTGGGCGTCACAGTAAAAACATCTTGGATGGAGCATATTCCTTATCCTTATTCGATATGAAAGCTGTGTTGTACTGTACAGTTAACTGATGTCGAGATCTCGGAAATATTTTTAATAACGATTGTACATCATTTGTTCAATGTCTTGTTCCTTCCCGATCACTCTCATGTTGTACATACATTTTTATAAGACTTTTTCCCCGTGCGTCATAGGTCTGTAGCCCCATGTGTACATAGTGTTACGACGGATGAAGACGTTTGTTCTATTATAGTATTCATTTCCGAACACGTGGCTCGAGAGCTCCACACTCTGAGTCATGGCTGTGATTATGTTAATTTACTTTTTCATGACATGGTATTTTCAGGTACATTTAACTCTTTATACCAGTATCAATTTCACTCTCGGTCGTTAAACCTCTTCGTTTACTCTCTTGCTCAACCTTTCGTTCTATATAATCTTTCCTTCTAAAACTTAACGCTCATTTGACAGCTTTGTTTTTCGCTTCGAAATGTATCTTTTTTCCTTCAAACCTCCAAACCATGCCGTTATCAATGCCATGCTGTGAACTAAATATAGATTACTTTCTTTTTCCGTCACTTTTCAAGCTCAACTTCAGTTATGTGTGTGCGTGTTTTATTTGATTGGTTATGTTTGAAAAACATATCGTGGAATGTTGCCCTAATAGTAAGGCAGCTTGAACTAAATTCTGTTCAGTGGTCGAGCAAAGTTGATATGATTTGACAATCCTTAAATATTTTACCGGCTGTGATTGAAGCTAACCATGCGTTTGGGTCCCTGACGTGGCCGCCCGGAGACAGGCCATCCTTATTTATGTATCAAGGGGCTGTGACGGTGATCGTACCACTATGATCGTCAAACCTTCACGCCTGGCTGGGCACGTCGGGGGTCTTCCGTGACAACAGTGAATTATTACTCAGCTTCGAGGTGTTCTTCGATGTAGAGACATACAAACAACGGAGCCTCTCGCCGCGTCAAGTGATTTCCGACTACAGGCGTGGTGACGTTTCATCTCCAGACAGTTTAAAAATGTAGTTCTTTTATTTTTTTATGTTTCAGTCTTATTCTCGTATTTCGTTTGATTATATATATTTCATACGGTCACTGAGTACAGAAGCGTGTCTATGTAAAAGGTTAAACGTCTTCCCTGTAACGGTCATGTGTGTAATGTAAACATTACACAAGTAATCATGACAATCGACCAATGATACTTCAATCATCGCATCGGCTCAGGAAGCGGTTTAGAATTGAACCGGAAGTGGCTATGAATTAACCGGAAATAGCCACGTTGACAACGAGAAAACAAAAATGCGTTGGCGGTATATTGAACACATAGGCACACGAGAGAAAGACACGTGTTTTGATCAGTTTACTCTTGTTTAGGTCCTGTTGAGTCCGTGATGCGAGGTAGGAAGGAATGGTGGCTTTTGTTTCGCCTAGTCTTCCGCAAAGTACTAAATTGTTTACTTGCTATACTTGCTGCTTGTAACAAGGCATTAACTAATCTAACTTAAAGACATTAATCGGCACAAGTCATGTCACCCTTTGCTCTCGAATTAGCAAGCACGATTTTTGTTAGATTGATATTGATGAGTCTAGCGTGGCGTCAATAGAAAAAAAAACTTATAACTTCCACTGTTAAAACGAGCACAATCAAAGTCTAGCCATAATCCGCTGATTTCATGGGTTAACGTTAATCAAATGATATTGTCACATATTTCGTCATTTTTGTATATTTTTATGAGTGATTGATTTTAGATATTCAAGTGAAGAATTCATACCGCGATCTTGATTTTACCAGACATTTTAGTAAAGTTAAACAATTTATTTGATATTCTGATATTTTCCTACCGACGTGATGAGAGCTGTAAAGGTATGAAGAGCGTGCGTGAGGGTGAAGTGGGAGTGTGCTGGAGTCGAATGTTCTCATTTAACATGTCTTATGTAAACTCTTTCACAAAAAATATTTGAATAGATTACTGTTTTTTAAATCATAATTTTTAGATATGTTGCATTGTATTTGATAAATTCTGTTTGAAAACAAGAATCTCATCGGCGAATGAAATTTTTACCCTATAAAATCTGCCGCGTGACTCCCATGACAAGTGACCACACAAACATCGCTTACTACGGGGCTGACAGTATTAACAGTATTTTAATATATACCTAATTATATTTTATTTGAAGTTTGTATATTTGTTGATTTTTTTCGTTTCACACAAATACTGTAATACTGTATATATACTTAGTGTGTCAGTGTATCAGATGCCATTCTAAGTAAATTTTCTTAACAACCTTACAATGATGAAGGTCGCAAAGGTTTTAAATATATGCAATTTTAGTGATTAATTGTTCTCAGGTAAATATGGATTACCTGTATGGACACGTGCTTCTTTCATCTGTCGCTCATCTTTATTCAATATTGCATTATTATTTTAAAATTAAATTTTGAAACAAGTATTTGGTTGCTACGGGATAATTCATTATAGAAAGATACTGTCATAGTTAATGAATTTACTGTCAAGGAGGTAAATTACATTTTCAGCCGCTTTAAAAGTCTCAACCGTTTTTTAAGGATTTCAAACGAAACGGTTTCTTATGTTAAAGATTTTGATTTATTTCGCTGTTAATCTGTTCATCATTCATTACATTTCCTCGTATTCCTCTGTCCATGTTTTACATGTGTCAGATAGCGTGGGACCAAATATTATCAAGATTCATAGAAATCATTTTCATACCGACTCTCGATCCATTGTTATAAGTATTGTATTGTCCTCACCTCAACTCCCGCTGTCTCTTCCTCGTAGATATTGTATCGGAGATAAATACGAAAAAGCTTTTGAAGATATCAAATGAATGATGAGAGCGTTTGCAATTAAATGTCGCCATCTTTCAAATTGAAATTGTACCATAAAAATGATAAGAATCGACCCTGTTGAACAGATTGTGATATGACTGGTTTTCTCGATACTTTGTAATTTTAATTGGCATAACTTTATTGGAAATTAATTACTCTTATAATAGAAAGTGTCCGAAATAGTGAGGGACCACATTGTGATATGTATATAAAGGCGACTTTCATCGCAAAACACGGGAGATAACTCTGAAGAGGGGAGCTAACTCTCCATCAGTCGTTCAATGTTCGACAAGGAGATGGACAGTCTCCGAGCAATTTCAACCCTAGGTATTGAAACATCACCATTAAGACATTAAGATATATAATGAATGTTGTTATACTTGCTATCATTTTCACTAAATTCAACTACTTAATTTAAAGTTTGTTATCATTTCATTTTATATTTTTGCCAAAAATAACTGAACAAGAAAAACTTTCTGTTGTTAACTATTGTGTATTATAATACTGATGTTGCTATTAAAATTTGATGAGAAAAGTTTCTATTAAAAATGAATTGAAGTTAATTTTCCTGTGTTATTGCTTTTGTCTGTACGTCTCTACCAACCTTTATTTCACCTGACGATCTTTCAGTTATATCAATCTGAATTGATACAAAAGACTATAAGACGACCTGAAATGAAAAAAAAACTGTTCCCAAACCATGTGTTATGGAAGACTTACCGTTTCACACACAACGCTCTCGGGGATATTGTTGTTTTGATAAGCATCAACATATAAAGATCTTGGATTGTACGGGACAATACTTTGTATTTCACTTAGAAGAAAAAAAACAGGTTTAATTCTTTCCAATATACACCAGCTTCGTGAAAGTTATCGTAAACAAGGATCCCACTAATGATAGGTCTCGCTTCCTACCACTTCCATCAAATTACCCAGCATTCTGAAGTTTTGAAGTCGTTTAAATTTGATTCTCTCGTAGTTTAACGTCAGTTTGTAACCAATTAATTATAAACAACTTTCTTGTAATATTTTGACACTGATACATCCAGAATGTAACATGATTTTTATGATTTTTCATAATTCTTCAAAATTCAACGGAAGAAAACATTTTGACAAAAATACGAGGAAAACGTGTATGGAATATAAAAGTATTTTTATTTCTAATTGAACAGGACAAAGCATGAAAATTTTACAGCAAATTCTCAAAAAATGAGAACTAATCGGAGAAACAAATAAAATGTTGGATAGGAAATATCACTCCTGTAATGTGTGGGTTGTAATTGCCTATAAAATACCTAGCTAAATGCAAAATTCACAACATTCCTACTTGTTAGATACCTGAACCATAATGTCTGGAAATTAATTGTTCTGCAAAAGTGGCTTGATTTGTTTATCCACTCTGTGACAATATAACATTTCAAGTTTGCTGAAAATTAGGATTTTTGTCGCAGGCGACCAAATAGTATCTACACGGATGGAGCTCTGATCCATTCACATCAGTCGTTTGTTTATGCTTCATAAAAGATAGTTGGTGAACGGAAAAGAGAAAATATGAAGAACAAGAGTAAAGGTCGAAACAGCATTTATTTACTGTTGTCATAGTTACGAAACAATTGTTATAACATTGTAATTGTTATGAAACGCGTGTTCTACCAGCGTTACCATTGTCGTTATAACACTTGTTCAAGTTGAACAATGTTGCGATTATGAAATCTGGTGCAATGGTTCCCTACTTATTGGAACGATTTAAACGTGATTATTGGTAAAATAAGCAACATTTATACCAATGGTGGGGGTCGGGTGGGGGGGGGAGGGGCAACTGCCCCCTGCCCCCTGCCCCCCAATTGTCCCAGAGGTGACTTTTGTGAAACGTGGGGGGGATTGTTATGTACATGTATTCCGACATTATTTTGTTTCCATTTGTATCTTTTCTACTTTGATTTATTTCAATACATTTTATCGACTTTTCCCAGTATTATTGTGTCGTTATTCCCCTTCAAAATACGCTCAAAATGCAGGAAATGGAGCCAAAATTTTCAAAATTTTCTGGGGGAGGACCCCCAGACCCCTCGCCAAAGCTTCGCGACGCACGGCGTTGCCAGATCCCCCCCCCCTCCAACTTTAGATCCTGACTACGCCACTGATTACAGGTGTTCCGTCTTCGAGACTGTTCCTGTCTCACCAAAGACCGCCATTGTTCTCGCTACGTTCGATTGGAACTCTTTGCTTTCCTGAATTGAAATAATTCACCAGTCAGATCATCTATATTCAAATAAATATGTGTCTTATCTTTGCTTTGTGGGCAAGTCCTTTCACAGTTCACTGTTCACTGCGGTCTAATTACAGAGAACTAGATGTTCAATGTATACACGTATCCATCAAGTGCATGTTAAGGATAAGATCTTTTCACGTCAACTTTCTTGGCTTATGTTTTCAAAAAGTTAATTAAAAACCGTGTCCGCAAATTTTTATTTTACAGGCAGTATGTGACGCATCTATATATTTGCTGAGAATATTGCTAATATTGGCGCAAAATGAAATCCCATTGACATTGATGCAATAGCATGGATGCCCGTTCCGGTTATTTTGCAGTGCATTGCCAGCCCTTACAATATGGCCGAGAGCTCTCTTCCTCCTCACACCGGTTTTCTCAGAATCTGCCTATCACTTGCCACAGATAAATCCCTACTGACATCGAGTTAAGTTGTCAGAGGGCGGCCGCCATTGTTTAACCGCTGATCTAACGCGCCGTATGAAGGACAGAGGACATTATACAAAACAGTCGCTTTATTGGCGACACATGACAATCGCCCTTTGTCCATTTGGTGGTCATTTTATAATTACCACTGTCCAAGCTCTACCCGGGGATAAGAAAGCATAGTCGTTTTAAGCCGTACAAGTTTGTTTTGCCCGCTAAATAAATTGCATGCTTTTCGTGAATTTTCAGTGATAATACTTGGTAGTTTCTATAGACGAGTTTCATAACACGACACCTTTAATTCTCGTCTTAACCTATACTATAACACTAGCTGGTTTATGCTACACAGAACCAACTGAAATCATTGTGTTAAGCTTACATAGAGGCACTGGAAGACGCTGACCAATGTATTTACGATCAATTTTAAAGGCATTGTTGAGAAATATTTTAATTTGATAGCGATAAAGGTTTAGATCCCATCCTATTCAGAACAAGCGCCAAGGAATCATTTCATTATGTTAGGGGACAGTGATTTGCTTACAATTGTATTGTAACCTTTTATTGGCGTTGGACTATCTCTCTTGTCATGGAGTGGAAACACTATTGAATGGCGTTGCTCCTTTGTGGCACACAGGCTTGGCCCTGAATGGGCTGTCGGGGACGAAAGTTGTTCTTCCACAACAGTGAATGTTCAAACGTTGCCGATGATGGTTAGTTAACACGCGACCAGTATCCGTTTAAAATTAACCAATCATAAACATTGGCAGTGGTGTTAGTACTATCCTTGCTATCCCATCACAGTCTGGGGATCATCTGAAGGTAGACTGTCCTACATTATCTTATCTTAAAGCTACGCATTACCCATAGAAGCACAACTCGTAAATAAGAGATATGTCCAAAATGATACTTTTATGTCACCATGGTGATAAATTACGGTAAATATGTAACACTTAGCAACGCTATACTTGCTAACTTTTTCACGTTAAACGTCAAAGTAAATACTTTTCTAATTAAACATTTTGGTATGATATTACACAGTACAGGAGGTCTAGCCGTTCACACTACTCAACAAGTTGTTCTCACACTAAGATGCGTCCTACATCACACCGTCACAATACATCACGCGGGGCTTGATCTAGACAAACGCTGTCGATTAAAATACAATACATTAATGTCTATTCAAACATATTAATTATGATTACAAATAACACATCGTACAATACACTCCGTTTCCAAGATGGGATTGATAGCAATTGCTATTATGAATATATAAATGAAATAGGAAAAATCACAGTAGTGTGGCAATTTATTTAGTTAAGCATCATGAAGATTCAGAAATGAACGTGTGCTTGAATCTTGCTGTTCTTCATGTTAACTTTAAAATATATCCTTATATATGTAAAGAAAGTTACAACTTGTGACTCTCCTTGTACAAATTACAAATTGTCTTGTTCAGCTATTAAAACCCTTGTTTGCTACACGTTTAGTTACGATACCAATATGTAGGATACATCCAGGTCATTTGTGAGGTCGGTAGTAAGGAATTTTACAAGCTTACGTCCTGGGCATATTGGCGGGAGTAAGCTTGGTAGAAATCCTTTGACGAGTAGATCTATAACAATGATGGTTTCCAATACAACACCAGTCACATTCATAGATTTATATTAGAAAGTGTTGTCGTGAATGTCCTCCACACACGGACCAGTACAATTCAAGAGGCCGCAGCGTAGACATAATTTCACAAAGGATACTAACCTGTGTTGTATAGAGCCAACGGTTTTTAGATACAACAATAGTGGATATTTAGATGCTTTATGTTGCAGAAGTCGTTGCTTTCTTTAATGGAACCCTTCGTGTATATATATATATATATACCTGCATTTCTTTTCAATGTTTTAAGCGACATCAGCATAACAATTACATTCATAAAAATATTATTAATATTGCCAATTCATTAACATCCCAATTTTGACCAATATTCCATATATTCAAGGCATGATAGAATTATCATTGAACAGTAGAATATGTAGCCTTCATTGTGATGTCAAAGATAAACGACGTGATGTCACGAGTAGATGTAGGTCTAATTTTTCAGAATTTGTGTTCTACGGTTTTCGGCAGCAGTTCGTTATAATATCGTAATGGTTGATGGTATTTACAAAATGACAGTTTTCATAAAAGAGATACAGGCGTTTATCTTTGTTACATAATTATATGAGAACTCTAGATTTGTATTGTGTAATTTTCGATCGTGTTGTTTCAAATCAAAGATTTCGTATCCATGTATATCTCACAGGCAACGTTGAGAAATTAAAGAGGAGGACAGTTTGTGTGATAAAACTAAACAGGTAAAGCATTGATGACATTTACAGCAAGGGTGAAAACGTAATGGAAGACAACACAGTGGACAGATTTTAAACCGAATCAAAACGGAAACCAAACAATTCATGTAGACAACAAAAATCAGATTTTTGAAAAAACAAATATGAAGGTCGCTTTTGATGATGTATTAATCAAAATAATTCGGCAAATTTTGGATTTCATTTTAAAGAACGATTCAAGGGAAGGTGGAGGATCATCTTTTACTAAGCATTTGGCAGGGAGACCCATGCTAAATTTTAAAGCCATCAGGAATGCTTACCATTCAGTGATTATAATGAATATGGGATTAATTCCTAAGAAAAGAAAGTAGGACAATATTGAAAGATTCAGGTGTTGAGAGTTTACCACGCCACAAGGAAGGCACCTGAGAAGATGTTTGCAATATACATGTTGCAGGCATTGTTTAAAATTTCACACAATTGCAGTTCAACTATAACTTTATACAACCTGATCTTATTGAGGAAGTTTGGTAATGAACCGATATTACACGGTTTGTATCAATTTTTCTGAAACAATGTACTACCTTTTTTCAGAAAGAATGGTGGTACTTCTGTCATTGACATCATAATCACTCATTAGTCGACAGGAGAGTGTTTAAAAGAATAATGCTTTGTACTTTTGTAACGTAGAGTGACCTCAGACATTGTTATAGAAGAATGGGCTAATTTCGCTAGCAACCATTAACAGGTATGTGTCTGCATGCCCAACAGCTCCAACAAATGTCTTGTGCACTCTAACGGACGACTAACGACGAATCCGTCCAAACTTCATCAGCGCCTGATTAACTCGGGGAGGCAGATTTAGAATACCACTTTCCGCAGTTTTGAAACCATTTGCATTGTTGAATCTTCAGAGTCAAATACACAGATTTAAATATAGACATCAATTCGTTTGTCAATAATCGACCATATTTGAACATAATGTATATGGAGACTTGACATTTTACGTTAGAAGTCGCATGCTTACCTATTTAACGCGACCTGCTGTTTGTCTTCTGCTGCTATACCACGCGGCTCTAATTAGGTTAGATGGCTCGCTAAAGGAATGAGTGTACCACTAGCTAACAATATTTGGACCACTTTCTGCTTCTCGCTCGCACTTCAGTACGTATATTATACTTTAATAGGCTGAGTAGATCAAGCGTCTTTGGCAACACCTTCTGGCTAAGTAGCATCACCAAGACTCCCCAAATGTAGTAATGTAACACGTTTATTTTAGAAATCAGCCAAGACTTTCTGGGGAAAACTGCTGAAACATAGTATTGATAACAAAGCCGTACGTTTAATTGACTAATTAAGACATTTACAAATCTGCAGGTGTATTTGTGTTTTCGAACACTTCGAGATCGCTTAAATGTTTGGTATGTGTTTTATTGTTGTCAAACAACACAATTGTGTCAAATGCAGACATTGATTCCAAAATGTTTCAATCAATTTTATACAAACTTTTATTCTGCTTTAATCCTTAGCTTCCTCTGTCAGCCGGAGTTATCGTGACTGCAGAGTTATTTCCCTTTTTTGAATCTCTGAATAGAAACATAGGTGCCCCAACGTCTCCCTTTCTAAAATGTAACTTGCTGACCACCTCTACGTGTCATGTTTTCATATATTTAATTTGCTATTCCAGAACTTGTTATAGATTACTTGATATCCAGGGAAATTCAGTTCTATCAATCAAGAAGTTACTTAGCCAGCGTTTTTCTTCGGAAGAACTGAACCAATGTACCTGTGCAGTCATTATCATGTAACTGAATCCCATTGGTTGTCAGAACATTAAACATGCTCTGCATTACTAAGGTCGTAACTATATATCTTCATGTCTATTTCATTTCAAATGACATTCAATCAAAGCATGAGATAAATATACGTAAATTGCACAAGCAGGGGTTATATCTGACGGATTCATGTGTTTCTTATTCACAGGTTTCAACAATACTTATACACATACGTATATTCCTATCTCGAAAATTAGTTTTGTGAATTGCGTTCGTGTTAGACATCTGGGTGTTACCTTAGTTTTTGCTTCTAACTTTGAGATACCAACGTCAGCAACGATGACATTTAAAATATGTTTCCGATATTAATGTGACACAACGGCAATCTTTGGTCATACATTATACAACCCCTCCACGGTACTTGATTGTGCCCACATTTTGCGAGGAATTATGTTATTTGTGTATCTTCCCATCCAGATGTTATTTTCCCGTTAATTTTCTTTTCTTTTGCAGATTTGTTTTTGCCATTTTCCCTTTTCCCTTTTAGGCTCTTGTTCCTTTTTGCAGGTTCCTGTTGTTTATTTAATATTCTGTTATTTCGAAATTTTCGTTTTGTTTTTGTTTGTTTTATCAGTGTTTGTAGATTTCTTGGTTTTGTTTTTCCATTTGTTTGAGCTACTCTGATTCAAGTTAATGTTTATCCATTTGTTTTGATGTTTCTGCTGTGGCAGTTTTTTCTTTCAGTTTATTTTGGCGTTTCATTGTCCTTTTGTTGTCTTTCAATTGTTTTGACGTTCGGTTGTTTCCGATTCTTGTCTTTCCCTTTCGTTTGGTGTTTGGTTATTTCCTATTGTTGTCTTTCCATTTGTTTTGGTGTTTGGTTATTTCCCATTGTTGTCTTTCCATTTGTTTTGATGTTTGGTTATTTGCTATTGTTGTCTCCCCATTTGTTTGGATGTTTGGTTATTTCCTATTGTTGTCTCTCCATTTGTTTGGTGTTTCTTTATTTACCAATGTTGTCTTTCCATTTGTTTGGTGTTTGGTTATTTCCTATTGTTGTCTCTCCATGTGTTTGGTGTTTCTTTATTTACCAATGTTGTCTTTCCATTTGTTTTGGTGTTTAGTTATTTCCTATTGTTGTCTTTCCATTTGTTTTGGTTATTTTCGTTATTTCCTAATGTTGCCTTTCCATTTGTTTTGGTGTTTGGTAATTTCCTATTGTTGTCTTTCCTTTTGTTTTGGTGTTTTGTTATTTCCTATTGTTTTCTTTCCATTTGTTTTGGTGTTTGGTTATTTTCGTTATTTCCTATTGTTTTCTGTCCATTTGTTTTGGTGTTTGGTTATTTCCTAATGTTGCCTTTCCATTTGTTTTGGTGTTTTGTTATTTCCTATTGTTGTCTTTCCATTTGTTTTGGTGTTTGGTTATTTTCGTTATTTCCTATTGTTTTCTGTCCATTTGTTTTGGCGTTTGGTTATTTCCTAATGTTGCCTTTCCATTTGTTTTGGTGTTTGGTTATTTCCCATTGTTGTCTTTCCTTTTGTTTTGGTGTTTGGTAATTTCGTATCGTTGTCTCTCCATTTGTTTGATGTTCCGTTATTTCCTGATGTTGTCTTTCCATTTGTTTTGGTGTTTCGTTATTCCTATCGTTGTCTTTCCCTGTATTTTTTGTGTCTCCATTGTTTCAGTTGTTAATTCCGTTTATTATGTCTCCCCAGGTTTGTTTATTTAGAGTCTTCTTCTCAGTTCCTTGGTCACGCTGTACTTCCTTATGTTTTTGGTATCTCCTCGGTTCGTTTATCAGTTCGATATCAGTCCTTTGTTTCTACGTCTTCTCCTATTATTTCTGTTGTTTTTCATGTGTCAAAGTTCCGGTAGAATTTTGGTTTTGTATTGCTGTCTCTTCAGATCTTTTTTAACATTTTAACTCCTCTTCTGATGATGATAAACCTCCTGTTGCAAACAGTGTATCATTGTCGTCATGTCTGATGAAGTGGAATAATTTTTGGAGTTAGCTCTTCGAATTTAACAGATTTATAAATTAAAAATAACTTAATGTCGTAAGTCCACGCAGTCGTGTCTTTTTGTCACGATGTCTTTATTTTATAACTGACCATTCAATATTTAATATTTAAGAAAGTTACTCCAGGCTTTAGAGTTACACGGTCACATGAAAACAATAGACATAGTATTTAACAGTTCGACAAATAAATGATCTATTCACTGAGTTTTCACCAGGAAAGAATTGGCGGGAAAGCGATGATTTCAAAATGCGTCGTTAGTTTACTCTAAATTAACCTTCTTGATGACTAACAAGTAATCAGTTGCTAGTGAGCTATTTACCAGGTCACTGGTTGGGAAGATATTCTTTCATTTTCCTTAGTGTTATACATTAAGGTAGGCAGGAGCTCGATTCCTGGCTTCACTAATGCATTTTCGTTTCATATTCCGGATTTAATAAAACAAAATCTTCAAACCACATCACATCTAGAAACAAAGACCAGATTGCAGTGTTTTATTACTAATTTGTTCGATATTATAGCATTTATGAGAAAAAAAATATCCATTAAGTAAATGAAATCCTAACGATATGGATTATGTGACAATATCGTTATGTTTCTATGAAAAATTAACGCGCTTTAGCGGTACATGTTGGTGAACAGGTCTGCCTCATTGTCGAGAACATCTGACTGGGCAGACACTTTCCTCCGATGTGTTCTTTGCAAATGGTATCGATTAATCACGATGTCGCCGCCATGTCTGTCTGCTGTGTGCTATGTGTGTCATTTCGATCGCCCTCCGTCCGTGAAACAATCAAAACCTTTATCTACCCCGAGCAAAAATGGTAATAAGCTGTCTGATTCCGAAAGTATAAATGGTTGTGTTGGTATTTATCATAAGTTCGGATTAAATACAAATATTCGCTGTATCAGGCGGTCCGAGACGGTCAGTGTATGTATATGATACGTGTTGACAGATACCACATGCGGTCCACTTTTAAGCTTCCTGATTTAACGGGTTCACGTACGGCGTTAATAATTTTCTTTGCCTCTGTTTTTGTGTCTCAGTTTTGTCATTGCTGAATCAAAGTTGAGTAATAGTTTTCTTTGTTGGTTTGGTATAATATTCATCAATTTTCGGAATAGTAGATATTTTCCATGTCTGTTTAAGTAAGCTATGGTACATCATTTTTTCCGGAAGCGGTAGTTTTCATTTCTTTGACGTTTTCATGATTTCACATCGTTTACGTTGTTTCCACGAAAAGTTGACATTTCCAAGAGAGTTTATGATTTCACACATGATTTTCTTAAATGGTCGGTGATCTCTAGGGAATACGTATTTATCGATTTTTTCCTGTACCGGTGCTGGGCATCGGTACATCATTTCCCGGAATGATAGGCATTTTCTATGCATCGACGATATGCCACAGAAAGTTCGATGATTTCCATGTGTCGACGGTGTTACATCTCACGGAATGATGTACGTTTTTCAATGCAACGACGCTGTGGCACATTTTTAAAATGAGGAATCGATGTTTTCTCATTTATCGGCGGTGTGCTATATTTTATCACGGAATGATCGGTGCTTTTCTATACAACGGCCCTTTCTTTAAGAAAGACAAATGTTTTCTCATGTATCTGCGTTGTGCTGCATTATATAACGGACGGAAATGGGTTTTCTTTGTAACGGCCCAGTGGTATATATTTTCCGGAAAGCTCAATGGTTTCTTTATATCGGCGGTGTGCTGCATTTGTTTTTCTGGCAGCTCGATAATTTCCATGTAACGGCGCTGTGCTACATTTTTTTTCCGGAAAGCCCAATGGTTTCTTTTTATCGACGCTGTGCTACATTTCTTTTTTCCGGAAAGCTCAATTGTTTCTATATATCGGCGGTGTGCTACATCTTGTCACAGAATGATCGACCTTTTCCATATAACGACACTGTGGCACATCTTTTTAAGGAAGAATCGATGTTTTTTCATGTATTATCATCTTTTCTCAGAAGTACCGGCCATCCGAGTATACATTTACTAGAACTTGTGCAAGTCTAATGGATTGAATAAAAAAGTAGTTCGCGGAGGAATAACGTCTACACTGAGTTTTACGGTCGTTTCTTGCTTCGCTTCGAACTGGACAGTAACCATTTTAAAATTGTCACAGAGCATATTGTAACCTTTCTTGTGTATTCATGGCACCAAAACACTGAGTCAAGGATCAATTCTGTATCAGGATCGCTCAGTGTGAACCACTTTGTTGCAGACAACGTTTACAAGGTCTCGCAATGTCACATTTTGATTTATGCATTAATTATCATACAATTTTTTTTATTGTTTTATCTTAAAAATTTTATATTCCACAAAAGGAATTTGATTATACTTTTATTCAAAGTTTAGCATCAAACGTGTTTAGAGGCCCCCCGCCTTACAGAAGCTGTAAAGGATGTATACATATGCTCAGATCAATGTATATATGGCCAGATTCATGAACGGATCAAACAGGCTAAATTTGGTGGTTTCACTGAGTCAAGCTTTGGTAGAAATAGAAATATTAGGAAATTCAAACCGATATAGAAGTTGTGGACAGAAAACACTAAAATTCTATCGATGGAATAAAATATCCATGTCAAACAGAGATACGTGTCTGAACTATATCCCCGTTTGACGTGTCTGAACTGTATCCCCGTTTGACGTGTCTGAACTATATACCCGTTTGACGTGTCTTAACTATATACCCGTTTGACGTGTCTGAACTTTATCCCCGTTTACGTGTCAGGCCTTTATCCGCGTTAGACATGTCTAAACTATGTCCCCGTTTGACGTGTCTGAACTATATCCCTGTTTGCCATGTCTGAACTATATCCCTGTTTGACGTGTCTGAACTGTATCCCCGTTTGAAGTTTCTGAACTAAATCCATGTTTGACATGTCTGAACTATATCCCCGTTTGACGTGTCTGAACTGTATCTCCGTTTGACGTGTCTGAACTATATACCCGTTTGACGTGTCTTAACTATATACCCGTTTGACGTGTCTGAACTTTATCCCCGTTTGACGTGTCAGGCCTGTATCCGCGTTAGACATGTCTAAACTATATCCCCGTTTGACGTGTCTGAACTATATCCCTGTTTGCCATGTCTGAACTATATCCCCGTTTGACGTGTCTGAACTGTATCCCCGTTTGACGTGTCTGAACTATATACCCGTTTGACGTGTCCGAACTGTATACCCGTTTGACGTGTCTGAACTATATCCCCGTTTGACGTGTCTGAACTATATCCCCGGTTGACGTGTCTGAACTATATCCCCGTTTGACGTGTCTGAACTTTATCCCCTTTTGACGTGTCTGAACTTTATCCCCGTTTGACGTGTCTGAACTGTATCCCTGATATATAGGTCAGACACGTCAAACGGGGATACAGTTCGGACATGACGAACGCGGATACAGGCCTGACACAAACACGTTGAAAAAGGAAATGAACCCGAAGTTTGCATTGCTTACAAGTTCATAATCTAACATATTCTTAGTCGAGCTTTATCTTGTTTTGGCTTTCAGAGGGAAAACTTCGAGAGGACAACTGACTGAACAAACATCTCCGGCCGCCATTGCATATTCAACCAATGTTCACGGGAAAGCAGTTTGAAGCTCAGGTCAGACATAGCGCAGCTTCAGAGGCATGACTTAATTTTAGTGAAACAAGAAACTATGATTGGTCTCGATTTTTGTGATTTGTGTTTTTTGTGTTTTCTTTGAAACAAAATCATGGCGCACCGATTCGTTGTTCAAATTCGCACACCCGCTAAAATGTAGGCAAACCGGAAATTGACAGATAAGCTAGAATGCGAGAGAAGTACTACTTTGTTTTACATTACCAAAACCATGACAACTAGTCAACACTTGCCGTATCTATCATACCAAGATAGGGAGGATAGTCCGTGGAACCGCTGGTGCCCTGGCACAGGTTGTAACCAAAACATTCTCATCTGTAACCCGTAAGCAGATAACGTATCATAGGACAAAAGATATGTCTTCAACAGGCTTTGAGTATTTGATAAGTGGCCTCTGACTCAAATAGCGTACATTAGGTAAAAACCTCAATTAATAACATTTAAAATGCTCCAATTTTTAAACAAAGCCGAAAGTAAATGGGAAATCTAAGAAACTGTGTAAAGGTGTGCCTGAAGAATTCTCAATATGGTTCTGAAGAATTCTAAATGTGGTTCTGAAGAATTCTAAAGGTATGTATGAAGAATTCTAAAGGTATGTATGAAGAATTCTAAAGGTATGTATGAAGAATTCTAAAGGTATGTATGAAGAATTCTAAAGGTATGTATGAAGAATTCTAAAGGTGTGTCTGAAGAATTCTAAAGGTGTGTCTGAAGAATTCTAAAGGTGTGTCTGAAGAATTCTAAAGGTATGTATGAAGAATTCTAAAGGTATGTATGAAGAATTCTGAAGGTGTGCCTGAAGAATTCTGAATGTGTGTTTAAAGAATTCTAAGGGTGTGTGCGAAGAAATCTGAAGACGGGGATATAGAATTCTAAAGATGTGTCTGAATGATTTTATTTTGGTGTTTGAATAATGCAAATGCTTGGCAGAAGCATTCTAAAGCTTTGCCTGAATAAATCTAGGAGCATCTTAAATATCAGGTGTATCTTGCGTATTATGAAGGTGATCTTGGCCTTAAAAAACCAACCAAACAAACACGTCATGAATTATATTCAACGCAGCGAGAAAAGAAAGCACTTTTTTAAAATCGAAAATCTGAAAATCGGTCAGAAAGGAAGGATGAATCGATGAATGGAGACAAGTAAAAAGAGCGGATGAGTCATCTTTATGACCTCATTTTAATTCCGAAAATGGGACGAAATGAGTAAACATTTCACTCGCCTGGCTTCATGTATTAATAGTACAATTTATACAAAATCTCTTGAGACATGTCTGTCTGACGGTTGGTTTTAGCTTCATGTACCTCTCAACAGCGGTCATAATGCTTTCTCCTTTTTGGTGATTTTTAAAACAAACAGTAATAAATGGTGTTATTTGTTAAGATCTAATAAGTTCAAGGTTACAATAGCCAACTGTAAACAAACTTAGCCGTTATCGCTGGAACGAAATGTACAGTTAAGCTGTTTTCTATCTTATTATGCAATATAACCACAATTCTTAATAAAAATCTATCAAATATCGATAGTGAGGAAAATGTAAGGATTAATGTGAACGGGTCCTTCATTTAGGATAAATATAAAAATGTCAACATGAAAACACGATAAGTCTTCAAAATAAATACATTTAAAAGTATTCAAAACGTCGATCTTCCTACCGAAAAGAACAGTTCTAACACACTACGGTGAATAAAAAATTATAACACAGGAGGATATTATAAGAATATAATACATTGTTACAATAATCATTATACAGGAGTGCGATATAACAATAACTATTACACAGGAGTGTTATGTAACAATAATCATTACACAGGAGTGTTACATAACAATACTTATTACACAGAAGTATTATATAACAATAACTATTACGCAGGAGTGTAAAATAACAATAACTGTTACACATGAGTGTTATATAACAATACATATTACACAGAAGTATTATATAACAATAACTATTACACAGGAGTGTAAAATAACAATAACTATTACACAGGAGTGTTATATAACAACACTTATTACACAGGAGTGTAAAATAACAATACTTATTACACAGAAGTATTATATAACAATAACTATTACACAGGAGTGTAAAATAACAATAACTATTACACAGGAGTGTTATATAACAATACTTATTACACAGGAGTGTCATATAACAATACTTATTACACAGGAGTGTTATATAACAATAATATTACACAGGAGTGTCATATAACTTATTACACAGGAGTGTTATATAACAATAATTATTACACAGGAGTGTTATATAACAACACTTATTACACAGGAGTTGTATATAACAAAACTTATTACACAGCAGTGTTATATAACAATACTTATTACACAGGAGTGTCATATAACAATACTTATTACACAGGAGTGTTATATAACAATAATTATTACACAGGAGTGTCATATAACAATACTTATTACACAGGAGTGTTATATAACAATAATTATTACACAGGAGTGTTATATAACAACACTTATTACACAGGAGTTGTATATAACAAAACTTATTACACAGGAGTGTTATATAACAATACTGATGATAGAGGAGAGTAAGATAACAATACGTATTACAGCTAAAGGTAAGATAACAATACTTGTCAAGCTGGTACATGTATCACGAGGATTAGTCCTTAGCGCGGCTGTCGGGCCGAAATGATGGGGGCAGGGATCGATGACGAGGGGTAATTAGTTTACACCTCCAGGCTATGGTGTGGTAAGAGACGTCTGCTAATGCTAACATTGTCACAGATATAATTACGGGCCACTGCACATTCAGATTGTGCAAACAAAACGTCACATCCTTCCACTAATCAGACCCTCCCTTCGTCTTATGGCCGAATTTGATGATGTCTAATTTGAAAACTCGGCCCGTTTGGAGAAGTTGAGCTAATGAATCCATAAATGTTCTCCATGAATTTTTGATTTTATGGCTCTGGATGTTTCAGGTCAAAGGCATTAAGATCAAACGATTTAAAAACAAAGTTGTGTCAATTACCCCTTAATGTCCCCCAGAAGTAGTGGCAAGGGCTTGATTGCATCGCGTTCCAGCGATTGGTTCGTTAATTGGTAGAAGAAAGGCGGGAGAGGCACTTTCGTTTTCATTATTATTTTCTACCGTAATTCCATTAACGTTGTTCAAAGAACACGAGAGAGCCGGAGCGACATGTCCATTCTTCAGGGAAAACAAGAAATTCGTTTAAGATTGTACGCATGCAGGAAACGGAACAGCTTCATGAGAACAGTTATATCACTAGGATAGCCAGGAAAGGTTCGAAAATAAGTTTATTGTGCTGTGTTTAGAAATATGTAACGATGTATAGGTGGCACCAAACTATCTACGTCACAATGCCCTGCAGTCATTACAACCGGAAGTTATTTAGCGACTGTCATGTAATCAAACATTTGCCATAATAAAGGTGCCGCCATATACCGGAAATACCATAATTACACAAAAAAAAAAAAAAAAATCCGCCATTATACCAGATAGAACATAACTACAACTCATATGCTGTCGTTATACAGGATATACCATAATTACAAAATATTCACCTCTATACCGGATATAACAGAACTACACCAGACACTCGTCGTTATCCCGGATGTATCATACACCGGATATGCTGTCGGTATACCGGATATACCATAATCACTCCAAACATCCTGCCGTTATACCGGATATATCATAATCACTCCAAACACCCTGCCGTTACACCGGATATATCATAATCACTCCAAACATCTCGTCGCTACACCGGACATACCATAATCACTTAAAACATCCTGCCGTTATACCGGATATAACATAATCACTCCAAACATCCTGCCGTTATACCGGATATAACATAATCACTCCAAACACCCTGCCGTTATACCGGATATATCATAATCACTCCAAACACCCTGCCGTTATACCGGATATATCATAATCACTCCAAACACCCTGCCGTTATACCGGATATACCATAATCACTCCAAACATCTCGTCGCTACACCGGACATACCATAATCACTTAAAACATCCTGCCGTTATACCGGATATAACATAATCACTCCAAACATCCTGCCGTTATACCGGATATAACATAATCACTCCAAACATCCTGCCGTTATACCGGATATACCATAATCACTCCAAACATCCTGCCGGTATACCGGATATAACATAATCACTCCAAACATCCTCCCGTTATACCGGATATACACCGGTCAAACAATGTACCATTATTTAGGATTAACCATTGTTACAACGGATTACGTCACTCCTATGGCCATTTTACACAAACCTGTGTTTAGAACGTTCTTCAACGTAAGAAAAGCCTTTTAGTGAGCTCCTAAAGGGATTCTTAAACTAATATCAGTAACTCTGCTCTTGAAACTGTTGTCAGACATTTTTACGATTCAGAATCAAACTGTAGTAAAACTATGTCGCTACAACCCAAGGTCAAACTGTACTCAAACTCTGTCACTAAAACCCAAGGTCAAACTGTAGTCAAACTATGTCACTAAAACCCAAGGTCAAACTGCACTAAAAAACTGTCACTAAAACCCAAGGTCAAACTGTACTCAAACTCTGTCACTAAAACCCAAGGTCAAACTGTACTCAAACTCTGTCACTAAAACCCAAGGTCAAACTGAAGTCAAGCTATGTCACTAAAACCCAAGGTCAAACTGAAGTCAAACTATGTCACTAAAACCCAAGGTCAAACTGTAGTCAATCTATGTCACTAAAACTCAAGGTCAAACTGTAGTCAAACTATGTCACTAAAACTCAAGGTCAAACTGTAGTCAAACTCTGTCACTAAAAACCAAGGTCAAACTGTATTCAAAAACTGTCACTAAAACCCAAGGTCAAACTGTACTCAAACTCTGTCACTAAAACCCAAGGTCAAACTGTACTCAAACTCTGTCACTAAAACCCAAGGTCAAACTGTACTCAAACTCTGTCACTAAAACCCAAGGTCAAACTGTAGTCAAACTATGTCACTAAAACCCAAGGTCAAACTGCACTAAAAAACTGTCACTAAAACCCAAGGTCAAACTGTACTCAAACTCTGTCACTAAAACCCAAGGTCAAACTGTACTCAAACTCTGTCACTAAAACCCAAGGTCAAACTGAAGTCAAACTATGTCACTAAAACCCAAGGTCAAACTGAAGTCAAACTATGTCACTAAAACCCAAGGTCAAACTGTAGTCAATCTATGTCACTAAAACTCAAGGTCAAACTGTAGTCAAACTATGTCACTAAAACTCAAGGTCAAACTGTAGTCAAACTCTGTCACTAAAAACCAAGGTCAAACTGTATTCAAAAACTGTCACTAAAACCCAAGGTCAAACTGTACTCAAACTCTGTCACTAAAACCCAAGGTCAAACTGTACTCAAACTCTGTCACTAAAACCCAAGGTCAAACTGTACTCAAACTCTGTCACTAAAACCCAAGGTAAAACTGAAGTCAAACTATGTCACTAAAACCCAAGGTCAAACTGTACTCAAACTCTGTCACTAAAACCCAAGGTCAAACTGTACTCAAACTCTGTCACTAAAACCCAAGGTCAAACTGAAGTCAAACTCTGTCACTAAAACCCAAGGTAAAACTGTACTCAAACTCTGTCACTAAAACCCAAGGTAAAACTGAAGTCAAACTATGTCACTAAAACCCAAGGTCAAACTGTAGTCAATCTATGTCACTAAAACTCAAGGTCAAACTGTAGTCAAACTCTGTCACTAAAACTCAAGGTCAAACTATAGTCAAACTATGTCACTAAAACTCAAGGTCAAACTGTAGTCAATCTATGTCACTAAAACTCAAGGTCAAACTGTAGTCAAACTCTGTCACTAAAACTCAAGGTCAAACTATAGTCAAACTATGTCACTAAAACTCAAGGTCAAACTGTAGTAAACTCTGTCACTAAAACTCTAGTCAAACTATGTCACTAAAACTCAAGGTCAAACTATAGTAAAGCTCTGTCACTAAAACTCAGGGTCAAACTGTAGTCAAACTCTGTCGCTACAACCCAAGGTCAAACTGTAGCATAACATTGTCGTTTCAACCAAAGGTCAAACTGTAGCTATAACAAGCAATGTTGCTTCATTACAAGATCAAACTGTGGTCATCATTACCAATGTCCTTGTAACACAATGTCATACGAAAAGAAAATAAAGCACCAGAAAAAGGGGAACGACGAAAAACAGCGAAAGCTTCAAAACCCATCACAGCCGTCTTATCACTTCTGTTGGTTTAAATCTTTTCGTTTTGCACTTTGTGACTTGGCAACAAAAAGCGAAAAGGCGAAATATCATACACCAGCTTTCGTAGTATTTATAGAGTGATTGATAACTTGTACTTCTTTGCTGACGGCAGTCAGAATCTGTATTTCTTACATATTTTTGAAAATAGAATACCTCAACCGAATTTTTTTTAATGATAACTAAATGAAAATGTCTTATTTCCTAAAGAGAGGACATACATATACCTAAGACAATGACAATCAGATACTGTTTACAGAACGCCTATAGCTGGCTCGGCTCCGAGGTCAGTCCGCACCGATACCAACCTATTCCACATCACCAGCGTTAGGAAGTCTATGATAGCGAGACGTGCGCTGTAGGTCCCATCAATTATTCCTGTGTTTTCTGTGACCAGTCCGGGGATTTCTGAATAATACATTTATAACCGGAACAGGACGGACAGTAGTCACGAGATTAATGTCGCAGCCGGAACTCACAAATCAGCTTTTTTTGATTGGTCAAAATTTATCATAATCATGGAACACAAAATGTCCCGATTTTAGACCATGTCATCTATCGTCTGTCGTGATATTTAAGGAGAAAGAACACACAGGCCGCACATGCTGTATATAGATGTGTAGAACTATCCATGCCTTCACGATCTCCCACAGGTGATGTATAGAGTCTGCTCGGCAGGGTAAATGATGACCGCTGTTTGTATACAACTTGTACGTCCTGTCTAGAGCTGACCAGACAAAACCCTCATAACGATATTACAATATTACTCCATTTTATAAAATCACACTTTATTTATTTCAGTTGATATTCCTTATTAAATGTTATAATTGCTATCACTATTTAAACTTCAGCACCCATATGTAAAATTTGACCGTTTCCGCTTTTCTCGCAATTCATTGATGCACAGTGTCAAAATTTTGCAATGTAAATGAGAAGAATTATGGAAAAGTTTCGTTATCTGCTATTTGAGATGTAGTTGGCATGGAATTGCCTGTGATCAGATTACTGATACGGCAAAACGTTTGTCAAAAGGTAAAACCTCTTATTGCTTGTCTCATTTTCCTCCACACAATTCATAAATCATTCCTGTCAATAAATCCATATTTGCATACTATGGAATGCATGTAGCGCAACTTTTATGCAACAAATTATCCGCGGAAATCCTTGGTTTACTGTTAGAGTTTTTGTTGTCGTTACCGAAATGATTTTACCAGAAATTATTGTCATTTAGAAAAAAAAATCTTTTCTGCGACATGATGTGATTTGTAAAACAAATAGTTTCAAAGAGCAATGCTTTTTTTATTTAAGCAATGACTAAATTAAAAAAAAATAAAGAGAAATAAATTTTCGGAAAGTTTTGAGGCTCTTGTAATCAGTCACAATTTACCAGTTACGTGCCGTATGATAACCATCAAAAACAGGCAATCACAAAGTAACAAAAATGAACCATGTTTTAGATTGTCTCTTTTTCGCCAAAGAATTATAAAACACGTTACTAATTCGCAGAGAGATTAAATTTTGAAATACGAACATAATTTTTGTATATCACCTGTTAGCAATGAAACGCTGTCGTTATCATCGCCAATATCACTTATATAATGATTTGATAAGGGGTTTATACATATACAGAACAGTTACTTGCTGTAGAGAAGACGAGCAGTGACCTGGTACCTGTATAAAACACACAGCGATCTTTCTGCATCCTTTGCACTTCATTTCGGCTAATTAATCGTATAGTGTTAGAAAGATCAAATCCATCTGAACAGCTCTGTTCCTTTGACTGCGATACGGACACTTCCTCGACAGTGGCCAATACATTCAGGCATGTTTCAGACTTACAATTGCATGTCGCTAATCTACCTCTTACGATAGTCACTTAGCCTCCTCAACCAAAACGCAAACTTTCCTGTTAAATATTTTCATGAAATGTGTGAGACTGGCGCATCAGTGAATGTCTATAAATATTCGTGGAATAACAAAGCTGATTTATAATAGTGAGATAATTGTGGGATGTGACTTGAGAGCTATAGTATTGGGTACTGTCGAGCTGTAAGCTGGTCATGCTAGGGAGACGGGATCTTAACTAACCACGTATGCTTAGTCGTCATTCATTACGTGCTATTAGCCACGGTTCGTGGTCTTGATAAAGCCGTGCTGCTGTGGAAATCGCCTTACTCTACGTCTCCGCGCACTAAAAGTAAGGGTAAAGTACAGACATCGGGAGTATAGCTACCAACAGGGGTAATCTACCAAGTCTTTAAGTGAGCAGGACGCATTAAGAGTGACCAAAACAGGGCAAAACGGTCGGATGGTAAGGGAAGATGAAGATATATTCCGTTAAATTTTGAAACAGTTTTAACTTATACTTGAATCGATCTTAAACCCAATAACATGCGCGGAGATTGTCCATTGACATTGGTCGGAATTTATCGAAATGGAAATCTGAAGAATATGACAATAATTTTTAAATAGAATGAGTTCGGGTTTTTTTATGTGAACAACAGATGAGATTTATCACAGGTAGATGTTGATATAGATTGTGCTGCGCGTTCAGATCTGTTATTTTTTTACCAGTATGTGTCAATATGAATCATGTGACAGGTAGCATTGCGTTACGATTGTGTTTGACAAGTAAATGTGAGTATGAATATTATTTTACATGCAGACGTGAGTTGATGCTATGTTTTATAGAAAGACATACTTTACCGGTAATCTGTATACAGAAACCGATTTACAGATTTAAGGGGTTTGGTAGGAGTGGATGTCTTAAACACGAGCACAAACAGCGTAGTCTGTACGTGACAAACACAAGTATAAACAGCGTAGTATACACGTGACAAACCCGAGTACAAAAAGCGTACTATGAACGTGACAAACACGAGTACAAACAGCGTAGTAAGCACGTGACAAACACGAGTACAAACAGCGTAGTATACACGTGACAAACACGAGTACAAACAGTGTAGTATGCACGTGACAAATACGAATACAAACAGTGTAGTAAGCACGTGACAAACACAAGTAAAAACAGCGTAGTAAGCACGTGACGAACCCGAGTACAAAAAGCGTACTATGAACGTGACAAACACGAGTACAAACAGCGTAGTAAGCATGTGACGAACCCGAGTACAAACAGCATAGTATGCACGTAAATAAAACGAGTATAAGCAGCGTAGTATACACGTGACAAACACGAGTACAAACAGCGTAGTATGCACGTGACAAACACGAGTATAAACAGCGTAGTATACACGTGACAAACACGAGTATATAGACGAGAAGTTTTCTGTAAATAACACCAGTACGAACAATGTACTCTGTGGGTAACAGGAGTACACACAAGGTAGCGTGTGTGGGAGTAACAGGAGTACACACAAGGTAGCGTGTGTGGGAGTAACAGGAGTACACACAAGGTAGCGTGTATGGGAGTAACAGGAGTACACACAAGGTAGCGTGTATGGGAGTAACAGGAGTACACACAAGGTAGCGTGTGTGGGAGTAACAGGAGTACAGACACGGTGTATGGGAGTAACAGGAGTACAGACAAGGTAGCGTGTATGGGAGTAACAGGAGTACAGACAAGGTAGTGTGTATGGGAGTAACAGGAGTACAGACAAGGTAGTGTGTATGGGAGTAACAGGAGTACAGACAAGGTAGTGTGTATGGGAGTAACAGGAGTACAGACAAGGTAGTGTGTGTGGGAGTAACAGGAGTAGAGACAAGGTAACATGTGCGGAAGTAACAGGAGTACACACAAGGTAGCGTGTGTGGGAGTAACAGGAGTACAGACAAGGTAGCGTGTATGGGAGTAACAGGAGTACAGACAAGGTAGTGTGTATGGGAGTAACAGGAGTACAGACAAGGTGTATGTGGGTAACAGGAGTACAGACAAGGTAGTGTGTATGGTAGTAACAGGAGTACAGACACGGTGTATGGGAGTAACAGGAGTACACACAAGGTAGCGTGTGTGGGAGTAACAGGAGTACAGACAAGGTAGTGTGTATGGGAGTAACAGGAGTACAGACAAGGTAGCGTGTATGGGAGTAACAGGAGTACAGACAAGGTAGTGTGTATGGGAGTAACAGGAGTACAGACAAGGTAGTGTGTATGGGAGTAACAGGAGTACAGACAAGGTAGTGTGTATGGGAGTAACAGGACACAGACAAGTGTAGTACAGACAAGGCAGTGTGTATGGGAGTAACAGGAGTACAGACAAGGTATTGTGTATGGGAGTAACAGGAGTACAGACAAGGTAGTGTGTATGGGAGTAACAGGAGTACAGACAAGGTAGTGTGTATGGGAGTAACAGGAGTACAGACAAGGTAGCGTGTATGGGAGTAACAGGAGTACAGACAAGGTAGTGTGTATGGGAGTAACAGGAGTAACAGGAGTACAGACAAGGTGTATGGGAGTAACAGGAGTAACAGGAGTACAGACAAGGTAGTGTGTATGGGAGTAACAGGAGTACAGACAAGGTAGTGTGTATGGGAGTAACAGGAGTACAGACAAGGTAGTGTGTATGGGAGTAACAGGAGTACAGACAAGGTGTATGGGAGTAACAGGAGTACAGACAAGGTGTATGGGAGTAACAGGAGTACAGACAAGGTAGTGTGTATGGGAGTAACAGGAGTACAGACAAGGTAGTGTGTATGGGAGTAACAGGAGTACAGACAAGGTAGTGTGTATGGGAGTAACAGGACTACAGACAAGGTAGTGTGTGTGGGAGTAACAGGAGTACAGACAAGGTGTATGGGAGTAACAGGAGTACAGACAAGGTAGTGTGTATGGGAGTAACAGGAGTACAGACAAGGTAGTGTGTATGGGAGTAACAGGAGTACAGACAAGGTAGTGTGTACGCGAGTAACAGGAGTACAGACATGGTAGTGTGTATGGGAGTAACAGGAGTACAGACAAGGTAGTGTGTATGGGAGTAACAGGAGTACAGACAAGGTAGTGTGTATGGGAGTAACAGGAGTACAGACAAGGTAGTGTGTATGGGAGTAACAGGAGTACAGACAAGGTAGTGTGTATGGGAGTAACAGGAGTACAGACAAGGTAGTGTGTATGGGAGTAACAGGAGTACAGACACGGTTGTGTGTATGGGAGTAACAGGAGTACAGACAAGGTAGTGTGTATGGGAGTAACAGGAGTACAGACAAGGTAGTGTGTATGGGAGTAACAGGAGTACAGACAAGGTAGTGTGTATGGGAGTAACAGGAGTACAGACAAGGTAGTGTGTATGGGAGTAACAGGAGTACAGACAAGGTAGTGTGTATGGGAGTAACAGGAGTACAGACAAGGTAGTGTGTATGGGAGTAACAGGAGTACAGACAAGGTAGTGTGTATGGGAGTAACACGAGTAACAGGAGTACAGACAAGGTAGTGTGTATGGGAGTAACAGGAGTACAGACAAGGTAGTGTGTATGGGAGTAACAGGAGTACAGACAAGGTAGTGTGTATGTGAGTAACACGAGTAACAGGAGTACAGACAAGGTAGTGTGTATGGGAGTAACAGGAGTACAGACAAGGTAGTGTGTATGGGAGTAACAGGAGTACAGACAAGGTAGTGTGTATGGGAGTAACACGAGTAACAGGAGTATAAACAAGGTAGTGTGTATGGGAGTAACAGGAGTACAGACAAGGTAGTGTGTATGGGAGTAACAGGAGTACAGACAAGGTGTATGGGAGTAACAGGAGTACAGACAAGGTAGTGTGTATGGGAGTAACAGGAGTACAGACAAGGTAGTGTGTATGGGAGTAACAGGACTAGTGTGTATGGGAGTAACAGGAGTACAGACAAGGTAGTGTGTATGGGAGTAACAGGAGTACAGACAAGGTGTATGGGAGTAACAGGAGTACAGACAAGGAAGTGTGTATGGGAGTAACAGGAGTACAGACAAGGTAGTGTGTATGGGAGTAACAGGAGTACAGACAAGGTAGTGTGTATGGGAGTAACAGGAGTAACAGGAGTACAGACAAGGTAGTGTGTATGGGAGTAACAGGAGTACAGACAAGGTAGTGTGTATGGGAGTAACAGACAAGGTAGTGTGTATGGGAGAGTACAGACAAGGTAGTGTGTATGGGAGTAACAGGTGTAGTACAGACAAGGTAGTGTGTGCGGGAGTAACAGGAGTACAGACAAGGTAGTGTGTATGGGAGTAACAGGAGTACAGACAAGGTAGTGTGTATGTGTAGTAACAGACAAGGTAGTGTGTATGACAGACAAGGTAGTGTGTATGGGAGTAACAGGAGTACAGATAATGGGAGTAACAGGAGTACAGACAAGGTAGTATGGGAGTAACAGGAGTACAGACAAGGTAGTGTGTATGGGAGTAACAGGACTACAGACAAGGTAGTGTGTGTGGGAGTAACAGGAGTACAGACAAGGTGTATGGGAGTAACAGGAGTACAGACAAGGTGTATGGGAGTAACAGGAGTACAGACAAGGTGTATGGGAGTAACAGGAGTAGAGACAAGGTAGTGTGTATGGGAGTAACAGGAGTACAGACAAGGTAGTGTGTATGGGAGTAACAGGAGTACAGACAAGGTAGTGTGTATGGGAGTAACAGGAGTACAGACAAGGTAGTGTGTATGGGAGTAACAGGAGTACAGACAAGGTAGTGTGTATGTGAGTTACACTCGAGTAACAGTAACAGGAGTACAGACAAGGTAGTGTGTATGGGAGTAACAGGAGTACAGACAAGGTAGTGTGTATGGGAGTAACAGGAGTACAGACAAGGTAGTGTGTATGGGAGTAACAGGAGTACAGACAAGGTAGTGTGTATGGGAGTAACAGGAGTACAGACAAGGTGTATGGGAGTAACAGGAGTACAGACAAGGTAGTGTGTATGGGAGTAACAGGAGTACAGACAAGGTAGTGTGTATGGGAGTAACAGGAGTACAGACAAGGTAGTGTGTATGGGAGTAACAGGAGTACAGACAAGGTAGTGTGTATGGGAGTAACAGGAGTACAGACAAGGTAGTGTGTATGGGAGTAACAGGAGTACAGACAAGGTAGTGTGTATGGGAGTAACAGGAGTAACAGGAGTACAGACAAGGTAGTGTGTATGGGAGTAACAGGAGTACAGACAAGGTAGTGTGTATGGGAGTAACAGGAGTACAGACAAGGTAGTGTGTATGGGAGTAACAGGAGTACAGACAAGGTAGTGTGTATGGGAGTAACAGGAGTACAGACAAGGAGTACAGACAAGGTATGGGAGTAACAGGAGTACAGACAAGGTAGTGTGTATGGGAGTAACAGGAGTACAGACAAGGTAGTGTGTATGGGAGTAACAGGAGTACAGACAAGGTAGTGTGTATGGGAGTAACAGGAGTACAGACAAGGTAGTGTGTATGGGAGTAACAGGAGTACAGACAAGGTGTATGGGAGTAACAAGGTAGTGTGTATGGGAGTAACAGGAGTACAGACAAGGTAGTGTGTATGGGAGTAACAGGAGTACAGACAAGGTAGTGTGTATGGGAGTAACAGGAGTACAGACAAGGTAGTGTGTATGTGAGTAACAGGAGTACAGACAAGGTAGTGTGTGCGGGAGTAACAGGAGTACAGACAAGGTAGTGTGTATGGGAGTAACAGGAGTACAGACAAGGTAGTGTGTATGTGAGTAACAGGAGTACAGACAAGGTAGTGTGTATGTGAGTAACAGGAGTACAGACAAGGTAGTGTGTATGGGAGTAACAGGAGTACAGACAAGGTAGCGTGTATGGGAGTAACAGGGGTACAGACAAGGTAGCGTGTATGGGAGTTAGACGGGAACGGACAAAGTAGTGTGTGTTTATGTTACAAGAGCACAGACAAAGTAGTCTGTGTTTATGTTACAAGAGCACAGACAAAGTAGTCTGTGTTTGAGTAACACGAGTACGGGAAAGTTATTCTGTATTTGAGTAACACGAGTAAGGACAAGGTAGTATGTATTTGAGTTGCACGAGTAAGGACAAGGTAGTCTGTATTTGAGTTACACGAGTAAAGATAAGGTAGTCTGTATTTGAGTTGCACGAGTAAGGACAAGGTAGTCTGTATTTGAGTAACACGAGTAAGGACAAGGTAGTATGTGTTTGAGTTACACGAGTAAGGATAAGGTAGTCTGTATTTGAGTTGCACGAGTAAGGACAAGGTAGTCTGTATTTGAGTTGCACGAGTAAGGACAAGGTAGTCTGTATTTGAGTAACACGAGTAAGGACAAGGTAGTATGTATTTGAGTTGCACGAGTAAGGACAAGGTAGTCTGTATTTGAGTTACACGAGTAAAGATAAGGTAGTCTGTATTTGAGTTGCACGAGTAAGGACAAGGTAGTCTGTATTTGAGTAACACGAGTAAGGACAAGGTAGTATGTGTTTGAGTTACACGAGTAAGGATAAGGTAGTCTGTATTTGAGTTGCACGAGTAAGGACAAGGTAGTCTGTATTTGAGTTGCACGAGTAAGGACAAGGTAGTCTGTATTTGAGTAACACGAGTAAGGACAAGGTAGTATGTATTTGAGTTGCACGAGTAAGGACAAGGTAGTCTGTATTTGAGTTACACGAGTAAAGATAAGGTAGTCTGTATTTGAGTTGCACGAGTAAGGACAAGGTAGTCTGTATTTGAGTTGCACGAGTAAGGACAAGGTAGTCTGTATTTGAGTAACACGAGTAAGGACAAGGTAGTATGTATTTGAGTTGCACGAGTAAGGACAAGGTAGTCTGTATTTGAGTTACACGCGTAAAGATAAGGTAGTCTGTATTTGAGTAACACGAGTAAGGACAAGGTAGTATGTATTTGAGTTGCACGAGTAAGGACAAGGTAGTCTGTATTTGAGTAACACGAGTAAGGACATGGTAGTATGTGTTTGAGTTACACGAGTAAGGATAAGGTAGTCTGTATTTGAGTTGCACGAGTAAGGACAAGGTAGTCTGTATTTGAGTAACACGAGTAAGGACAAGGTAGTATGTATTTGAGTTGCACTAGTAAGGACAAGGTAGTCTGTATTTGAGTTACACGAGTAAGGATAAGGTAGTCTGTATTTGAGTTACACGAGTAAGGATAAGGTAGTCTGTATTTGAGTTACATCAGTAAGGACAAGGTAGTCTGTATTTGAGTTACACGAGTAAGGACAAGGTAGTCTGTATTTGAGTTACACGAGTAAGGACAAGGTAGTCTGTATTTGAGTTACACGAGTAAGGACAAGGGAGTCTGTATTTGAGTTACATGAGTAAGGACAAGGTAGTATCTAGCTTGCGGTTTACATGCATGAACTCCGAGACCAGGGCGACTATAAACGCTGGCCCGGACGTGTTCGGTCGGATCACGGAGATTCCCGGATCAATAGCTTCAGTAGGGAATCACAGTGGACCAGGCAATCTAATGATACTGCGGCATACCAAGTAATTACGACGCGAATTGATCGCACCAACACATCGTCCATAATACAGAAAATAATAAAATATATAATTTGATTTCTTCAATAATATTGTCAATCTCCTTACAAGTGGGTGTGTGTTTACTTGGATATACGCACCGTGAGGATTATCTAAAGCGACGGTCAGACATATTCTCATGCTCCGTCATACTATCGGCCGGCGCTCCGTGCCGGACCACCAAAACCTTCTCCTGATCATTAGTCAGCAGAGTTACAGTTAACTTACAATGTACATAGTACAGAAAGTCTTCCGACGCGTGACTTCTTCAGATATACAACAACTCTCTTCAATACGGTATACGTTACATTCCTCGAAATATTTCTTTTTACTTCGCTGATCATTTTAGGTTCAGTTAGAATTTAAGGAGGATTTTGCTACCTTAACCACAGGTACTGGAAAACTCCAAAACAAACCGATGACAAAATTACTCATGATTTACAAATAACGTCATCAGTATGCCGTTTTGAAGCTTCAGCCATTGAATTGAAATAACGGTAATAATTTTTTCATCGTTTTTGTAGACGTACTGTAAAAGACATGATATTAGACAACTTGGTTGTACACCTAGCACAAGCGAACTTATACCACAACTCAGTTTTATTTTATATTGACCTTGTTATGGCAGTAGTATAAAATAATGATAAAGATGATAAGTATCACCGCCTAAGTGATTCGTCTAACTAGTCACTTGTAAGGGCAATAACTCTTCCCGAATGGTCACTGATTGATGTAATCTTCCTTTGATAAGAGTTCATTAATATCTTTTCTTTTGTTTAGGAATTTTATTTGCCTGAGCTCGGAAGTTTTTAATTTGGTCTCCAGTCGCTGTCACTGTTAAGGAGGAAAATTCGCACTGACCACTCTGCTCACGCTACGCCCACATTGACCAGCAAAGCTATAACAGAGAGACAAAAAAACTTTCGCGCTGGATAAAGACTGGATTGTCTCTTGTAGGTTTTCTGTTATCAGCGCGGCTTCTCTTCGGAAAAAATGTAAATTGTAGCTCATCTGGTCCATCTTTGAATAAGGGAGATAATTCTTACTGACTATAAAATGTAAGGGAGACAACTTTAACTGAGTACATTACTGATAAAAAGAAACAGTTAAATATCCACAAATGATTTGGAATCAGATATAGCCACTCCTGGTCAACCAAGCCTTGATAAAAGCTATTCGACCAAGTACGGGTAGATGTTCATCGACATGTTGAAATATACAGCTGCGTGTCAAAAGTTCAGAAATTGGCAATCGGTGATATGGTTGCCAACGGCAAGAATTTTTTTATAGAATAATAAGTGACAAGGAAAAAAAAGCATTATACAAGTTATCGCTGACCACGAGAATTTACCAAAATCACTGAATTATCGACAAAGCAAGGAATATTACCTAGAGACGGTGTAGAGTCGGGACAGCAAAGATTGTTAGAGTTGTTACATAATAAACCTTGAAATGAAACAAACACTTTTCCTTATCAAAAGTCTTACGGGCGTTGCTTTTTCGACTTTTCTAGTGTTCTAGTATAATCAGAAGCAGACAAAATACAAAATAAATAAATAAATAAATAAATAACACTTCTAACAAATGGCTGTGGTCAATGTTTTTACTCAAAACGAGGCTGCCCAGTAGAGAAAACACGTGACTACTGGAGGCGCGGTACTGGCGATACTTACAGTAGCTATACCTATACCATCTGACCTACAAACAGACATGTGTGGCTATAAAGAACATGCACTGGTCTACTATGAAGAGCTATTCTTCTGCCCCGCCTAGTCTGACACTCCGACAGAAAGCGCGCTCAGAGAGCTCTCCTACTTCAGTCTCCGGCTTGTGAAGAAGCTTGATCGCGTGCAGACAGAACAGTACTTAAAATGGCTGGTCCGCCTGTGGAGCCAGGGTCGATATCATATGTAGTATTGTCAGTATGCTTCGGTTCTGTGGCGATTTGATAGTTTAAAAAAAAGAGATGAAAAGAAGACAAGATAAAAACCTGAACAAGAAACAACAACTGTAGGTAAAAAACAAACAAACTGATCGTATGATGTCAGCCACTTAATTACAATAAACCTCCCTCATAAATGTTATGTAATCGTTAGCGTGTCGCTACTTCTCCGGCCATAGTAATCATTGCCTTGACCGTTCTATAAATTGGCGAGCTGATTGTCTCTCAATCGGTGATCACCGAATTTACGGTGTGTAGCATAATCTCGTTCACGTGACCTCTTATGGTAGTAACCGACAGTTGATATATAGTATGCTTAGTTTACAAACGACTCGTGTAAAGTATAGGTGAATGTGGACTGATGTTATTGGTCTGGACAAAATCCAACATTGACTCCATCACCGACATAGGCACTTGCCTTTTTGTGGACGAACTAGTGATATCTTTATGTTGTATCCAGCAAATGGGAGCACGTGTGACGTCATAGGTATGTAGGTTATACGGTAATACATCATAATCGTTTATAGACAGGTAACACTGTAACTCGAGAAGTTAAGAAATGTACATTAATCCGCCATGATAATCGTTTGTAGTCGGGTAATATTGTAACTCAGGACGTCAGAAGATGTACGTTAATCCGTCATGATAATTGGACAAACATCCCTCTATGACTCCTTAAAGTAGGAAAAAACGTTCCTTTCATCTAATTGGATTATCCGACGGATATTCGTCCGGGCCATCTGAAAAAATCTGGAAAAGTAATCGTCTTGTTTTAAGTAATATCACGTTCTAAAAACTGGAACCGGACAAAATGCCAGTGAAACTACCAAGTATTTAAACGAATATTGATAACATATAACTTTATTTAACATCAAGCTTCTAAAGAATCGGCACAATCGGAACAAGCTCTAAGATATCAAATCAATTGTGATATGTAGCTCGCTAGGTTGGAGAGGAAGGAATGTCACTATGTAGAAATGGAAATAAGAAAAGTAAAACCGAAGTCATGACGATCATACAGATCAGTGAAAAGCTGTCACTGTGTTGGTTTCCGTTACAAGTTCAAGAGATTGTCATGTTCTTCCTGACAGGTTCTGAAGGATATCACTGCTGTAAATGTAGTTACGTTATGAATGAAGAATAAAACCGATGACGCGTAAAAACCCTACCTACAAAGCTTAAGGTCTGTGATCGACAGACTCGAGATTTCGTCATTCTAGACCAATGCAGATTCCATATGTTGTTTTGTGAAATTCTGTTTTTTTGTTTTTGTTTTTAAGTTCTTGTTTTTTGTTTTGTTTTTTTTGTCTGACTCCGGCATAGAGGACAAAATAACCTGTACCGGTCATTCACCATGTTAGCGTTGTACCTTAACTGGTATTTTTTTCGTATGTTTATTTCCTGTCCAGACGCTAAAAATCAATATATACTTTTCTACAAGACAGAAATTCGGTATAAGGTTTCTCAGAGAATGTCAATAGATCCCTTTTGTGGTATCGGCCACAGACACAACTTTTACTAGCTTTCTAAATCCATTCATTATCACCATCCTTCCTTTTTGATCTTCATTAAGTACTTACTTTAACATGTGTCTAAGATGTTGCTTAAATTAACGTACTTTTCAGCACTTCATCATTCTGATGTGTTAAGCACTGTTATGTGACAACGGCCATTTGCTCTCCCTGTCTTGCCTTTCTTTAAACCTTTGTCACCAAATATTAACGTTATTTATTTTTTCACTTAGACCGATGAAATTTTTCATCGCCCGTCCATTGGTTAGTTTGAAAGGCGATGTTTTAAGGCAAGCAGTAACATAAAGACTGGCCATGCTATAATATAAATTTTGTTCCGGTTCTTTTCAATTTTTTTATCAATGAAATATCCATTAAAAAAGAAATAGGTCTACAGCAGGGGTACCACTATATATACTTTCACGATTCAAAAAGTGAATAAAACGCAAGTTAAAATAGATAATTCTGTGATAAAACCTGAATGAATGAAAACACTACCTCACGTATAGTGTATATACACTAGGCGTTAGTGTGGGCCACCTGACTCAGAGCTGTCACACTTTAATATACCGACTGAGGCTAACTAGAATGGTCAGAACGTGTTTTAAAACACACTCTGTCCTCAAGGTTTACATCTTAACAATCAATTATGACGAGAAGTATCTGACTCATGTTATAGATATTGTCAGCGCGGGCGCTCAAAAGGTGTCACTATTCGGCCTACTATCGTGATAGTACGAAATTCATCTGTTTCGGTCGGAGGGAGCCGTCGTTAAGAAAACTGACAGACACTTTATCAACAGATTCAGTCTAACTATTGGATTCTGAATGATATTCCTTTGAGGAAAAAAGACCGAGAGAAAAAACTCGTTAAAGTCTTCTTTTGAATTAAAGGAAACGTTAGGAAAATTGCGTAATCTTTGGAACAGTGTTGGTATAAAACAGAACAGATCCGATATCTCCGTGTGAATTCGGCACGTATTAAGATATATATTCCGACTCCCTAACTGCTTTATTTACATCTGTATCAAATACAAGCTTGTATACAGAATACGACAAAGCCTTCTGGTCTGGATCGATGAAAAGCTTGATATGATTTGCCTGTTTAGACGCGCAATACATTTCATCAGTTATGTAATCTGTCTGTGTAAAACATTTCCCTCATGAATTGCAAATTTGAAACTTTTTTAAAAAGATATCGAACAGTTTTAATCGTGTGTCGCTTTTGGTCGGTGATGCGTGATAACGAGGTCTGAACATGCGCAGATAATTTGTAAACGATAAGGTAGATTATACAGCGCCTGGTGTGTAGATGTTAACGGATTGTCACTAGCATTGTTCTAATCGTTATATACTATCACAATAAACTCATTAGTGAAAAGTGTCATTTTGATAAAAAATTAATAAATTAAAAAAAGAGGGTATTTCGTTTGAAATCCTATGCCTGGTTTATCTTTTGGACTTAAACGCATAACGAGCACCCGTTCCTGAACGTTTACTGGACGCAGACATTAACCAATAATCACGCAGCGATTTTAGACTCGAGACACTCAACATTTCTTTATTTTCATTAGAGCAACCTCGTTAAATGGTCACATGATCAAAACAAATAAGTCTCGCGAGAGTTGGCGAAAGTGTGTAGGCAGTGGCTGGCTGAGTTAGCGTCGTTAGTAGTGCGGCTGTGACTTGACATTCCCGGACCTTTAATTAATCAATGGGATATTGCTTTCTTAATTAATCAATCGTAACGACCATTGTACGGTTACGTAGAGCAAATGTGTTCTACCACGCGATAGTGACATTTGTGAGACACCGGATCCTTTGCTGATTAAATACATTCGTTTGTGTAGCCCAAACCATACCCTACCCTTCTTAGTTCTGGTAGTCCCTTCGTTATGTTATTTACATAATCAATTCTTCGGTCGTACAAATAACTAGCAGCCATTAGAGTGATGAGCGGCCAAGACTGGAGTCGAAGCACGGATAAAATGGTATGGGAGAGATATTTATGTAATTTGAATGGAAAATCGAGGATGATTGAAACACCATTGAGTTACAGGAAAGACATGGCGATGAAATCATACTCTACATTTGCAATTTTAATCGACGAAAAAAAATGCCATTTCGATGATGAACAGGACTGAAATCGATATCGGATTGGAATTCAGTTTCTGAGAAATTGCAAGAAAATTTGCCCATTTGCCATGGTTGATGCTGGTTGTGTTTGCAGATATTACAGACAACATATTCAAGGCAAAGACTGTATTGAAATAAAAAATATACATTACCATTAGCCCTCTCATCTGTGTCAAGGGAGTGTTTGAATCGAAGCACAAATATGCGGGTAGCACAACAAAATAAATTATGGAGTCCACCCAGTTATATAGTTTCTGTAAATACAAATAGTAGGTTCAACGCTCAATGTAATAGGCAATAGCCTGCCACGTATATAATACCCTTACAGGCCAGCCTGGACATAACTTTTCATTGAGTACCCGGGCGTGATGTTAAATTTCTATTGCAAGTAACAGAGGTACGGAAGCACTTAACAAAATAACAGAATTATGACATTATTGTAAGTTAAAGAGACTTCCAGCATCAGTTCAGAGGTCAGCCTAAAAAGTAAGCTTGACGGACAGTAGAGGGTTTACTATATAGATTGGAAAATTTGTGTCTAATCCTCTTACTGTATATTTGTTACAAATAAAATATGTTTATATCAAAAGAGAGCCGAAAGCGTCAGGATTACCCGTAAGACAATGAAACTTATAAAGGATGGTGCATGTTATCAGACACACAACTAAATAGACAGACTTTGTTACAAAGTAAGGGTCAATGTTACTGTTGAGACAGACCTTGTTACAAAGTACTGGTCAAGGTTATTGGTGAGACAGACCTTGTTACAAAGTAAGGGTCAAGGTTACTGGTGATACAGACCTTGTTACAAAGTAAGGGTCAAGGTTACTGTTGAGACAGATCTTGTTACAAAGTAAGGGTCAAGGTTATTGGTGAGATAAACATTGATACATAGTGAGGGTCAATGTTATTGGTGAGAGATACCCTGTTATAAAGTAAGAATCAAGATTATTGTTATAGAGACTCTGTTACAAAGTAAGGGTCAAGGGTATTGGTGAGACAGACCCTGTTAAAAAGTAAAGGTCAAGGTTATTGGTGAGAAAGACCCTGTTGCAAAGTAAGGGTCAAGGTTATTGGTGAGACAGACCTTGTTACAAAGAGATGGTCAAGAGTATTGATGAGATAGACCTTGTAACATAGTGAGGGTCAAAGTCATTTATGAGAGATGCATTGTTACAAAGGGACGGTCAAGCTTATTGGTCGGATAGACATTGTTACAAGATAGGATCAAGATTATCTGTGTGATTGGCATCGTTACAAATTGTGACATTGCTACGAAGGGAAGGTCAAGGTTATTTGTGAGGTAGACATTGACATGCCTAACGCCATCACGTTATAATTAGCGAAACTTTCTGAAATCATATATGTATGATATCTTGAGAACAATGCCATGCATGTTTACTATAATATTGACATGAGGCTCTCGCGTTCACAAGTATTATTACCAACAAAGCCCTAATTCTGCACTCAATTTGACACAGTAGTTACAATAAGGCCGGCGACTACATACATCTCTTACCATAACTGTCTCCAAAGATCGACGTTTTTCCTTTCGTGTCGCTCAGGTTACCAAGAACTTTCTCAATAAAATTATCAATTAAATTACGCTTCTATCAAAAATATGTTACACGCAACCGTCATGAAAAGAATGTGGGAGCGAGGCTGGTACACGTCCGATTCGTTTAACACTGAGTGGTGTTTTCTGTCACACATCCAATATAATCTCCAGTCGACTTCTCGTGCAGCATCAGAACAAAAGTCCGGAAACCAAATTAATGTTCCGTCATGTCGTCTTGGTGGAAAAATTTGATCTGTCATAACATAATAAATATCAAAGCTGGAACACCAAAATGTCTAGGCGTTCCTCCTCGGCGTCTGTAGGGCCTTCACATCCGGTACCGGGGAACTCGCGTCTTAGTCATACAAACGTTTCACTGTAAACCTCTAGAAACTGACCATGTAACGACAGGAAACACTTAAAATCTCGATACAGCGATGGAATAGAATGAGAGCAGCCATAGTTGTATTTATTTGTTGTCCCTTTTTACTTTGTATTATAACGATACCACTTGATGGATTAGGATCTGCGCGTGTGCCTCATATCTATTGGAGTATTGTTACTAACTGTTTCCAATCCTAAATGATAATGAAAGAAAAATATCACCTACTACAATAATTCCATTCATCAAAATTTAGTAGTTTTTAATTTGATTATATACATAATTCAAAGTTGAATATGATTTTCTATAATAAAACCTACAAAAAAGGAATTGCAGCATTGTGTGATACATTTTGCGTGGACGATCCGATTCGCTGTGTATTCATTGTAACTGATACAAACCCCCATATTATCAGCCATTGTTTTATTTCCTTCGTGTACAATGTATAAGCATTTATCAAAAATCGCCTTAAAGGACTCAACTCGTGGTCGATCTTAGATGCATATGCTTCGTATCGGAAATCTATCATTTTTATCACGCAGTGTCAAATCCACATTCACTTGGAGGCAAGCACGCTGAATCACCCAAAAGACATACACCGAAGAAACTAATTTGATCACTGTTCCCGCTCCGTCTCCATGCGGCCACTCTGATCTGCTCAGACACGTTTATTAGTGGCCTTGACAGAATATAACAAACCGATTGAGTTTTTTTCTCATAGTCTGAGTTCGGATTCAAAATACATTTGGTTGATTTGCGGAATATTCACCACTGATATTTACGACTGCTGGAGGCAATATTATTCGTGTATCCTCCCTCGTCGCTCTTACCTAATCACGACAAAGCCGGTTTACTCCTTCGACATTGTCACAAGCCCTCTACCTTCTATTTTCGGCGATAAAAAACTGCTATCTACGATTTCGTATTCATGTGATAATTCAAAGAATTATCAGTGACCTGCCAAAATGTTAAAAAGTTATTTCTCAACATTGTCCTGGCGTTTTAGGGAATGCAAACAAAAAACAAACAAACAAATAAATAAATAAATAAATAAATAAATGATACCTCTTTACAAAAAATAGATATGAAATAAAAATCTTGGAATCGTTATAATGAATATATAAGTTTATTCTTTTTGGTTTTAATCTTTTTTTTTACATTGACAATGTGTCTTCAGTTTCTGTTTTTAGTCATACAAAGAATTAAAACTTTAATAACCAGTAACAATAACGCATTGTATATACATTCTCAGAACGCCAAATATGTTCAAATTAACAATTGTACAATGAAGGTGCTCGGTCAAGTATCAACATCTACACGATGGGTCTATTGCACCAAATTAAACACACGTGCTTGAAAAATATAAGTGTCCCCCTGCGACGATCGACAAATACGAAACTATGGGCCCCTAGTTCACTTCCGGTGAATTTGTTAGTAATTAACCACTTGACAGGAAATGCTTACATCGCCTGCCGTTATTTAGTGTCCGGGTGTAATATGGCTTGTAATGCTATCCGGATATGTTAATGGTGGCAATACACACCTTAGAGGATTACTGAAACAGAAGCCATAAGTGTGAATCGTTTTGCCTATTGTGTGTTGGTAAGTACTCCGTGTATCCCACAACAACCAGCAGTCAATGACACAGACAATATATCTCAAATAGCTGTTTCAGCAATGCCTATATTAATGGTCACCTTCTGGTCATTTTACAGACACCTATTCGTGTTTGAGGAAGAACGACATTGGTCCACGGTAGGCATAATGTGAAACAACACGATGCTCCTCCAGACAAATCATCACTCCCCATATTTTTTAGTTTTTATTTCCGTTTCTATTTTAGGTTTCGTCGTCGGGCGTAATATGATCAGAGATTGTGACAATTTGTATAGACTGTTGACGTGTGTAATCAGTATCAACATTCTAAATATCTGGTCATTCGCAAAAAAAAATAAAATTTGAATGATAAAAAATGATGGTTAATAGGTTCAATGTAGACACATGTTGTCACAAAACCTGATTTCCAAAGTATTCATCATACAAGACCTGTTTTTTTTTTAGACATCTGATGGAAAATTGATACAGAATCCACTAAACGCTCTGGGATACTTTTTATTTTTTTAGCGATATGTCATCTGATAACGGCTTGGTATTGTACCGTATATTAAAATGTTTCCTGTATAAAATCTATATGTATTTATTTACAATATGAAAAGTTGATGTTTGGTATTTTACAGGAGCAGAACTATTTAGTCTACAGACACATTCTTCTCCATTAATGACAAGAAGTTTCAAGATGAATATGTTTGAGTGTTGAGTAAGAACCTTTATCAGAGGTTGAGCTGACAGTGGCAGCCCCAGGCAGTTGTTAAGGGTATAGCGGCCATTTGTAATGCCTGTTCTAGGTTCAGTAATAACGGCAGCCCTCTCGCCATCGTCGATCTATCAGAGGCGGAAAAAATGTACATTTATTTCAAGTTTCTAACAACACGTTTTCTCAAAGTGTCTTGAAAAATATAATATCGTCACCTTACGTGCATGAAAAAGTTCATTTTGAAATCCAATGTGTGTGATTGCCATGAAGAAGGGAGAGCACATTGCGTTTAGCCAGCCTGATGGTAAACGACAATCTCCTTCCGCTGTTATTAAATTCCCGTCATTAATCTTGGATAACTAGGTTTCACTGACTGCCAATGCAGCCTACCCTGAACGGTTATATATTTGAACCAACATTTCCAGTCATGTCTGTTGTAGTTCCCAGCTCAGGTTTGTTTGTTTTTTTTCTTAAAGAAGCATTGGAATCGTTTTCCAATTAATTAATTTCGAGATGATTGTAAATCATTGATTGATTATATTAATCATTGTTAATATATAACAAGCTGTTAATAGTAGATTGTAAAAAAAATAAAATTTTAATTGAAATCTCAGTTATCAACAGATTTTCACTTTACGTTTTCAAATCTTGTGTTTTTACGTATGATTGGTAATCTTGAATACCTCGAGTCCACGCTGTTTGGCGTTTTTTTTTTGTTTTCTTTATTACTCATGTTGTTTTCCTCTTTGCTTTGTGGCGTTTTCGTTTTGATTAATGTTAACTGTGTTTTAACAGTAATTCTTGTCATTTTGTTTTAAATAATTGTTGTTGTCGTTTTGACACCAACCGCTTGCTCATAGTCTGTGGCTTGTCAAAAACATGTAGGAGGCAAAACTATTCGGTGGTACTTTTTAAAATGTCGAATTCTACCTTTGAAAAGAAACTTGTCTAAATTTTCTCTTCATATAATGGACAATAACAATTTTCTTCTAATTTATTTACACCCGGCATGTTTTCACAAAACGATGCGAGTGCGTCAAACACATCCTTACACGTTAACACCTCAGGCGAACTCGGGACCAAAAACCTCATAGGTGTCTCGCCAACAAAGGCACTGATAAGGACCAGGTGATCGCCTCATTTATAACACAGGTGTTGTCAAAATAATGTCTCCCTAAATTAGCGATACAAAACAGTCGTAAATATGTCGCTGTTTTGACCTGTTGGGTCCGCCGTCAAACATTCCACGTACCTCATCAGAACAGAATTCATTGGAAGCATAGGCTGATTAATATATGAACGTTGAATAAGTGTTATGTAGCTTAGAGAGATGTTGATTTGTTTCAGCAACCCCCAGCAACAATCGTGGACAACATTACGTGGTAACATGTAAAATCAAAATCGATCTGCCGAGTTAAATGTTAAGGTTGTGTTAACAATACTACCAATAATTCAATTCAAGTTTATACCTAAAGTTTTTCAATGTATTAGATAAATATAAGTTATAAGTAATATTGCATTATGTCAATTTAACCATCATCATCATCATCATCATCATCATCATCATCATCATCATCATCATCACAGACCTGCCAAGTCTCACGCTTCTCGCGTGAGTCTCACGCATTTGGCCACTGTCTCATGCACTCACGCAAGCCTTAATTATCTCACGCGAAATGAATTTATTGGTCAGAAATTTTCAAAAACCCCGTTTTCTACACTTATACCGCGGTTATATGATCCTAAGCAGTGGTGACAACGAGTCGAGCGATGTGCGGCGCACTCTGCCACCTAGTGCTACTGATTAGCCAATCACAGTGACGCTTACATGTGGCTCTGACAGTCTAATAGTTTGACTAGTTAAGTCTTTTTTTTAAAGCATAAATAGAGTTTAATAGTTAGTGGAGATATTCCCAGGAACCTCAAGAAAAATATGAGCAAATTCCAATCTCAAGCAAAATTTCAAGCAACCTCCAGCAAAGTTGTTATACCCCCTTGGTAGGTCTGCATCATCGTTTCGAATAACGAATCGGTGTATTGGGGATTTGGACTTCGAAAATCGAATCCGCTGCCAAACCTTGCATTAATTTTGTTAATGATATGACCACCACAGTTACCATCTTGGTAATTGGAGAAATTGGAGTCAACTTTTCCAAAGCACACAAATTAAATATGTTAAATGTTGAATCTTCAGCAGATTCGTTATTCGAACCTCCAATGTCCAGTCACATCACGAAAGGGCTTACAGCACTCATATGCCGAGTATACAGATTGGTTACTTAGAAGGCCGTTCTATTTTCGTTTTGTATTTTCAGTGAGATCGAATTTTATCGATTTTCACCCAAGTGTTTCTTGAGAGATACCACTCAGCTTAAATATGTTTTAATATTAGCATTACATAATTATCTTTTTTTTCAGATCATTTCTGAATCACGTAAATTTGCCAAAAGATATGTGCATTTGGACTTTAAGCTGAGTGGTGTTTAATTATAAAAACACTTGGCACGAAGTTTCCCAGTATGGTACACGTGTTTGAAAAAAAAAAAAAAAACAAGAAAGTACAAAATCATCAAGAAATGATATCAATCACTGTTTTCACGGATGGAAGTCAGCAAGATGCTATACAGTATTACACATATAAGAAACATCAAAGTCAAGTAATATTACACGTGTTTGTAACAAGGAAGCACAAAGTAACCAAATACTACACGTGTTTGTAACAAGGAAGTAGAGAGTAACCAAATACTACACGTGTTTGTAACAAGGAAGTACAAAGTAACCAAATACTACACGTGTTTGTAACAAGGAAGTACAAAGTAACCAAGTACTACACGTGTTTGTAACAAGGAAGTACAAAGTAACCAAATACTACACGTGTTTGTAACAAGGAAGTACAGAGTAACCAAATACTACACGTGTTTGTAACAAGGAAGTACAGAGTAACCAAGTACTACACGTGTTTGTAACAAGGAAGTACAGAGTAAACAAGTACTACACGTGTTTGTAACAAGGAAGTACAGAGTAACCAAATACTACACGTGTTTGTAACAAGGAAGTACAGAGTAACCAAATACTACACGTGTTTGTAACAAGGAAGTAGAGAGTAACCAAGTACTACACGTGTTTGTAACAAGGAAGTAGAGAGTAACCAAGTACTACACGTGTTTGTAACAAGGAAGTAGAGAGTAACCAAGTACTACACGTGTTTGTAACAAGGAAGTAGAGAGTAACCAAGTACTACACGTGTTTGTAACAAGGAAGTAGAGAGTAACCAAGTACTACACGTGTTTGTAACAAGGAAGTACAGAGTAACCAAATACTACACGTGTTTGTAACAAGAAGAGTAAGTGTTTGTAGCACAAAGTAACCAAGTACTACACGTGTTTGTAACAAGGAAGTACAGAGTAAACAAGTACTACACGTGTTTGTAACAAGGAAGCACAAAGTAACCAAGTACTACACGTGTTTGTAACAAGGAAGCACAAAGTAACCAAGTACTACACGTGTTTGTAACAAGGAAGTACAGAGTAACCAAATACTACACGTGTTTGTAACAAGGAAGTACAGAGTAACCAAGTACTACACGTGTTTGTAACAAGGAAGTACAGAGTAACCAAATACTACACGTGTTTGTAACAAGGAAGTACAGAGTAACCAAGTACTACACGTGTTTGTAACAAGGAAGTACAGAGTAAACAAGTACTACACGTGTTTGTAACAAGGAAGTACAGAGTAACCAAGTACTACACGTGTTTGTAACAAGGAAGTACAGAGTAACCAAGTACTACACGTGTTTGTAACAAGGAAGTACAGAGTAACCAAGTACTACACGTGTTTGTAACAAGGAAGTACAAAGTAACCAAGTACTACACGTGTTTGTAACAAGGAAGTACAAAGTAACCAAGTACTACACGTGTTTGTAACAAGGAAGTAGAGAGTAACCAAGTAGTACACGTGTTTGTAACAAGGAAGTAGAGAGTAACCAAGTAGTACACGTGTTTGTAACAAGGAAGCACAGAGTAACCAAATACTACACGTGTTTGTAACAAGGAAGTACAGAGTAAACAAGTACTACACGTGTTTGTAACAAGGAAGCACAGAGTAACCAAATACTACACGTGTTTGTAACAAGGAAGTACAGAGTAACCAAATACTACACGTGTTTGTAACAAGGAAGTACAGAGTAAACAAGTACTACACGTGTTTGTAACAAGGAAGCACAAAGTAACCAAGTACTACACGTGTTTGTAACAAGGAAGCACAGAGTAACCAAATACTACACGTGTTTGTAACAAGGAAGTACAGAGTAAACAAGTACTACACGTGTTTGTAACAAGGAAGTACAGAGTAACCAAATACTACAAGTATTTCTAGCAATGAAGTTCAAGTCACAAAGTATTGAGTCTGATAGAAGTAACACTCACGTGCAGTATAGGACATATATAAAAGTTTGATCTAAACACTGACTGATACACTGAAACAATACAGTATACAGGCATACTTAGTGTTTTTGATAAAAAGGAAGACAATAAATTGAAATATTTATTCAATCTGCAATTAGCTAAAACCTTATTATGAATACATTATTGTTTAACTGGAGTATGAGGACCACTAGTCTTTGCTGCAGATTCGGTCACCTATTTAGTATGGAGTACTAGTTAAGCATAACTACGAAAGCTGGTAAGTACCACTTACGTCGGTACTCACGACGTAATACAATGTATGTCAATATAAAGATACTTCATTTGGCACTAACCGGCTTCCTTACATAACAATAAGAATCAATAATCGCTATGTACTACATCACCTTTAGTAGGGTCCGACTTTCAGCTAGGACTCAAATCAAAATGGAGGTTTTCATAATTCATAATTTTTTCAAATTATATTTCAGTGTTCAGATTTCAAACGATATAACAAAAAAAAATTAAATTTCACAAAACGATTTATAATTTTTCAAAATTCAGTTGCAACACTTTCACAATAGCTGAAAGTGTTTCCAAGCTAAAAAAATAAGTCAGCTATTCTATTTGTCTAAACTTACCACGTCTGTATTTAAATGGTTTTAATATAAGTAGTGGTGGTATCATTCGATATGTATCAAAAGTAAATCACTACTGAAGATATCATAAATGATTTGATGTAAAAATATTTTTATTATCAAAAGACAGAAGAATAAATTTATGACATAAAATATATACTATAACATCAACATCAAAACCTAAACGTAAATCTGCTTTGAAATCCTTTAGGAATAAAGGGGATAGAAACCGAGATGTGGCTTTCGATGATAGCATGTGAGATACACATATAAACCCGTGATGTCTATCACGGTTTGCCGGCTAGGTTTCATACGTCAATACTTTCTTGATGTTTTCAGAAATAAGGTATCATAGGTCGATTAATAGTATTCATACAGCAAACAAACGACAAGGAACGTAAAGCGAGACGAGTTACATCTGTATAAACAAAATGATAGTTCATCCGCAGTAACATAACGAAAAGCGAAAGGTAATTTGATTGAAATAACTTTCACAAGCAAGGGGAGGTAATCGAAGTTTACATCCAGTAGTCAAAATGTGAAAAAAAAAAAAAAAACAACAACAGACAAACAAACAAACAAATAAGATTGAACCCTTCATAATTAATTTACACATCATGTTGATTATGAAAGGCATTGGAATATCCATGCTAGCTTAGAATTCGATTTAGTACAAAAGAGTTACTGAAATCTTTAGTAATTGATGGAAATCAAATTAGCGAACTGATTAATCATCTTAAATCTGTCGTAAGGAGTTAAACTTTTTGATGATTTATTTAGCTATGATCAATTCAAAAGTCTTTAATTAGGTCAACTGGACGAGGTTAATGTATGTTAATACTGTACTGTTGACGGTGGAACTGGCTAATTATACCCGTTGTGATTGACAGACCCAGGCAGGCTCCCCAAACGGGATCTGTAACGCGTGAGGTTATTAATCACAGATGTCCAATCGCTGGTATACTACAGGTATCTAAATACTACATAGGTGTTTTTTTGTTTGTCATTGACTCTCATTAACACACGCAAAGGATCTGTCATCAGTTCAGTTGGAGAATTTGTTAACGGTTAATTAATACAATAATTTAAGTAACGCTTAAAAAATTATTAGATGATGAATGACATCTAGCAAATGACATTTAGGCAATCTCAGAATAGACCGAGTCACTTTGGCTTGAGGATTGGTGTTAATGAATTTGCTTGTAACATCATCTCCGGTACGTTTTGACGACACAGGCACTATCGGGGGAACAGTATCTTGAGCAGAATTTAAATAGCTTAGAATACATCTCCATATAAAACATACTTATATATTTTGTTTTTAACCGTTGATAGGTATATAACACCAGACTGATGTTAGTAGGTCCAATCAAATTGAAGTATGTATTCGAGGTACGGACTAGTTAACTGATAACAAAACATACAGGTCGGGGTTAGCAGATGGCTGTACCCATACCAAAACAATTATCTGACATATCAACTTAGCTTATCGTCTTTCTAATAAAAATTCTGATGACGTATTCCCGAATTTCCTAGTTTTTTGCTTCATGCTTATCTCGTTAAAAGAGAAACAAATCACTGTCTTCATCAACCGTAGGGTTCTCGATTGAGTGGAAGACTCGGGAAGCTAAGTCTCTCTTAAAAGTGGGACATTTGACTTGATGAAGACTTGGAAACTCTCGTCTCTGTAGACCATGGATTACAAGACTATTCAGCACTCGGGAGCCCTCGTCTCTGTAGATCATGGATTACAAGTCTGTTAAGCAACCGGGAACCCTCGTCTCTGTACGTCATGGATTACACGGCTGTTCAGCACTCGGAGTCTTTTCTTCTTTGTAGACCACGGATTACAAGACTGTTTAGCACTCGGAAACCCTTGTTTCTGTGGATCATGGATTACAAGGTTGTTCATAACCGTTCTGTGGATCATCAAATTACAAGGCTGATCAGTACTTGGAAACTCTCGTCTCTGTACATCATGGATTACAAGGTTGTTCAACACTCGGGGTCCTTCTTCTTTGTAGACCATGGATTACAAGGCTGTCCAGCACTCGGGAACCGTCGTCTCTGTGGATCATGGATTACGAGAGTGTTCATCACAATCCTCGTCTCTGCATTTCGTGGATTACAAGACTGTTTAGCACTCGGAAACCCTTGTTTCTGTGGATCATGGATTCCATAACCGTTCAACTCTCGGGAACCCTTGTCTATCAACAAGACCGTTCAGCGCTTGGAAACCTTCGTCTCCGTAGGTCATGAATAACAAGGCTACTCGAGACTCGGGAACTCTCGTCTCTGTAGATCATGGATTACAAGGCTGTTCAGCACCCGAGAACCCTCGCTTCCGTTGATAATAAATTTCAAGGCTGTTTGGGTCTCCAAAACCAGTTTAAAGTTCGTTGAAGACACATTCTTTTTTGAGGATGCAGAAACCCCTGTTTTTAGTGGATCATGTAGCGCACGGTTAAAGAGCACTCGGAAACCCCTGTGTATTGATTATGAAACACGGTTGCTGAATACCCGGGAACCCTCGTTAGTTGATCAGAGCATACGGTTGTTGAGCCCTTGGGAATCATTCGTTGACTGCTGACATTGTTGTCAGGGAGTCAGAACCCGTTTTGTTTGGGAATCCTGGTGGAAATCAATATTTTATGACAAAATGTTACTTAAGTTATACAGAGTAACGGTCGATTGAAAAAATGTAAAAAAAACTGGCTGTTTTGGGATATCTTTGTTATTCAGACTTAATGTTAAGGTAATAATTAGGTGATAACGTTTTCGTAAACAATATCTGTAAGATTAATGCATGTAAAATTAGATAAAATAGAATATTTCGTTAAGGTGTAATTAAGAAATAGTACACAGTCTTGTTTACAATTAATCCCCAAAACTACCCCTGCTGTCGTAAATAACGACAATCTAGTTCAAAAGTTAGTGAACTTCGTTTACTTTGATCGTATCACAAAGTGCACTGTAAGATCGTGCAGAGGTTGTCGTGTCCAATACTTGTCTATGTTAGTATGAGACAGCGGTTCGGAATTATGACTTCCTTACTTTCATTTTGTCTGTTTTAATTACCTTCCATCCATTGCATAATCGGGATTTTTTTCTCTTTTTCTCCGACAACTCTGTTTGAATATTCAAATCCGATAATGACTCTCTTCCAAGAGGATTTTCCCAAATCCTGATTTATGTTGATATCACTAAAAACTGTTTTCAAATATTTCATCTTCAAATATATCAAATAGATTAAAAAAAAGAGAGAGAGACTGTTCTTTTTGCGTTTCCATGGACACGTATTTCATCCGTCGCAAATTAACAATCATTCTTTTCTTTTTCTCCCAGTCAAAAATGACAACAACAAGAATTATGGCGACATGAATATTAAAGAAACCATTTATCATACTATTCATCGCTAGTCTTAATTCACTCGAGCGTGCTCTCCAAATTAGGCCATGCACGTGATTGCAGCATATTTCAAGAGCTTGCACATCCGAAATGTAATTACGAGCAGTCCTCGTTAAGTGTTATGAATGAAACAACGCGCACGTGGAGAGACAATTAATTACTCACGTGCTGATTGTAGGCTGTTATTAATACAGCCCCGTATAGTGTAAAGTGCACTTCTTTCTATTCTGACCACTGTAGTAGACGGGTATTAAGTGTTGGACAAATAAACTGGTGGACGAGTTGGGCGAGGATCGAGACGAGTAAAGGCGAAATGACTGGTATAGTTGAATAGACTTTGGTTAAGGCGCCAAGGACTAGTAGGCGACTGGAATGGACGAGTTGACTAAGGATATTTAGATGAGTTGTCCAAGAACGAGTGCACTTAGAAACTGGAAAGGGGCCGTGATATTCAACTGAGAGAGCGATTGCCCTCACATCCTCAGGTGGAGTTTCGAGGTGTGTGGTTCGAAGCCCCCACCCTATTCGTAGCGGATTACTGATCGTGGTTTTGTCATTTGGCAAGATACTTTACTTCAAAGGCTCTGGATAACTTGCGGCGCACCACCGTATGTTGTTCAGAGGTACCCACAAGCTTTACTACAAAAAGGAGACCCCGTCTCAAAATGATCCGAACTGTTGACGAAACAAACAAATAAACAAACATAAAAACAAATGGGGAAAGACCTTACCATCAAGTATATAATGGGCATCGATATCCGGATGGATACTTACTTATATGCGCATTTAGTTTCGCACTCGGACACCCTCGGGTTTTTGTCAAAAAAATCGATGTGCTCCGATTTTAGAGATTTTTGTTCACGACATACAAGTTAGAATTATTAAACATCGGATGTCTCCCTAAAAGCCAGTTTTAGCTTGAAAATGCATTTCATCCTAGATATACGATCGTTTGTTTACATATGTTGTCTTCTAACAATCAATCATACTATTGTAGTTATATATATAACATGAAGTGTAATTACGTTATTTCATAGTTAATGATTTAAATTCCGCATATATCTTTCTGTAACACGATTACAACCAGGTCAACGTTCACCGATGTTCCGCCGTATTTTCAATTTTGTATATTATAGGTTACTAAGTACGTACACGAGACAGATAAACGACAGAATTCCGACTTCTGATGATTCACTCCGTCAAGGTCTTCATACTTCACAGTAATTACTTAAGTAAATTTCCTAAGTGCCAAATCTATATCACTGGAAATAGGATTTATTTCAAATTTATCAGTATATATTTTACAGTATGTGTAGAAGTTAAAAATGATAGTGCGACAGTTTACGGTGTAGTGTGGTGGTGTACGGAGAGCATGGCTGGTAACTACACACATCAGATCCGGTCTTTTTTACCGCCGTTATCGATTTTGAGGCCTCTATGTAAATATAGAAAGTGATAATGACACAACGACGTGTGCCTAATTTGTTCATTAACAAGGATGTATTTAGCATTACTCTTCAATTTTTCGTCAATCTTGGTGTACATTAAGTAATTATTGCAGTTTTATCATAATGCTGTTTTTTCCTTAAATAAAATTGAATTGTTAGTTACACTGAATTGCATTTTTGTATTTATAACTCACTCACTCACTCACTCACTCACTCACTCACTCACTCACTCACTCACTCACTCACTCACTCACTCACTCACTCACTCACTCACTCACTCACTCACTCACTCACTCACTCACTCACTCACTCACTCACTCACCCACCCACCCACCCACCCACCCACCCACCCACCCACCCACTCACTCACTCACTCACTCACTCACTCACTCACTCACTCACTCACTCACTCACTCACTCACTCACTCACTCACTCACTCACTCACTCACTCACTCACTCACTCACTCACTCACTCACTCACTCACTCACTCACTCACTCACTCACTCACTCACTCACTCACTCACTCACTCACCCACTCACTCTCTAGCTAGCTAGCTAGCTAACTAACTAACTAACTAACTAACTAACTAACTAACTAACTAACTAACTAACTAACTAACTAACTAACTAACTAACTAACTAACTATCTAACTAACTAACTAACTAACTAACTAACTAACTAACTAACTAACTAACTAACTAACTAACTAACTAACTAACTAACTAACTAACTAACTAACTAACTAACTAACTAACTAACTAACTAACTAACTAAACTATAACTAACTAACTAAACTAACTAACTAACTAACTAACTAACTAACTAACTAACTAACTAACTAACTAACTAACTAACTAACTAACTAACTAACTAACTACATATCTAACTAACTAACTAACTATCTATCTAACTAACTAACTAACTATCTAACTAACTAACTATCTAACGAACTAACTAACTAACTAACTAACTAACTAACTAACTAACTAACTAACTAACTAACTAACTAACTAACTAACTAGGACTTTAGTTGAGAAGAGATTAGTATGGTAATAGAAATTAAGACTTACTAAACCTAATATTACATTACTTACTATTCAGACTCAATCTCGTTCATATAACACAGGACACAATTTCAAACCGGCTAGTGCATCACTTATCTGTAAGGATTTTGTGACAGGTTGAAGTGTGTATCTTACTTAACGTATACATTTCGCAGCCAACGCTAGAATAGCTTGTAACAAGTCTGCAGTTTTCGTTATATATACCAGTATAATTCTTTATCGTATATATGTGTGTATATAAAGTTGTTTTTTGTGTGACAGCGAAAACAGAACTTTATCGTTTTAGAGGAATGTTTGTACTCTTGTCGTACATTCAATACAAAAAAAACCATAGAACTATCGCTTTAAACATGCTTTCTATTGTTACCAATTTCGGAAAACTTCCGGACATCGACCGGAAAGCTTTCGAAATTTTACCTCGAACTTCCGACTCGAAAGATGTCTGACAGAACTTAAATCTGTACAGAAAACGTACACATATTACACAGACATAACAAAGATCTTATTAATGCCGCTGGAATAGTGCCAATTTAAAGTGACGTCATGGTGGCCGCAGTCGTGAAGAGTTCAACAACGCTGTTCACCAGGAATGGTTTTTCGAGATGTATTCGAACGAAATGTCTCGATGATGATTTTTGTTGTAATACTATCTTAGGTACAGAATTCCGACAGCAAACTCTTCAGCAAGTACCTTGTACACGTAGTAACAAATCTTCCCACATTTGCGTATATATGGGAGCAAATGATTAAATAAGGAGAATAGTGGTATTATTTAGAGATGCATTTGTGTTCGTTATGACAACGCTGTGCATGATTTCGTGAAGTGTAACAATGGAGGCTTTTAGCCTCCTTAAGGAAGATAAATCAGTCATTATAACGCTAACACGTTTGGTATTGTCACCGTACTGACACGGCATTGGGCGCAATACGAAATCAGCAATAAGTCTTCTGTGACGTCATCTGAAACAAGGGGAATTTAAATATCATTCCGACTCAGTTCTATAGTTCTGTCTTAAACGTTATTCTAATCTTGGATGCTTCAGCTCATTATATCACTGTGGTTCCGGAACAAAGCCTTCCATCTGCTCCCGGAAAGTAACAGTTGCCAGTATAATGCGCTTCTCCTTTCTCCGTGAAATGCTAGTGACCCCATTCATCAGACCTTGTAGCCTTGTATTGAGGATGTAAAGACTGCATAGGGGAGTATTTAACTGACACAAAAAAGAGCGTATGAAGCAAAAATAATCCCTACAGAGACAGTTTTAAGCTGGTAGATCTAAAGTGTTCTGTGAAACTCTCCGGAGGACCTGCTGTTAGAAAGGAAAGGTCCATTTATGTTGCCTCATGTAAACCACTGTTCTATAGCTTACACATCCACGCTCTGATTTTGTCCTTAGTCAACAGACGCCAGTTACAAAATGTAGCCCGTAAGTAACAATGAACATGTAAGCATCAGCGGTTTAACAGAACAATATAATACATTACATGTGTATCGTGTAATATAATTGTGTATCAGGTGTTGTATTGGTTGTATAAAGGTAATTCTGAAGACCAACCACAACTCATGTACCATACGACCAATGATCATGACGTGTTCCATGATCTATAGACCCGTATAGAATACAACGGGCCTCCCGTATGTTGTTCAGTAAGATAGCCACTACATGGTGACCCCCACCTCAATATGGCTATTCACGGGGCGACAAGCCAAACAAATTGAAAAAAAAATGCTTTACTGTACGGAGTACAAGCCCAGTTGAGAGTCACATCATTCGTAGATCGAGAGGAAGCTACACAGTACCACACTGTATATAGACTACCATTAGACTACGAAGTGCCACGCGTTCTGTCGACTTGTTATAGTCCAATACGCCGCCTACAGTCCACGATGTACCACACGACCCCTCCGGTGACGTCTTTTACTGAGACACGGATGAGGAATGAAACACTGAGAGTCTTTGAATAATTGACATTTAAACGTCTGGTATGGGCTTCGAAAAGTTTCAAATTGCCTATGGCCTCAAAAGGTCAGGTTTATGGTAGAATTGGAGCTTAAATTGGTCGTATGATTGTGGTGAGGCAGCGCGAGTGGCGCTCTAGGACACAGCACCAGGCCACAACAACATCGAGAGTTCATCAATCTGGGCCTCTATAGAGAAACGCTGCAGAGATTGTCAGTAAACAATGACCAGCGTGTACTGTGTCACAATAGCCATTTCTTATCTGTTTGTGTAAATACTAGACTCACAGACTTATCATCTGTGTAACAATACGTGTTATATATATTCCTATTAAATGTAATTTTTGTATTACCTTAAGACGTCTTGCTGACATTCATGCTCCTTAAGCTTTGCTATAAGAGTTGCATAAACGTCTATTCTACTGTAACGTCTTCTGTACCATAAATACCATGTTATCTGCTCCAGACAAATACTTAATCTTTCTTGAAAATATGTCTAACGAAAATTTCACCATGTATTTACAATATTGTCCCTAATAAGCGTTTATTGATAAGATTTAATTTTTTACATCTTCTATTGTAATTGTACTAGTAATTTTAAAGAAAGATCGTTCAACAGCATGTGTCATTTATAGTTTTATAATTGTTATTTACATATTTCATGTATTCATACTTACCTGTAGCCATGCAGTCAAATCATTAATTACACCTGAACAATCACTTATTGTACACACAGATAATTAAATAATTATAAATATATTTGTAGTTTTTGTGAAGTATCACCAAATTACTGTACATAGTTAACAAAACCACGGCTCCCTCTAACTTGTAACAAAAACATAACTTATTTTTTAACAATTTTTTTTCTAAACCGTGATAACTTTGCTGCATAGACAAATAAAAATTTGTTTTATAAGGGAGATCATTCAGAATACACCCCTAGATCAATAAAAGTTCAAAGCTTCTCTTACCAGCAGTCTCAAATCTGATAGATGTTTTCACCTAAAACACAGCAGGAGGTACACCATTCAGTACTTGTACGAAAGATGCCTGGACACTACTAGAGACTTGGACATATTCGTAAAACAAACAGAAAATAGCCCACAATAGACCGTCACGTTAGCAACGTCAATCTTAGTATTTCAAGTCTCCATGACAACATAATGATGTAGACTTTTGGTGTATGTATTTTTGTGATGTTTCTTGTTATGTTTTCACTTTATTAGAACAAATTGACTTACCTGCGTTGTACAAATTGCTAGCTTTATGAGCTCAAAGTGTGATTTCCTTTACAAAACATGTTACATAATTCAAGTTCGTATTGTTGGATTATTGAATAAAACTATTATTTTGAAATAAACTGATATTTTCTTGACAAATATTGAATTAACATAAATACAGCATGGTTGTAATGTCTTTAAACTTATGACCCGTTTCGGATGTTCTAATCATCGCCAGCCAAGGACATCAAGCTCGATACACATTTCAAGTCAGTAAGAGGTAGTAACTTTTCCTGGAAGTTCGAGGTGTTCCGATAGAATAGATCAAAGCTTTTCCTTTTATTTCGGAGTATAAATATCTAAAAATATCTTAAAGGGAGTAAGGTATTATGAACTTGAATATGCAAAAATAATTATGGGCAAGTGTGTTGCTGAAATCAATTTTCTTCATTGTCAGTTAAGACAGAGTCACTGTTCGCATGCTGTGTGTTCAAATATTATATATGTAGTGTTTGTATAGTAAAATCCAAATTCTTCCGATGGATATTGCTACTTGTAATGTATATACATTATCTTCAATCTTATGATTTTTATTGTAGAATGTTTGGTGTATTTTCCGAAAGAAAAGAGGTAGTGCTTAGTACCTTAATAAAAAAAATCCGGAAAACATACTCATTAAAAGTTAAAAAAAAATTATAAAAAAATTACAAAAATGACGTTTCCATCTTCTCGCATGTACTCGGTTCTGGGACTCTACATAGAATTGAAATATTGTTGTCCGAGTGCATTATAGTTTGATTACAAATTCATTAAGACAAAATTTAAGGATGTGGGTGGATGGCGGGAATGCAGGTCTTCTTCCACTGGATATACAATGCTATAGAGCTATATGATGTATGTGAATGATTACAGGGACAATTCGTACATCATCAAATTACACATATATCTGAAAAGCTTCTCGTCAGGTGGAGAAGTTATCCCAAACTGCGTAACCCAGACTAGATCTGTTTTCAATGTCGACATTGGTGTTGCTGATAGAGGGAACATGCGACGTATCAAAAAGTCATAAATTCTCTAATTAGACACACTTTGGTCTGTGTTTATAGTTTGGTACCTTATCTGCAGTGTCTAACATGTTATGACTCATTACTACTCCCCCCCCCACTCCTCGTCCTCGTCCTCCCTCCTCCTCGTCCTCCTCTCCATATATAACTTAAATCATATCCTACATTTGCAGTACAGTCTCTGCGTATGTTAGTAGCATATGTCTTCCACGATGTGTAATTTGTCTCGCCAATACCTGCCACGGGTCGTCACTAGGAGACAACCCCGAGGCTAGGTCCGTTTTGTGACATATGTAAAAATATCCTCACTTGAATCAAGATTTTAGTTTGCGATCTTTGGTGTCCAGTTGGACAAACTTGCGGCGAAAAGCATTGGTAAATGTTTCCTTTGTGTTTACGTAGAACTTATATGTGACCATCTGTTTCGTCTCCAACAAAATGTTGTCAAATAACGTATTCTTAAAAGTTTTCCTTCATGAACCGTGTGAATTCTTTACCGAAGAATCCATTTTAAACATTATTTCTCTTTCGTCTCCGGTATAACGAGAGAGGTTTTCTGTCCTTTTAATACGGTGGCTGATTCGGGACATCGTAATGTCGCTTTGTTCGATGGAATGCATTATTGCGAGACCACGATACTACTGCAACCATATTTTCACATGCAAGAAAGATTTTCTGTACATTTCATACAAAAGAGAGATTTTCTGTACATTTCACACACAAGAGAGATTTTCTGTACATTTCACACACAAGAGAGATTTTCTGTACATTTCCACACAAGAGATATTTCCGTATATTTGTCACACAAAAGAGATTTTTGTACAACTTATAAGTTTATATGAAGTAACTGATAGAAAAAACGTCCATAGAAACATAAATATAATCACGAAATAACGATTGATTAGTTTACTTATTGTTTATATCCAATTAATTTTATCCTATTTATAAATATTATATTAAGCTGATGTCAACAAGTTAATGGTCTTACTTGTCGACCAATGATTTATACTAAATTCAAACAATATTTGAGTTCGAAAATTGACACAAGATCTAAATAAAAGAACAGATTATGAAAGAAAATTGGAAAACAATCCAGAAACTTATATCAATCCCCCCTCCTAGTTTCATATTTATTACTCTATACCTTGTGAATCACCAAATATTGCCGGCGTCGTTTGGATTCCCGTGGCAGGTATTACAATTGTGTTGGTAACCACTTTGGGTAAATTTGAATAATATCATGATTCAATTAAATGATATTTCAGTATTAAGTATAAAGCATATTAGATAAATTCCGTGGGATATGGTGCGTTGCATGTCAGCAGTTTTTGCGAAGGCTTAGAAGAAGCGCACACCTGTGTGGTCCATGTTCAAAGGAGCGTAAAACACGTATCTTTCAGTGTGATGGAGATCTTGGTTTATGACTGTTCTGATATCAATACTACAGTGTTGTGGGAACTATCTACAGTGATTTCGCTCTTGCAGTTGTAAGAGAATTTACAAACACTCATTTACGACTTAAAATGCGATTTCTTTGATATGTTAGTGCATTTTCAGGAACGTCTTCAAATCATGGTATCAAAACCACAGGCACTATTTTTATCAAACGAGAGTCTTTTTTTAAAAAATGTTCAAATAGATACAGGATATGAAATGAACACTGCGTGTGTAGGATGACACAGAGTGCAACAAGTTTTCATAACGTCTTAAGAAATATCACGTTTTCCGTAAAGCTACGATGTTTTACGAGTCATATGAATATATCAATTCTATAAATAGCCGTGCAGGATATCATATTTACTCAGTGTATATAAATGTCTATCTGAGAAGAAATAAATCTCCCTCCATCATAAACCACGCTAGGAATCCCGTTTTTTTTTAAAGACGATATATTGTAAAAAAAATGTTGAAAAAGGACATGTTTGACAGTTTTTGACATAGGTTTATCAACATTAGTGTGAGTTCGAAGGAATTTCATTCAAAGTCATGACAGTGTCACGATGATCAACCACATCCGCCTTCCGGGGGAAAATGCCTCCATGTAGATTATACAGAACATTTTCACATACAAGGATGTATAAAATGGGCAGCGGTCTTACTGGATCAAGTCACATAAGTGATACCAAATTCTTTAATTACACTAACAATAAGTACAATGCTGGTTAAAAGAAAACTGGAAAACGTCACTATTTTATATTATGAAAGAAAGGAACATTATCTTGAAAATGTATCCAATTTATTTTGTACTTTCTGTGTAAGGGACGAGATTGAAAGGGAGTGATCGTATCGCGATGATTATGTAAGGTGATGAGAGAGTATAGTATAGGAAGTGAATACTGCAAGGGTTGATTGCGTAAGGTGACGAGAGCGTGGTGATTGCGTAAGGTGACGAGAGTGTGGTGATTGCGTAAGTTGACGAGAGTGTGATGGTTGCGTAAGGTGACGAGAGTGTGGTGATTGCGTAAGTTGACGAGAGTGTGATGGTTGCGTAAGGTGACGAGAGTGTGGTGATTGCGTAAGGTGACGAGAGTGTGGTGGTAGCGTAAGGTGACGAGAGTGTGGTGATTGCGCAAGGTGACGAGAGTGTGATGGTTGCGTAAGGTGACGAGAGTGTGGTGATTGCGTAAGTTGACGAGAGTGTGATGGTTGCGTAAGGTGACGAGAGTGTGGTGATTGCTTAAGGTGACGAGAGTGTGGTGGTTGCGTAAGGTGACGAGAGTGTGGTGATTGCGTAAGTTGACGAGAGTGTGATGGTTGCGTAAGGTGACGAGAGTGTGGTGGTAGCGTAAGGTGACGAGAGTGTGGTGATTGCGTAAGGTGACGAGAGTGTGGTGGTTGCGTAAGGTGACGAGAGTGTGGTGATTGCGTAAGGTGACGAGAGTGTGATGGTTGCGTAAGGTGACGAGAGTGTGGTGATTGCGTAAAAGGTGACGAGAGTGTGGTGATAAGCGTACGAGAGTGTGGTGATTGCGTAAGGTGTGATGGTTGCGTAAGGTGACGAGAGTGTGGTGGTAGCGTAAGGTGACGAGAGTGTGGTGATTGCGAAAGGTGACGAGAGTGTGATGGTTGCGTAAGGTGACGAGAGTGTGGTGATTGCGTAAGGTGACGAGAGTGCGTAAGGTGACGAGAGAGTGTGGTGGTTGCGTAAGGTGACGAGAGTGTGGTGATTGCGTAAGGTGACGAGAGTGTGGTGGTTGCGTAAGGTGACGAGAGTGTGGTGATTGCGTAAGGTGACGAGAGTGTGATGGTTGCGTAAGGTGACGAGAGTGTGGTGATTGCGTAAGGTGACGAGAGTGTGGTGGTTGCGTAAGGTGACGAGAGCGTGTGGATTGCGTAAGGTGACGAGAGTGTGGTGATTGCGTAAGTTGACGAGAGTGTGATGGTTGCGTAAGGTGACGAGAGCGTGGTGATTGCGTAAGGTGATGAGAGTGTGGTGATTGCGTAAGTTGACGAGAGTGTGAAAGGTGACGAGAGTGTGGTGGTGCGTAAGGTTGATTGCGTAAGGTGACGAGAGTGTGGTGGTTGCGTAAGGTGACGAGAGTGTGGATGGTTGCGTAAGGTGACGAGAGTGTGGTGGTTGCGTGGTGACGATTGACGAGAGTAAGTGGTGATTGCGTAAGGTAACGAGGTGTGGTGATTGCGTAAGGTGACGAGAGTGTGATGATTGCGTAAGGTGGCGAGAGTGTGATGATTGCGTTAGGTGACGAGAGTGTGGTGGTAGCGTAAGGTGACGAGAGTGTGGTGATTGCGTAAGGTGACGAGAGTGTGGTGGTAGCGTAAGGTGACGAGAGTGTGGTGATTGCGTAAGGTGACGAGAGTGTGGTGGTTGCGTAAGGTGACGAGAGTGTGGTGGTAGCGTAAGGTGACGAGAGTGTGGTGATTGCGTAAGGTGACGAGAGTGTGATGATTGCGTAAGGTGGCGAGAGTATTGCGAATATAAAGGTATGCGAGTGTAAGGGTGTAGCAGTGTAATATGTAAAGGGAAGTGCTTGTAAAGTCATTAACATGAACTTTTAAGGTTACGTGAGTGTAAAGGGGGTGTAAGGATGTGAGAATGTTAGGTAACGTCGGCGAGTTATATTGATATGAAAATGTAAGGCAGTGTGAGTGTAAAGGCGTATTGGAAGTTTTTTGTGGCGAGAGTGTAAAGGGAGTGTGAGGGTGTGAGAATATTAGGTGACGTTGGCGAGTTATATTGATATGAAAATGTAAGGTAGTGTGAGTGTAAAGGGAGTGTAAGGCAGCGTGAGTGTAAAGGGAGTGTAAGGCAGTGTGAGTGTAAAGGGAGTGTAAGGCAGTGTGAGTGTAAAGGGAGTGTAAGGCAGTGTGAGTGTAAAGGGAGTGTAAGGCAGTGTGAGTGTAAAGGGAGTGTAAGGCAGTGTGAGTGTAAAGGGAGTGTAAGGCAGCGTGAGTGTAAAGGGAGTGTAAGGCAGTGTGAGTGTAAAGGCGTATTGGAAGTTTTTTGTGGCGAGAGTGTAATGGGAGTGTAAGGGTGTGAGAATATTAGGTGACGTTGGCCGGCTATATTAAAACGTGTCATGAATCTTGCTGTTTTCAGATATGACGACTTCTCATTGCTATAAGCTGATGGAGTCTGCCGGAATGACAGATCGGCAGAGAAGACGATATATCATTGGTGTTCGGAGATGTAATCTGACGTGCCCCCACTGAGGCAGTGGTCCCCATCACTGGCAGGGCTCCTGAACTAATGAACGACAAATCGTACGCCCTACATCACAGATACGCCTCCTACTGATTTACCGCTGAGCGTACACCGTCATCCATCCCGCCAACTCCACTGTCAGACTGATATAGAACTTTTAAGATTAAAGTCCATAAATGCATGTTATGTCTCTTAAATCAGCTTTATAAACACACCCGCTTGAAAACAGGAAACCAATTAACAAGTAAGGCTTGAACTGGTACTTAGGATCAATACTGATATATATAAGTAATATCAATATTTTCAATGAAATTAATTTTATAATTCAAAGTGTTATAACGATAGGGAATGATATATGATATATTTGTATTAGGCGTGGTACCTGTGTAGTGATAAAATATATTTATATACTTATATCTATTGATATTGAATCCTTCTATTATTCATTTGTCGAGCACCAAATAAAAAGCAGATAAGAAACATGACACTTCCCCTGGGTTATTTTTTTCATTATCCTGTCAAATCATTGAAGCATAATATATCAAAGCAGGGAATTAAGAAATGACTCGGTCATTAGAAAGACAGATTTGGCAACTGGTGCAGCAGTTTTACTTTTTGGACAACTGTAGAGGGTACGTCCAGTAAACAATGCTCCCCGTGTCTCGGGCTTATGTCTGTGATACAATTAATGTTTGTGCATGGAATAATGATTTTAAATGATACCGAATTGAATAAGGAGATCGAGCTTTATATCTTGAACAGGAACATCAGACCAAATAATAAGATCAGACCATGAAACCATAGGATCATGTCCAAGGAAACGAGACCAATGATATTAGGGGAAACATAGGAGGTGAAGCATTGTGGAATTATACGCCATGCCACTGGCAAATAGTCATTTGTTCTGCGGAGGGGTACCGGAGTGGCTTGCCTTCCGTGTCGAGGTTGCTAGTTCGAAGCTTACGTGGGACATTTTTCTCTTGGAACTCCGACTTTCCTGCACAACCCACACCTGTCACGTCCTTAAATGACCCTGGCTCTTTATGAGCCGTAAACCACAATTGATGTTTTCATTCTCTAAAATAGTCTACAAAGAAACATAAAAAACTACCTACAAAGTCCACAATGACCACACAAGCTTGGTCCCAGTGACAGACTGTAACACTATAGATACACTACCACACAAGCTTGGTCCCAGTGACAGACTGTAACACTATAGATACACTACCACACAAGCTTGGTCCCGGTGACAGACTGTAACACTACAGATACACTATCACACAAGCTTGGTCCCAGACTGTAACACTATAGATACACTACCACGCAAGCTTGGTCCCGGTGACAGACTGTAACACTACAGATACACTATCACACAAGCTTGGTCCCGGTGACAGACTGTAACACTACAGATACACTATCACACAAGCTTGGTCCTGGTGACAGACTGTAACACTATAGATACACTACCACGCAAGCTTGGTCCCAGTGACACACTGTAACACTATAGATACGCTACCACGCAAGCTTGGTCCCGGTGACAGACTGTAACACTATAGATACGCTACCACACAAGCTTGGTCCCGGTGACAGACTGTAACACTATAGATACACTACCACACAAGCTTGGTCCCGGTGACAGACTGTAACACTATAGATACACTACCACACAAGCATTCGCAGTAAAGTACATTTCTCTCGTATGAACAGATGTATTTCATGAACGAAAGAAGACGAATAGGCGTACCTAGTGTATTACCTACAATAAGTGGGTGTGGTAGAGGCGTGTCCACGGGAAAGACTATTATGAGAAGCTTTCAAGTTCTGTACGATTTGAGATGTAATTACCACTTCTGTCTCGTTCCAGTCGAAAAGATGAAAGGAATTGACTTGCTGGCGAGGCTTTGTTTATTTATGTTGACATGTAGTTTTTAATGATGTCTGCAGCAATAATCACTTAAAACGACAACATTAAATACACTGACGACTGTATCGATGTATAAGTCACATGATAAGTTGATATCACTGTAAACTTCCAGCTTCCCTTTACGTAAGCGGTCCATAGTTCATCGAATCACGTGATTTCATCCGCAATCAAGTTATTAATTATGCGCTGATGTAGACTAGAGTTACCGCGCTCGCGACAGACGCCACAACAAATCTAATGTCAGGTGAAGGCAGGATGCGACACTGCTTCACTATACGAACGCGGAAGTGCAACACTGCCTCGTAATGATTTCAAGGCTTTCGCTGCGTGCATTACTGCATGTATATAGCAAACCCTGCTCAAAAGCTATGTTCACGACATCTCCCTGGCAACCCTTTTCTACGAACCGCTCTCATTATGTATGGTGAGTGACACCTCCTCATAAGACTCTGTCACCGTGTCCAGCACCTTCGTCGAGAGGGTTAGGTTGGTTTATGTAATCAAGGAGTTCGCTGTAATAGTATTTAAGTATTTGGTAATAAGTAAATTGTTCGTAAGGCACCTGCCTGTCTTTACCACTATCGTAAGGGAATTGGGCAGTCGAAGGTACCTGGCCCCAGGTTGTCTTTTTTCCCGCCTTTCTGCATATCCATAAATGACCCTGGCTGTTAATAGGACGAACAGCAACGATCAACTAATAAATAGACCGTTAATACAATAGTTTGAACAAACAAAAAATTCTCGAGACAAATTGTTTTTTTCTGAAAGATAAATATCATCTCGGTATTTCAAACATAATTACGTCTTGAATATGATCAAATTCTTCGAATATGACAAACCTGTGGCAAGGACCAGAATATGAAAAGTATTTCCAGTTATTGGAAAGGATTTACACATGTTGGTTTAGTATCTATAAACACGTATTTATAAATAGATATAGTACACGACAAAATATGGAAATAAGTTTTGTTTTCTGTTAACGTATCAAACATTAACCCCTGACATCTGTACCGTAGTATCGATAACTTATGTTGGGTATGACGTCATGTCTATACAGCGTCACTAGGCTTTCAAAGCAGTGTACTTAAAGCCTATAATCGCTGCTTGCCAAATGTGTGAAGAACTCTGGTCTTTTTCGCTGGACATTCCAAATAGGGTGTGTGTTTCCATTTCTGCGACTGAGCAGGTCCAGTGGTGTTAATTATGTATGTCCCTTGCGGTTATTAGTACCACACTCATGATGTATGAGATATTCACCCCAAGTGACCTCGCCGTGACCACGTCCTAATTGCCGCCAAGTCATCGCAGCACAAACAAGCTGGGGGAATTCGGATGAATTGAAAATCAAACGCTTGGTCGATCTTGAGTATCAATGCTAATACACAAGCCTATGCTATACTTGAGGCTGAAGACAAGGGTAAATTTCCCTGATGAATCCAAATGATTCCTCTCTCTAGCTTATAGACTGGCAACAGTTAGGTAACTAAACTAGATGCACAGATGTGTTTTGAGGAAAAAAAGTCCACAAGGGCTTCATAGATTTTTTGAAAAGAGGAAGGAAATATGCTTCGGAAAATAATGAGACAGAAAAGGTGAATTTCGGGAGATATTTCCTGCTCAAATAAGATTATATTTCTACAAATATTTAATTAATAGAGGATATTACATGTGCGCTCCCATTCAAAGGAGATTATTAAGCGGGTTTGAAGTAATTTTTTTTTCACGTTTTAAGAGCCCCTTGCGTATTTCGACATGACAACGAAAGAGATGCTTTATTTTGTTTTATGTTCTTTGTGACGAAATAACAAAACGTCGTAATTACCGGTATTTTTTGTCAAATTTTATAAAGCATATTTAATTAAGTTATTGAAGGAAACTTTCGTGAAGAAGCACCATTAAAATTATAAAAAAAATGTTTTGTTATTTTTCATTATTTGTTTAAGGAAACACTAAAACCTGCTGATTGACTTGTCTATCTTCTGTTCAGAGAGATAATTAATAAACTATTACTAAAGTACGCCCCATTACATCCTCTTGCCTCCTCTCTATATCTCCTTGTCTACAGTGTGTCTTCTAAAAACCATTCTTGGTCAGTCGGATGGCTAAAGACAGGATGATGGGCGATTTTTTTGTTAATTTTAAACAATATTTATATAGTAATTCAACAATATTGAACATACATATGAACATATCCTATATTGGGAAGGGAAAACAATTTTGAAGTTTATATTATCCGTTATCTTCATGTGACCGATACCTAAGATCTAGTGAGGAAGTAAATTTCGGGAAAAAAAAACGACATTGAATGTATTTCCGAATTTATACAATATTGCCTTTTTGTGTATATGTATTATATAAGGGATAATGATGGGTACGTTATGAGTCGAGAATGAGTAAGTATCGGTAAGTAATCTATTTTCCAACTAAATCATTGATCTAAAGAAAAAATCTGGCGAACAAATGTAAATGCACTTGTAATTTACAGGAAGGGCGGAAGGGGGACAACTCCTAGAAGAAATAGTGAAATTTTACATAGTTTCCGTTGAATATAGGTAGAATGTGTTATCTGTGTGATACATTTTCAGATAAGTGTAAGCGTTAGTCAGGCCAGATTCAAGTCGAGTAGGCACCATTGCTTTTTGGAAGCGTTCTTCATTAGGGCAAGGATTCATCTAGTAAGCCATTGTTGTACAATGTTGGTTCTAGTGTTAATGGGATATAAAGGGGAAGAGTTTTCTATAGGATATCACTTGGTTGATATAACGTGTACATATCTTGTGAACTATCACGTGCTTTACTTTGGATATTAGATGTCATCAGAAAAGGTGTTCTGTTTTAATATATTAAATCGGAGTATTAAATTCAAGTATTAAATTCAAGAAATTATATAAAATTAAAAAAAAAAAAAAATCGAAACCTATATTTCACCCATATTTGCCAATCGGCTAAACGATTAAAATACAAAACTATTCTTGTATGGAAACGTCTAACCAGACCAACATAGAATACAAGAAATATCTTGGACTGTTCTTTTATAAGTTATGTTTTTTTGCCTTATGAAGTCAATGGAGCGTGAAAATCAATTGGTTAGATCAATTAGGCGACCTTGACCCAACTACTATGAAGTCATTTGAAACCGGGAGGCTGATATAGACTGTTGACATACACAATCCCAAACTGAAATAGCATATTATGGATTTTTTTGTAGTTTCAATCTTGTTTTGAGAAATTTGGTAAGTATATCGGAAAATTCCGTTTGTCTGAAATTAGTGTCCACTATTCCCAGTTTGTCCCGGAAAATTTGCACTGTAATATACTAAACACGTATACTACTGACTTATTTTCGGCTCTTCATGATCCCCAGATATCTTGATATGTGACCCATTTGTACTAGTCACAGGCCAAACATCCACTTGTCATATTGAACAATAATGCAAGTTTTAAAATGCACAAGGTAAAAAATAAGAGAATTGCGAAGGAAACCATTGCTGTAGAGGACTTCCAGTAATATTTATAAAAATCAAATTTAGAATTATATAAAATTTTACAAAAGACACATTAGTGATTAACACCTTTCAAAACAATTTAGAATTAGTTAAAGTATAGCCAAAAAATGAAATAAACTACATCACACAACGGTTTCATCCTTCTAGAACTCGTCAGTAACATTATCGTTAAACCTGGGATGCCACTTTAGAAAATCAAAATTGAATTGTCAGAAACGAAATTTGAAGAGGCACTAACCTTATAATTTTATAAATTTCAATATTGCATCATTTAAAAAAAGAATCTCTGGAACATTTCTTTTCTGAAACGTTATAATATTCAGATGAATTAAAACAAGGCATGCAGGTTACGACAAACCTCGCGGAGTAAATTCACCAGCAGAAATAAAGAAACTTAACATTATTGGCACGTTTTTATACGTCAAATTAAGTTCGTTTTATTTGAATAAAATCTTAACGAACCCAACAGAAAAAAATGACGTAAGTGTTATAATGGTATTTGTTCGCGCTATAACACAAGTGGTTTTACAAATTTTCCAGTGGATTTCTATGGGAAATGTAGCTTGTTCTTTAATAGGAAAACCTATGTACTAGTAGAATATAACATTCTTTTGTAATATTAGCCTTAATCCATTTGTTCAATAGAAACAGTAACAAGCAACACGATGTTTGTTCTCATGTATTCAATTGCCAGAGACAAGAAATGATCGGCATTTCGGCAATTTAAAAACAAGTTCAAAACATTGTAGGATTTCAATTTCTCTTTATTCTGGAATGGTTTGCATACACTTATCTTCTTAATTACGTACGTGAAAATATATACTTGAGATGATTTTGTTCTACACGACCACGTCTATTGGGTACGGTTGTATAAGAAGTTGTGTAGCATTTTGAGAAATGTATAACACATACGTTTCTATGTGAGTAGATGATATCGAGACATACACATTTAATTGTAAATGAAACACACAACATTGTCAACTTTATTCTGTTTCTAACATTGAATGAAAATGGTCACTATATTATATAATTATAATATTGATATGTAGATTTTATAATTATAAAAGTGATGACAGAAATTTGTATATATATCCTGTGTACTTTAGTAATCCTGTAGACATACGTGCACAATAAATTTATACTCGCACATAACACCATTTTTACACAACTATACTTGTACATTGGATACGACACTAGTGACATATTGTCCATATATAAATTTTACTAATGTAAATTTCTTAACTCTTCCAAAGTTATTTTTGATCATGTAGTGAAAAAATCATGAACGTTTTCCTGAGGGATGTTCAATACCGACAGAACGATTCTGTCAAAATTTTATTTTAATTCTATTGCATAAATTGAGAAATACTTTGAAATCATTCCACAGTGACAATACCACATTAATAATTTACATTAAAACGTTTTGTTTCCGTATTATCAAACTATGCACATTGTCTTCATATCAAATACTCTGAATTCTTACTTATATTATATACACGTAAGCATTTATGCGCAGCAAAAAAAGTTGTGATTTAAGCACACCGGAAATTGCGATAATGATGATCATACACGTGAGTATAGCTTAGACATGCATTCCTATAGATAACATGCTGCCTAAAACATAAACAACATAAGAAAGATAACTATTTAGGACTGTACCAAGTACAGGTATAGGGTAAACATTCCACAACAGCGATCGTAGATGCATTTGAAGAAATGCTAATAGTGTCAGAGAAACTACCGGGACATGAAATACAACATGGTCGCATATCTATATTTACATAATTTGTCCAGTTATATACAAACTCATTGGAATGACAACTTTCCCTTGTCGATTTATTTCACAAGAACACAATGCTATATAAGGTATATCGAGATATTATTTTCTTAAAGTGGCCTTATTGAATGTGAAAGTAGCATATTTACAATAAACGGATGGCAATAATAATATGCAACAACAGTGTAGTATATGAAAAACCTTTACTGTTGTGGCACATAAAGAGGAGACCATTGCAAATTTTAGCTCATTACATATCACCAAACACATGCTTACATTTGAGAATCGATGGATATTACCTAACATGGATTTTATTTCAAAGGATTTTTTTTATTTGGTTGTGTAAAAAATTCTTAAAAATTATCAATATTGTTAATGTTATCGTAACTGCACTTCTGTAAATCAGTCATCTTAGATTAACTCCTTCTTTTCAAATCCCTCCCCTGTTTACAGGTTCAAAGTAAAACGTAAAAAATAAACTAACACTAAAAATTATTGATTTTACCTGCTTTCTTCAATCTTTTTATCGGTCAACAATCACGAATGTTCTGGAAACCGTTACTCTTAGGTTATTGCAGGTTGCGATTGATCGCAAGTATTTGAGCTATCGTCCTGAAATGTCCTTGTAAAATGTTGCCTCTTGTGGCAAAACAAGGTGTTAAGAGGCTTATCGATATATTGATTTTAAGATAAGAAATCCGATAATAGAGTAAAGAATCACGTGATTCCTGATCTTATTCGTGTAGCAAATACGGATAACAAAATGGATAAAATTGTCTCCTCCTTTTCGCCAAGATCAGACGATTACATGTTCATTTCATTCCCACCCATCATTTAGAGATACGCTTTTGACCCTCAATGTTGTTTACATGTCGAAATCCTTGTCCTTGGCACGTTTCTCCCTCGTTGCGCCGTCATCATCTCTTAACTTCACCTCTGAATAACGAGCGTCATACTGCCCAGAGGAGATCGGGTTAGACTTATCAGTTGAATAATTTCCTCTGAAACAAAAAGAAACGAATTCGGCACAAGAAAATAATTTTTCAAATAAACTGTATTTTCATGTTTAAAAATACATATGTTTTTATAAGCAGACATTGATTACTACATAAACAACAGCTTAAACTTATACATGTAATGTAACATTATCCCTACATACTACATGTTTAAGTGAAATATTCTATACAATGTGACATTATCCCTACATACTGTAGATGTTGAAGTGAAATATTCTATACAATGTAATATTATCACAATAAACTTGAGATCTTGAAGTGAAATATTCTATACAATGTAAAATTATCCCTACATACTGTAGATGTTGAAGTGAAATATTCTATACAATGTAACATTATCCCTACATACTGTAGATGTTGAAGTGAAATATTCTATACAATGTAACATTATCCCTACATACTGTAGATGTTGAAGTGAAATATTCTGTACAATGTAACATTATCCCTACATACTGTAGATCTTGAAGTGAAATATTCTATACAATGTGATTATCCCTACATTCTGTAGATGTTTAAGTGAAATATTCTATACAATGTAACATTATCCCTACATTCTGTAGATGTTTAAGTGAAATATTCTATACAATGTAACATTATCCCTACATTCTGTAGATGTTTAAGTGAAATATTCTATACAATGTGACATTATCCCTACATACTGTAGATGTTTAAGTGAAATATTCTATACAATGTAACATTATCCCTACATTCTGTAGATGTTTAAGTGAAATATTCTATACAATGTAACATTATCCCTACATTCTGTAGATGTTTAAGTGAAATATTCTATACAATGTAACATTATCCCTACATTCTGTAGATGTTTAAGTGAAATATTCTATACAATGTAACATTATCCCTACATACTGTAGATGTTTAAGTGAAATGTTCTATACAATGTAATATTATCACAATAAAAATATTCTATACAATGTAACATTATCCCTACATTCTGTAATGTTTAAGAAATATTCTATACAATGTGACATTATCCCTACATACTGTAGATGTTGAAGTGAAATATTCTATACAATGTAATATTATCCCTACATACTGTAGATGTTGAAGTGAAATAGTCTATACAATGTAATATTATCCCTACTTTCTGTATGTTTAAGTGAAATATTCTGTAATATTATCCCTATATACTGTATGTTGAAGTGAAATATTCTATACAATGTAACATTATCCCTACATTCTGTAGATATTTAAGTGATACAATGTAACATTATCTCTAAATTAAATATATATGTAGGGATAATGTTAAATATGAAAAATGAATTCATACAATTATCATACAATTCATACAAAGTAAAAAGCATAGTTGAGCATAATTAAAACACGAATCTTGCGAACCAACAATGACTTGCATCAACATACAAATATGGACAGCCATGCAAATATATGGTAGCAAACGGATATGGCATCATATTTGATAAAAACTATGTATAGTTATTTAACACTGCAATCTAAACACCCGTACTATCGAGGCCTGATATGCATAAATGACGCCCAGAAATAGTATAACACTATATATGGTAAGTCTGTATGACAAAGCTTGATATACAGGTGGATGGGAAAGGGACGATGCAGAACCAGGGTACTAACATGTAAAGCGTCTTAGCGGTATATGTTGGGAGGGAGACTTACTCACCCATCCTCCGGTACACTCGGACTAAAGTAATATATACAAAAATGAAGTTATATTTGGCTGATGCTAGACTCGACCTCTAAGTCAAAAGAATATTGGAGCTTTATAACGTACAGTATAGTATCACTAATTGTACAAAAGTCACACGAGTGAAAAACGCCTTTCCATACAAATTTAGACTCAGATACAGATTATAAAATGCATCCTACAAGTGCGTGTCTAAAGTGTGTGAAAATATATAAAGCAAATTAAAGAATTCTACATCGACCCATACCAATGTTAAAATGAAGAACACTAACACTATATTTCAGTTAGGTAGGTACATATACAATTATCAAGATATTGTTAGATTTTAAATATTGGATATTTTGAAAAGAAGATCATATAAAATGTGTAATTGTGAACCGTATCTTTATTCATATGTATGGAAATACCGATTAGTATTTGCAACTGAAACAGGACATAAAACATTAACATTACGTTCTCGTATGGGGATTACATATAAAATATTCGGAAGAAGAAAGCTGGATATATATATTACTATTGTTCATTATCAGATATTAAAGTTTTAAAATATATGTTTCATATCTATAATATTTTACTACTTTAAACGTTTTTGGGTTCTTTTAAGTTAAAATACACACGTACAATCAATATAGTAACTTAAAATAGATATAAGTTATGGTTCTCAAGTAATTTTAAACACTATCAAATGTTTAGTAATAAATATAAATACTGACTTTGAATGTCGGTTCCCGGCGACATGTTTTTTCCACGATTGCCAGATTTCATAGTCAAATTTAGAAATATCACGACCTGATTTCATTAAAGAAGAAATCAAACCTTATCCTATATCGTAGTTTTCTTTTTGTAAATATACCTTGAGTTCTGGTATATTATTATTTGTCAGCCTATCAACCCGTATCACTTTTCGGATTCCATGTCGATTATTGTACAATTTGTGACATATTGTAAAGTGTGATTACACTTAAAACGTATCCAGCGATGCATGGTTTCATTTTGTGAAATGGGAACGTTACACTATGAATTTGAAATGGTCGTTTATGCATTCGCAAATAATTAAAGAGCCTTCAATTTAAATTCACATTTTAAGGTCCATTGAAATATTTAATGTTTTTGACTCAACAACAGGAGAACTATTTCGGTAATGAGAAATGAGAACTCCAGTATTTAACTGCAATAAATCTGATGCATTTAACACCAACACATTCTGGCCGGTGCTTGATTAGATTTCACAAATTTCGCAGGAATCAAGATATATGGTATCTACGCTAAACTTATCATAGAAAACACCAATTAGAATTTGCGATACAATTAAAACTATATACGGTAAAACATCACCTTAAACCTTACTTAACTGATAGTTTAAATTAATAAAAAAATCTTTACATATACTAATTATATGGACGTAAATAATTTGCAGAATATTGGAAGCTCTAGCAGGTGATTCTGAACACATTAATACAATCTCTTAACTTAACACGTATGTACCTGTAGTATGGCTACCCTACCTCTTGTCTTTACGAGTCCGGCGTCTAAAGATAATAGCAATAATGACAGCTACCAGCAGAATTGCTACGATAGCCAAGACAATACCAACGATCATTCCGACATCAGCCTCGTCCAAGGGCACATCTACAAGAAAAGAATGACCCAATAGTATCTGGTTATGAAGAGCATTTTACGTATTTATATAATCAAATATGTGGTTAAGACTCACAGGTGATTAGCAACTTTTAATGCAATTTTAGAATTAGATACAGTAGAACCGATGCAGAGATACAACTGTTTCATCCCTCTAGGCTCGACAGTGATGATGGTGGTCTAAATGTGGACCCTAGGAGGTCTTCCATTAGTCCTGAGTGATCGAATCAAACACACATATATATGTATGTAGTGGTGTACCAGACATATTTTTCAATGACTTTCGTAATTTTCATATGTCTGATGACTGCAGAAGAAATGTCGTGACATATGTATACTAATATATATATATATGACAGGTGTATTCCTATCACGACGGCTCCATTCGTAGGATAAGTATTCATGACTTACTTGTACAGACGGCGGAGACACTCGGACTCCAGGCCTGGGATAAGTTAGAGGTTGCCTCACAGGTGTACGATGACTCTCCCTGTAATTCACCAGTCCTACAACCTGTCACTGTTACAGTGCTGCCCAGACTGTAGTTGTAATTGCTTTTGGTACTACGGGGCACGTTTAGGAGGCCACATGATCGCACTGCATCAGGAAAACCAAAAGTTTGTTTAAAAATAAGAAACCTAAAAACTGTGAGAATCTCCAAAACACGAAAAAAAAAAATAAAAAAAATCAAAAAAAAATCACACAAACAAAAACCAACAAAATGAAAGGTATTTGTTTATCATTGTATGATATGATATAACTACTAACTACAGGTGATATGAGATGATCTTCTTTCCAAACTTACCTGGGGTAAGAAGTAGTTGCATCTCTCCAACCCATTCGGCGGCCATCTTGGTTTTTTCAGCCTGTGTTGTTAATCTGAGTTGCTGATAGTCAAACTCGCAGCTTTCTTGACCATTGCATAATCTACGTATTGTCGAAGACGTCGATGGGAAGCTGTCTCTGAGGTCGGAGGGAGTTACAGGGGACACGTAATGAGGGAGTATGGAGTCTTCAGTGTTATTTACACGCCCTATAAACAGGTAACAAAAAAAATAAAAAATTTTGATGTATGGTTCAACATATTATTGTATTCATATCTATGCGATCGGAGAAGCAAATCCAAATTTCTTAATCAGAGAATTCTTTGTAAAAGTCTGACGTCAACACAAAAAAGAATACCATTAATTGCAAAAATAACCAAACTAACAGTTTTAACATGAAGGACAACATTTGCCCCACAGAGAATACACATAGAGGCTTAATATCGTAAATATCAATCTCATAGATAAATAAGAGAGAGAGTAAAAATGGGACGTCTTCCCGGCCCGTAGATAATGGAGAACTCAAAGAGAGGGTAACAAAGCACACCTTCCTGACCCACAGAGTGTTGATTATTCAAAGATAGGGTAAAACTCGGACATCCTCCCGCCTCATCGAGGATAGATCATCCAAAGAGGGGTTTGAAATTGAGACATCTTCTCGCTCCTTAGAGTATGGTTAATTCAAAGAGAAGGTAAATTTGGGATATTTTCCCGCCCCCACAGAAAGTAATAAAGGACAATGGAATAAAAGGGAAACAAGCAGGTGACCTGTATTATCCATAGAGCATACAGATAAACAGAAGTAATAACATGACTAAAAATAGTACATACAGGAGTAAGTGAACTGGTTGTAGAATGTTGGGTTGTTCGTCATAGGTACGACCTGGTTGGTATCTCTAGACGTAAAGTCATCAGTACCGTTATCATTCCACGTTCCCAAAAGTCCTCGCACCAGTCCCTGAGTAAGACAAAATTATATGGAATGGTTTCTAACATCTACTGCCGATACTGCTGTACGAAACTATCAACCGAAATATAATTAATATTTTTTTTTCGGAAATTATTAAATTGGTTTAAAGGTAAGTGAAAATACAAAGAGTATTCTTTCCTTTCAATACACATCAGCTTATTTCCTTGCGATTAAATGTTCATATCTTTATATCTGAAATAGCAATACTTACGAAACCTTTGTATATTATGAGCCAGTGTAAGTTGTTGAGAAAGACACAATATTTTGTCGTTGTTGTTTGGTAGGCATTTCCGTTTTATCCATAGTTCTCAGTTTTGGTATTAGTTCTTCAGGTCCTTTTTAAATTAAGCATTTAGCTGGTTTTGTTTATATCTCTAAATTCTCAATTTTGCTTATATAGTCATTCCTTTTGTTCTTTTTTCATCGGTTTCTATTTAGAATATTTGTTCTAATGCTAATGTTCATGATAACTGTATTGCGATCATATTGGAACGTTTCAAACGTTCGGTGTTATGCTTGATACAGCATTATTTACCCCAAACCTACCTTCATTGTGTAGGGGACCATCACGAATGCATTGATGAGACCAGACGAAGCCACCACCTGGACACCCATACCGTTCTTCAGAATCACGGTGAAGTTGGAGTTGACGTTCCCTGGTTTATCGGGTGAGTTTACAATGGTCACCTCTGTAGAGCGAAAAACACGATAGACAGTATCTTGATCTATAGTTATTTTAAACGTAATGTTGTTAGATTTTCTTTGTAGTGTTTTGAAAAAAAGCAAGATGCAAAATATCATGAACTTCAAAAATTTCTTGTTTAAATAGTGCATCATAAAACACAAAGTTATACATATATATTTTGTTTTGTGTTTGCGGAATATACAGAAATAGGATTAGCTCTTTTACAATATTACTTCTGTTGATGGTTGCATAGCTTCCGTCTCTGTAAATGTACCAATCGCTAGGCGTTTCCCCATCGATGAACGTCAGTGTACTGGCAAACGTATTATTAACCGTAACAGGTTTGTTAAATAATAACAAAACGTGCCAAAGTTATATCTATAAAAACACAACACTTGTTTCTAGGCTAATGTGATTAACTTACGTGAGAATTGTTGCATGTAAACGGGTTCTGAGTCGAAAAACTGGAAAGTGTTGTTAACGAGGACATTGAGCAAGCGTCGTGGATTGTTGCGGTCTAGTTTGATCTCCACTCTCTCATGACCTACTTCTATACCAACACTGGTCAGAACCACAGACGAGTTTAGGGTCGTGTATGTCTTTTGTCTTAAGATGTCTGTATCAGATAAGGTAAAATGGATTACAAATTAATTACAGAAAATGGTCTGGTTTAGACAGGATTACATAATTATGTAACTTAAGGTTAAGTCACTTAACATCGTGTCTGTGATTCTATTAACCTTTAACCTTATTAACCTTCATAACGATAAGGTTAAAGGTTAATAGACTCACAGACAGAATGGTTAGGAAATTTATCGCCGAAGAGATTCAAAAGTGAAAGAAAATAATTGTAGTGTGAACCTGGTAATAATTGTAAAGAATGTATACTGTATACTTATCAATCAGAAATAAAGGATTGTAAAACAAAGTGCTATGAATAACTACATAACAAAACACAAACAATCAAATAAGAAGGGAAATCCATGTGGAATTAAACAATTACATAGAATATCGTTATTGCGAAAATAGATCTATACAACTGCTCTAAAGTACTGTCAATTGATGAAATAACCACACGCCGATCTCTGACATAAAACTGTTCTTCATTGAAAATTCGTCCAAATGGAACACCTACCCATATAGTTTCTGGAGAACCTGCCCTGTATAGTTATATTCGCGTACGGCGATTCCAGGAGTTTAAAATCACCCGCACCAAAAACACGATAATGACGGTGGTCCAGAGTCTCCACATGCCCTTGTCCAAATATGGCAGCTGTCAATATAAGTAAATAATATCTACTGTTGATGATCGTCAGGTTACCATGTTGTACCGAGATGGTAAGAAAGGTAAACAGGCTATCGTAAAGGTATTCAACATATATTGATCACCTACCTAAGCAGTATCAGGTGATAAAACCCATAAGTTACAAAAAAACGGTTAAGCACGGCTTATTGAAGACAAACTCGCTTACCTTGGTATCAAGGCAGTGTAAATATTCATCTTATCATCTTCAGATTTGTAATATTTAGAATATCAAATTCTTTGAAGTTTCATATGAATAAGACAGGTCACAGACAATACGAGATTCTAAAATGTGTCATAGACTATCATGTTTGGCGAGTTCAATGTAAATTGCAGTCATAGATGTTACCCGATTGCACATGTGAATGAAATGATGTAATTTCGACTGTTAACCGGGACAACTGTTAGATTATCGTTACAAGATAGCCAGTTGTTGTCTGATGCCGTATCAGTCAACAACCGTTGATTGTACAAAATAGCACCCTTTTAAACAGATTTAGAATTAGATACAGTAGTGTCAAACAGTTAATTATTTCTGTGTGAAATCAGCTCGATTTTTACCGATATCAAAGACCCGAAAGAAATGTTTTGCTACCTGAATTATTCAACTGATCAGATATAGGCCATTCATGCAAATAAATTGATACATTTGCGCGCCAGGAATTATTTACATTGTAAAGACAATAACGAAAAAAGTTTACGTCGTCAGTTAGACGCTTATTCGTAATCGTCTGAATGTTTGGGAGCGTTGGGATTTTCTATGCCTTTCAATGGTTTAGACATCGATATTGGAACAAAATCGATGAACTTTTTCATCGGGTTGGTCCCAATATCCTGGACAAATAGTTTTTATTGCTAACTTTTAATGCATTAAACAACTAAAAGTTTATAAACAGAGTTTATGTTTTGGTCTGAATCTTGAGAGAATGTCTGATCATGTTTAGTTTACCATACCTGCTCTCGGAGGTGTGTACCCACTACAGTCCCGCGTGGCTCTTTGGTCCATGTAGTAATCACAGTCGGCATAATTCGTCCACAGACAACAGTAATAAAAAGTCACCACATCCTTAACCCAGTGGGACATGCTGGGAACCAGATCTGCCCGACCATAGGGGAACGATCCCCATGCATGACTCTTGTCGGGAGTACTCCCCTGGAACGTATCAGCCGCATAACGCAAAGCCCCATCGGGACCGTAACAGCATTGGTTCCCCGATCCTTCAACCCTAAACCAATAATATTAACATTATGTCAGGTATTAGAGTTTAACATGTCATATTTTATGCCCGCAAAAATTGTTCGGTCTAAATATTTCATATTCGCTATCAGTTTTTGTCATGTCACAATAGCCAATGGTCACGAGCGCTTCACATCGGGCAAGAATAAATGGGCAAAATTCACAACCGGGTCATATAAGGCAAGAGTCCCATTCGTGACACTTTGGGCAAGAGACACGACATTGTGCGTCAAACTGGTTAACGTTAAATGTTGTAAACAATAGAGGCGTCAGATTAACTGCTGCAACAGTCGACAACGTTTAAAATTAGATATTACTAAAATTTAACTCACTAAACACATTGTTGTTGTCTAGGGATATTTATTTCCCCATTTCCCAATGGTAATAATTCTACAAGTTTAGAAAAAAAAACCCTACCTTCGGATCAGTACGATAGCCCATAAGAATATGACATATGGCTTAATAGTATAAAAGTTTAATTGTTCTTAAATGCAACACAAATCTTTACTTATTTGCATTTTTATAACACTAAGTAATACTTACGTTGGTTGAACAGCTCGCACACAATGGACTGCTCCGATATGGTAAGTACATCTACTTCCACTAAACATGTCACACCCTGGGTCAGTTTGGAATCGACCGAAGTCTACCAGGGCCTGACCTAGATTACAGGGACAGTAAGGTAGGCTTTGCAACCAAGACATGTCCATGCGGTCATTGTTGTACCACGACATGCACTTGTCATGTGGCCACTGGCTGCCGTATCTCTGTACCATATCATCATTAACAAACCATCCGAGGGGTAACTCACGACTCACGAGGAAACTGCAAGACAGGACAAACAATTCTGGTCAACAGTTATACATCTGAAGCATGTTTTGCATACAGAAATTATAATGGCGCCTCATTTTAGAAAGATATCTGTCTTAAGCTCCAACATATGTATAGACACTTAACATTAATAATAGAATAATCTAATCATAAATCGAAGATATATTCAAACATGCATAAATCATACCGCAATGATATACTACATATAATACTACATAGTACCCTGCACTATTTGATCTATATCTTAGCGTTATCATTACACACAGGCATATATGAATATGCATGCAAATAAGGCTTCAGATCGCACATTAGGCACATCTGTCATTGATCTTGGTGAAAACATATGTCGGTAGAAGATGACAAGTTCTTGGAAATACTGTGGAACTGTATGAACGTATTTGCGACCCGATCTGTATCGCACAGGTTTCCAAAGTAAAGTCTGACATTATCCTAGCACAGTGGAGTAGCAAATGTTTTTCATGTCTTCGTGGTGATTAACTGTCTGATACAACCAATATTTCTGATCTGGAAATCGTAGGATTTTGCAATCACGTTCATTTGCTCCGGCATTCTCGTTGAACTATCGAACAGTACCCCTTAGTTTTTTTTATTACAACTGAGACTTAATATAGTTTTGGTACCGACCTTTAGATGGAAAACCTTTTTTTGCTTGCAATTTGAAATTGGGAAGAGACGATTAGTTTTGTCTTTTCCTGATCAGGCTTGAGTATGTTGGACTTCATACAGGTACCGAAAACTTTAAGGTAAACTTAAACACTTTTTGACATCGTGTATCAGTTGTCTGCTAATCATCTTGAAGTGTGACATGAACAGCAAGGCGATCTACAGAGTTTCTGCCACTAAAATTGTTCTTGGAAAGATGAATTCACTAATATGAAGTATTTCAATGGATATTCAGGTCGCATTTGATAATAATCTCATGTAATACTACATATTTGATCTACATGTGCAGGCCATGCATCAAAAGACATCGCGTTACAGAAAATTGTCTATGTTGATATATGCAGAAAAAGTCATATCTGAGGTCGAAGTGGGTGCTGGACATCATTGAAGTTGGAAATGGGATGCCGTTCTCTTAGGCCTTTCTTTTCTGGACAGCCTCTACGTCTACCACGACTAGTTCTGTTCATATAAACTCACATAGGAAGATGTTATATAATCGATGAGAGGCAACGACTAGCTGTTGGCCGAGCAACAGTTCTGGGACATTAGATTCGATGATACTTTTGACTTTGTCCTATAAGTCATAAATTGTTCGTACGGCAAAGGTTTGAGAGTAGAATACTTGTGTTGGTGAAACAATACTATGCATATCATTTCATTTCGTATCGAACATGTATGTCTGTTGTCGAAAACGGATTAAACTTCTTCCATGTTTTAGACTTATGACTGCATTTGAAGGACGCACATATAAACGACTTCGTACAATTGTAACAATGCAATCTGATATTCGGACCTGTAACTAGACTTGAATCCCCATATATCTACCATGTAATAGGCGCTGCAAGTGTCGGAATACAGTTTCTAAATGAACGTTTGCTGTACTCGGCAATGCCCGAAAAAGTCGTATGTTTAGCACGTGCATTAATTTGAATTTCTAATGACTTGCAAGATACGAAAAACTTCTGAGATAAGCTATTATGTTTGTTGCACTGAAAAAAAGTTTTTTTAAAGTGTCAAAAATTATATCAGTTGAAGTTTGGAATTGAACTTGATGAGTAGTTAATTCGGCGAACGTCATCTGGCCTTTTCAGCGTACATATGTAGCGTCAGTCAACGGCAGGTAAGCATAGTTTTTGTAACTCAAACTTATAACAAATGTCCTGAATATAAACGTATAAAGTCATACTTACAGGTGAGATCTGGCCCTGCTAGGGTCCACCAGTCGTACCTCCACCAGACCCGTCTCCACCTTACAAAGGTCTCCCGAACATCTGTGGTCACGTGTGTTGAATGTATACACTCCGTTGTTGAGGACGTTTGGGCCTGAGCCAAGGACAGCCAGGTCTACCCACTCTGCCTATAAAATAAGTGTAATACGTGTGTTATTAAAATACAAACTTGCAGTGCAATAGAGTACTACCTTAGGTAGAAAATATTAACGACTCATCGCCTAATTAGACGATGATTAAACAAAATTCAAGTTGAGGCAACCACGAACTTTAAAATCTATTTTGTAAACTAGATCACGTTTTGTTTATCTAATCCTTCTTTTAATCTTAAAAAGTTTCATCACTGTTGTCAAAGTTGCTACCAGGTAATGAATTCGTTACAGGTATACACCTTTCGTCACTGGAAAACAATAGGTCAAAGATTTACAAAGTGGAAGTCTTCTTACTGTGTACCACCGATTCGTTAAATAAACCAGGATATCATACATAGCATATATCAATCTAAAATAACGACCAGGACTCAATTTGTTATTATGTAAATAATGGATATTAGATAATTAATTTTGTCGTTCTATCGCAAGTCGAATAAAATTGTTTGCATCTAAAACTAAGACCTGCACACTTTCGAAACGTTCCCTTACAATATGTCAATCGTTCAAAACGTTCCTTTCAACCAACGATGACGTAGAAGACCCGACCACTTTCAAATCAAGTTGCCCATAGATTACGATCAGGATGAAGGTGGTAGCAAATGAATAGGCTTAAAATATTTCTCGTCGTGGGTTATCTGTCAAAAATGTAGTTTTACTGAATCCTAGTGAACATTTTTTTTAAAAATGATATAGGTATTTGTTCATTAAAGTATACCACGGGCATCGTGAAGCTCATCAGAATTTTCAGACTTTCAAATGAATATTTTTGTATTATGCTCTAACGAATCATCGCGTAAAGGTAGGAGAGAACACCATTTGACATGATTTCTTGTAATATTAAGTTGATACTTGTATTGACAATTTCACGGTTATCGTCTTTGTCAACATTCTGACATTATCGACCAACTCACTTGTAGGGGAGAAAAGTGAATCAGAATATGTCACAAAGATTATGATTATCGTATGCTCCAATTCACATTTCGATGACACATTTTAGCATGTCGTAATAATGATTTTTTCCGATATTGATGTCGATCATCTGCCTCAAACAGAAAGATGGCCGCCATCTTTGGGCTAAAGTCAGATTTCTAGGGTATATCGGGAATAAGATAATGACATTATCCGATTTAAAACCATGTAACATGATCAATGTTTTAGAATATGTTATGTCATAGGATACTCATTGAATATTTGTTACTGTTTCTCATGTAGGTCTTAATGTTCTGTCAATCACCTTACGTTTGCTTTCTGAAGTTCCTACCTTTGTTCCAGTTTCCCTGTAGCCGATGAGTTTGATGGTGACCAGGTCGTTTCGCTGCGGTGAGAGAAGACTCGAGTTCCAGCTCATCGTAAGTTTACTAGCATCTGTAGTGTTCCAGCCTGCTCCAGGTATTTCAATTGACTGGAGCGTGTCCCTCATCCGTCCGGAACCCACTACCAAACACCAGAACACAGGTAAACAGCATTAAAACCTGTTGCCGATAACACATTGGTTTGTCTTGAGAGACATTTTTTGATTTTTTGATATTTAAATAGTGATGTACCTCTGATGTACTCTTACCTATTGTTATAATCCCGGTATAAACTCTGCCGTTACCATGCCTCATCGAGACAACGACACGTCCCCTAACCAAAAGTCTCGGCACGCTGCATTTTATCTTCATTGAATTGATGAAGATGCCGGATGAGATCACTGGGGGATTGCCGAAAGCACATGTGATGTTCTCATTCAAACCCAGACAGGAACCCGACATTTCTATCGTCTGTCCACCAAACATCCCGCCAAAATTGGGCGACATCTCTAGGCTAACACCATCATCTACACAGCGGAAAAGTTGATTATATTCAAAATGACAAGATTACAATTTCTATTTCTAAAACGTGGTGCATAAATGTTATAATGAACTTTTGATTAATATATAGGTATCTTTTCCCTACTTTTACTACGTATTTTAATATTTTATCAATCATGCAAGGAAACAAAACCATTTGACCTAGCTATATCATATTCTAGTAAAGTAGATATTCCATTCTCAGACCATTATGTAAACTTGTTGATCATTGGATGAATGTATAAAACTAGAGGTATATGACTTTGCGGTATTTTTAATGCTAGTTGAACTTTGATCGAATAGGCACTTCATGCACGCGCAAATTAAAAAAGATATTTACTTTGCAAAGATATGTCACGACATCCTCCTCTAACTATCCTGTCAGAACCAACCCTAAAGTAATACCGCCCAGTTACGTCACTTCCTTTCAGGTTTTGTGCACGGTTAAGTTCTGATTGAGGTATGGCTGTTGTCCATTCACCACCATATCCTGCATTAAACCCACTCTGTCAAAGAAAGAATTAAATCACATCACAGAATTGTTTTTACATTTGATCAATATCGGCAAAAATCTTTTTCGATTATTTTTGTTCCTTATTCTGAATCTGATTCTTTCAAAGATGTCATCTAAATACATGTTCTCAGGCATCTTTCTTTTGACGTTGTTCTGGTAGTTGTTAAAATTCATTATTTTGGATACAGGCAAATATCAACAATCAACAATACAAGTTTACTGTTAAATATTTGCTGACATTACTTACTTGGTAAAACTTTCTTATAGCAATATCCATATGTCCATAATTAAAAATGACAAAAGTAGAGCTGTTTTCGTCTGTAAGAATGGCGGCTTGAAAAGTGCTTGTCTGAAACATTTGCAATAAAACAACCGTTGCACTGTTCATATTCAAATTACCATAAAATGATTGGGATATACAAGTCACTAATTGTTTGTATTTCACGAAAGGTCAACAATTAATTGTAATTCACTCGAAGTAAAAAATATTTTGTACTTCGCACAAGGTCGCCAATAATTTGTTTTAATTCAAAGAAAGTCAGAAATAACTTGTACATTACACAAGGTCAACAATAATTTATTCATTACCCAAGGTCAACAATAATTTGTACATCACCCAAGGTCACCAATAATTTGTACAATACACAATGTCAACAATAATATGTACATTACCCAATGTCAACAATAATTTGTACATTACCCAAGGTCAACAATAATTTGTACATTTCACCAGGTAAACAATCTCTTTGGATGTTACACAAGGCAAACAATAATATGTACATAACACAAGGTCAACAATAATTTGTACGTTACACAAGGTCAACAATAATTTGTACATAACAAAGGCTCAACAATAATTTGCACATTACACAAGGTCAACAATAATATGTACATTACACAAGGTAAACAATAATATGTACATTACCCAAGGTCACCAATAATTTGTACATTTCACCAGGTAAACAATCTCTTTGGATGTTACACAAGGCAAACAATAATATGTACATAACACAAGGTCAACAATAATTTGTACATTACACAAGGTCAACAATAATTTGTACATAACAAAGGCTCAACAATAATTTGTACATTTCACAAGGTCAACAATAATTTGTACATTACACAAGGTCAACAATCTCTTTGGATGTTACACAAGGTCAACAATAATATGTACATTACACAAGGTCAACAATAATATGTACATTACACAAGGTCAACAATGATTTGTACATTACACAAGGTAAACAATAATATGTACATTACACAAGGTCAACAATCTCTTTGGATGTTACACAAGGTCAACAATAATATGTACATTACACAAGGTCAACAATAATATGTACATTTCACAAGGTCAACAATCTCTTTGGATGTTACACAAGGTCAACAATAATATGTACATAACACAAGGTCAACAATAATTTGTACGTTACACAAGGTCAACAATAATTTGTACATAACAAAGGCTCAACAATAATTTGTACATTACACAAGGTCAACAATAATATGTACATTACACAAGGTAAACAATAATATGTACATTACACAAGGTCAACAATAATATGTACATTTAACAAGGTCAACAATAATTTGTACATTACACAAGGTCAACAATGATTTGTACATTACACAAGGTCAACAATCTCTGGATATTACACAAGATCAACAATAATTTGTACATTACACAAGGTCAACAATCTCTTTGGATGTTACACAAGGTTAACAATAATATGTACATTACACAAGGTCAACAATAATTTGTACATTACACAAGATCAACAATCTCTTTGGATGTTACACAAGGTCAACAATAATATGTACATTACACAAGGTCAACAATGATTTGTACATTACACAAGGTAAACAATTATATGTACATTACACAAGGTCAACAATCTCTTTGGATGTTACACAAGGTCAACAATAATATGTACATTACACAAGGTCAACAATAATATGTACATTTCACAAGGTCAACAATCTCTTTGGTGTTACACAAGGTCAACAATAATTTGTACGTTACACAAGGTCAACAATAATTTGTACATTACACAAGGTCAACAATGATTTGTACATTACACAAGGTCAACAATAATATGTACATTACACAAGGTCAACAATATTATGTACATTTCACAAGGTCAACAATAATTTGTACATTACACAAGGTCAACAATCTCTGGATATTACACAAGATCAACAATAATTTGTACATTACACAAGATCAACAATAATTTGTCCATTACACAAGTTCGACAATAATATGTACATCACAACAGGCCATCTGTTAATTGAACATCACAAACTTTAATTGGTACATCAAACAAAACCGCCGTTTATTTGTACATGACAAAAGGAAGTCACTGATAATTTGTACATCACACTTGCTAATCCGTTTTACAAAAGGCTATTGTTACTGGTAAAAAACCCATAGCAACCGTATAAACAACCAATGTCGTTGTATAGATAACTATATTGATACCCACGGCGGCAGTATAGAAACCATAGCGACAGTATGTATAACTATGGTATTAGCATAGATAACATTAGTTTTAGCAAATAAAATCCTATTGATACTATAGATAACCATAATGATACACATTTGAAAACCAAAACTTTTTGATATTGAAAGCAATACGCGGGCAACGTCATATGACCCTTACAACAAAATGTATGTGTCAACACACATGGACAAGTTGGACAGCTGTGTCAAACTACGGGTGTCATTAACCAATAATATCAATACAAACAGAAATGTAACACTATTGTGTTAAACGCCAGTAACACATAACACTATAGTGTCAATACAAACAGGTAAATCTTATATGTATAGGGAAAATATATAAAACGAAACAAACATCACTGATCTCCAAAATGGCTGTCTTGGAGAGCAACATCAAACTCAGACATGCGTGTTTCGTACTACAACATGATAAACATGAATATTCCATCAACTTGTAACGATTATTTAATGAAGAAATTGACAAAAGAAGTACGTCTGATTGTTAAGTGGACACATTTTTTCAACAGTGATAAAAAAGGTTACCTTGCATTGTGGTTGCGGAGACGTACCACATCCAAGTCCTATGTCAATGGCGTCTGCCACATTTTGCCATGTGACAATGATACCTCCTACTGGCTGAAAATTCTGAACTCCTACCACAGCATTAGATATATTTGTACCGAACATACTGAGTTCCGCACTGTCGTGAGACGTGTTAAGTGTCCTGTAGAAGATAGTGCCACCTCCAGTGTGAGAGTCCAGGGCTTCTCCAGAGTGATAGAATGGAGCAATGAAAGGGTAATCATAAGACGGAGTAACGTCACCAGTGCTAAAGTTAAAATTTCCATACTCAGCTCTTTCGTCAAATGATAAAAATCCATCCGTTGTCAACTGAAAAGTAAGGTATTATTGAGTATTGGTTAGTAACTTCTTAAAGATATATTTGATAACATGATACAACACTTCATGTCATACACTATCCAAGTGTAGCCAATAAGTATTGTCTTGTAATTACACCTATTTTGTCTTATACTATGATTTGTCTACATTATGTTTCTACATGAAGTAGTCTTCACCACATCCTCAATACACTTTGATTTACAATTCCTTTCCTCCCTGCACCTATGGAACACGTCATGACACCCGTCAAGTAAATATGTCATGTTCATGCAATGCTATACTCCAAAAGTGAGAATAGGGGTAGTACATTTTGAGATAAATACCTAATATATCATAAGTTGTAGGTCGTGATATTAAAATCAAAATAGTTGTTGTCATCATGCTACAAAAGTTACACAATTATAGGAAACTAAGGGAACTGTTCTGATTATTTAAAAAAGGATTAAACTAGGTATAGAATGATCGATCTGAACTTCAAAACATCATTACTGGAAATACTAAAAGAAAGCAAAATATTGGGGACACTAAGGTCAAATGTGATAAAATGAAATATTAGAATGGATGAAAAGTAAACATAGGGGTAAAATGGAGGAAAGGTGTGATGAAAACTAGAATGATAAATGTCTTCTGCTTCTCTCAGTGATATGCCCTCACCCATATGCTGGAGTAGCTGCCGCCATAGAAGGAGAAAGCCTTGCCATCAGGAAGGTCAATCCTGGCCTTCTTCTTGACGGAAGCCTTTAACGTTTGGGAACCTGTGTCGTAGAGTGACGAACCAAGGATACCTGGTGGACATATATTAGTAAATGTAAAGACAATATTCAATTATTGTCTACCTTAAAAGAAAGTGGCTTGAATTTCATTTTAAAAATGGTTACGAAGAATATTAAATTTGATATATGATTAATACACAGAAACTCTCATATAAGTGTCGATGTAATGGAGGAGTTTGTTAACCGGTTCAAAAATAATTCGAGCCTTGAGATGGGTGATATACATGTATAATATTAAATCATTTACGCCAGTTTTCTATTCATCATATAACCCAAGGTTATGAAAAATAAGCAAAAATTTTCAAATTAATTATCCTATAAGGCAAACTTATTTCGACGCGGATAGTGAGTTTTTCAGTGCCAAGACAATCAGACTACGTCATCGTGATATGAGTAATTATGATGTCACAGTAGTGTTATTACATCTATATCTTACGGTAATCATGATACGGTCGATTGATTTGACACAACAGGCCAGTTATGTGATAAACTGGCTTGTACAGTGTACTTGAAATAAAAACATCTCTTTACGCCTCGCTCGGATGGTTTTGTCAGTAGCTGAGGTAGCGACGCAATTGATGAATTGTTTCACTAAACATATTAAAAAAGGATCTTTGTATAATCGGTCTTTTTCTGCACGAAAAGGTAGATAAAGAACATGAACAACATTTGGGAGTTGGTGTAGATAAATACATATTATAATTTGAGCCTCAATGTTAAGTAAAGCACAGGTTTTCACATTCAAGAATTAGGTAATGATGCAAATATAACAGGCATGGACGAAGATAGGCAATGATTGGTGTCATCAAGAAGGTGTGTTTTAACGTCAAACAATATTTCAGTGAACGTGTTTTAGAAATGTGGGAGAATAATACCATCGTACGGCAGGTAAGATGTACACTTAACGCATTCGAATCATGATGAAAATGCCTCGTACTGATCAATTAGGATTTAAATAGTGGCCATGTCAGGGCACAACAGGCACTGCGTTGTTGGATTGCAAAGTAAACATGCCGATAACCATGATGGCGGCGTCAGTGTGGGTCAATGTCCCGGATGACACAGCTACTCCAGTCATCCTCTGTGTCTACTGACACCCACGGACGATCCCAATGTGACATTTTCCACGGTGATACCGTAGAGGGGAATGGAAAACATTACAGAAACGCCTTGAAGTTGTACAGTTGTGCTGTTGCCTATTCATTATGACCTGTTTCGATCGTCAATTTGATTCAGAGTACAGTTTTAGTGGTAACAAGGTGGTCGAACGAGAAAGAATATACTGTACAGTTAGTGTTATTTAACCTATGTGAAACACATTAGTTTGTAATGAGCTATTACTTAAATGATATTAAACTGTGATATTCAAATAAACTTTTAACCTTGTTCTATATCGTTTCCAAATTTTTGGTGCGGAACTAAATCGAAAATTTGTTTCGTGGTTATGATGTGATCTTAATTTGCATATGAACCTTAAATATGTCACGTAAATTGAATAATTTCCTGGAGTTTTAGTTGTTATATATGAAACCTTGTTGGTCTTGTAACTATATTACCTGTAAATGGTAGCTCATGTTTTGCTATCTGTACGGGGGAAAATGAGAGGCATTAAAGCAATATATTTTTATGAGAACATATTGACATTAAAAAAAACCCTTAAAAAGCAGACAGGTTGCAACCTTCTATGGAACAAGGGAATTCGAAATCATGGCGCTTAAAGCTGTCCCTTGAGGTTTCGTCATAGGAAAATGGATGCCTGTAGTGTTCTGTATATTTTAATATTGTTGCGTTATACACACTTAGTATTGTAGATAACATATGTTGATATAAGTTCCCAATGCTCTTGATAAAGCAACAATCAGCAGTACACAATTTAGGAATTTCTTTTTGCTATCTCGTCAGGTGACATGTTTTTAAGCTTTTTCTGGGTTCAAACTAAGCTATTCATCAATGTCAGGATCATGATATAGTCTGATAAGATAATATAATTTCTCAGTGTAATTTTTTTGATGTCGTTTGTAGATATACACATATGTCCTATGTAATTTGCTTGAAAATGTAAATGGACATTCCCGCCGAAACTCGGATACACCTATATGTAGCACTGCACATCAAATATATAACAGTTTTAATAAATCTTACATAAAACTCGAACCTCTGCTGTTATACTTTCCTTGTAAAGATGTTTCTGATATCGAATCGACCATTAAGATAATTCTTTGTGCGTTAGAGGGAAAACTCCCGCGCGAATTAGGTAGATTAACCGTAACGGAATGTGAAACAAAATAAAACGGGATTAACTGTTGTTTAGACAGACAGCGTAATTAGTTAACTCTGTTTGTTGTGTAAATGCATGTGCGGGACACACAGGTGTATCAACGTCCATCGCATAATCAACATAGGTAAGTTTATGCACACCTTACAAAATAGATGTACCTTTGAATAATAGCATCAATCTCCAATGTAACAACCAACAATTAGCAAGTTTTCCTTTTCCAATGCATTGATAAATTGTCTGATATAAGTAAGAATAGTATACGAACCTTTTTCAGTCATACACAAGCATGCAATCAATATCCATTTGAATTTCAACTGTCCAGAGGACGCCGCCATTTTGAATGCCTCGCGAACCGGTATCCGGCTAGGTTGTGGGTTGGGAGATAACGAAAGACCAAGCTAGGAGGACGCGGGCGTTATCTCTGATTCAGTCGGTTGTTTACCAATACAGATTACCAGGTATGATTTGATCGTCTTCGAAACATCACGCTGTATTGGGCAGGGAGCGACCAATAACTGAAAAAAGACAAATTCAGATATGTCAAAGCATTTTAGATTAAAGCTTCACTTGATTAAAAGTATTATATTACGAGGGAAATTGTCTTAAAAGTGGATAGGTTCCTTTATTAAGAGATTCCATTCTCATTAAAAGAGACGACTGATTAAGATGCATCTTGCAAAGCGTCAAGTTTTAAGTTGAAATATGTTGCAGGTGAGAGATTGGAGAAAATACATTGGGGATTGGACAAGAGTTGTCTGAATAGTGAAGTGGTCTTATTAATGTACGACCTCACAGACGGACTTCCATAGAGGTGACTTTTGTCCAGATTTTCAGTCATCAAATTAGTCCAGTGTTTTTTTTTCAATTAAATAAAACAAAACGTAATCATACCTGAGTAGTCAATTTAAGACCAAAATATCTTATATCTGATATCGGCAAAATACCAATGCAGATCTTTGGGACCTGTTTGGAAATTGTCTTAATACGAAAGGGTCTTAACGGTGATTTGTTCTTAATTGCAGCGTTGGCTTAAGAGTGAAACTAATTATACAAAGATATGTTGGGGATTTTCTTAGGACTGATATGACATGGTCTTAATAGAGAGGTGGTCTTAATTTAGAGGTTTCAGTTTATATGATCATAATTAATGCAAAATATGCAACACATTATTCAGACCTGCGACAGAACTAAGAATAGTGACTAACCCGTTGAAACTTAAATGACCGTTCTAGTTATATAAATATCAGCCACCCAAAGTGCCCTTGAAAATAGAACTGATATGGAATATTTGAGACCTGACAAACGGGAAGGTGATAACAACAGTACGTGTGTGTGGACTTGCACTTAGCTATCTCGTCAACACTGATAGTATCTCTGTGGCAGTCACCAACTATTTAGTCATAGCACAACTTGTCTTTCCTTAAAACATTAGGTACTGTTGACTCCTACTATCTTTTCCATTTGAACCACGGGATTATGTCCCTATCTTTTACCACTATACACTTTATGTTAACCTCATAGGTTTGTCCATATCCCTTTTCCGCTAATAAGGCCTATACGCACTACAAGACTTTACTAGAGATACACAAGTGAATATAATCTTCGAGAACAAATTCAGACTTTGATACAATAGAGCCAAATAATTTATCAAAATGCATCATTCTCAACATTACTCACCGAAATCATAATTCTTATTAAAAAACTATTCGAAGTTGACGAAACAATTTATATCTTTATTAGAATAAGCCAAAACATTGTCACAAGTTATTATTCTGTTGCCACGCTATTCGTTTACAAAGGAGATGGCGGGTAAGACTTAATGATAATATATTGCTGTTTATCCACATTTAAATAATTCCAGCATGACTGATTTCGGCACATCATTTTATTTTCTCTCTCGTCATTTCAGACCAACAAAGAAAGTATGTATAGTATGTAATGATACCAAATTTTCATAAAAAAAGTCTTATTGTTTAATTCTTTATCCAAACTCTAAGATTTACAAACGATTATCAATTGAACGGTTTGTTTTCGCAAATTAAAATGGCGTATCTAAAAGAAGCGCCCGAATCCAAAATATCCTTGTATCATATTGTCTGTAGACTTAATAGCTACAATTTTCGTTTTGTATATACATTTTGAAATATATCCTTAATTCAAAGTAGGAATTATTAACATGCTGAATGATGAATCTTTGAAAAACATCATGGAACTACTACTGTCACTTTCACAAAATGTCATGCAGAAGTTATAATCATACAAATTGCAATCTTATCTTTACATTTTTTTTTAAAATTTTATATATCCTGTTGATATTTCATTTCAGTAACTCTACCTGGTTTCAGGGAGAGTTAGGCGATGCAATGCCAACAGCAAGCATTAACTCAATAGCTACATGTACTTTGATATGAAGCTGGACGTAATTGAAGCTCGTTACTTTGCCTGTAGGTTCCGTTGTTGTATAACTTGTTCTGATTTCAGAACGTTACGTTATTTACTTGGATTGACCAATTTTTACATGGCGGATGTCGTCGATGAAGCAGAAGACGCTTACTCTTCCGGATCACCCGGTCTTATTCTCCATGCGCTTTTTCAGGAATCTCGGTGCAAAAGGTTTATTTTTCAAATATCCCCATAGTTTTATTTGTGTTTGGGTTATGCTGATGTTCACATGTTGGTATTTTTGTAAGAACAGAAAAAACCTCTTTACAAAAGCTCTAATTTACGTCTACTGCAAAAATTCAAATGTAACATCAAAAATATAATACAGATTACGTAATATGAATGGAAACATTTTTTCCATATCGGATTTTGTTGGTTTTTCCGTGAATCTTCACATACTTCTCACTGAAGTCCAGATATTGAATAATTCTAGAGGTTCCTGGGCCTAAATGTGCCGTAACCTATGAAGGATAAAAAGGTAAAGCAACGAGAACGATTTTCTCTCGGTAGAAAAGGCAAAGGATTGTGAACGATTTCTCTTGGGAAAAAAGCATAATTGCTGAAATTCCATTGTTATATGATGTCACAAAAATGTGTCTATGGACATGTCCCCGAATCTCCATGATGAAAATGAGAACAAAGGTGTACAAAAACGGACGAACAGGCAAACTAACAAGCATCAAACAAATCCAACAAAGAAATAGAATATTTCCTAATAAAATCACGATGACGGCCGAAAAAAACTTCCCCATATTTTTCATTAACTTGAATCTATTGAATCCTTGTGTTACGACTTTGTCCGCATGAAATTTCTTTCGTCTTTGACACGGTACACCTTCCAATCTAGTTTCTGACATTTATTTTGACCACTTTGGATTTTTCTTTGGTCGCATGTATCATCAACGTAGGATGCAATTAAATTAACTATCCGGCTCTACTGCATCTAATTCTAAATTTGTTCGGAACGTGTTTTCCATCTGCAATCCGAATAATTCAGATGCTTTAATGTGCCGTTACAGGTGGAGTTTATATATCTCTGTAGGGAATTCCCAGACTTCTTGGTCAGGATTAAGCTTTTCCTGTTCGTAATTACCACACGAACCAACAGTCCTCATCATACGTGTTATTTATTTACGTAAAACACTTACAAAGTTTGCCGAACCTGTCAAATAACAACCCAGACCAGGAAACTGAACCAAGGTAGGCTTAGTCACCTCTTCAGCATGGATTAGGTCCATTTTAATCACCGACGGATTTATGTTTCTGATTTCTGGCAAAGGTTTACGCCCGTCACTATGTTTACTTATAGATTAATTCATGAAGTGTTAAAATCTAAAACACAAAGAACGATTTTCTTTTTTTTTCAAATTTCGATTTCAAATCCTTATCCTTTGTTCTGATTAACCTTGAATGGCCGATTTAACAGTTGAACACTCCCCTTCATTGTATATGTCTTATCAGAAGTATGACATATCCTGGCTGGTAAATAAACAACGATTATCAGTTGTGACTCAAATCTAAATCAGTGTTTGCTTTTTTTTTTAAAGAACCGGTTGAATGTGTTGCCCACACACAATGTAAGATATGAGGATAATGGAAGGCCTTCCGCAAAACAGGTGTCACAGATTATACTTTATCCTTGTTTCATATTTAGGTACATTTGGAAACTACTTTCACAGTATTCGAACGAGTACTGGCTATATGGCTTTCTTCTTGAAAGAATAAAAGCAAGCCTATTATATTATAAACACATCGTATCTCACCATAAAGTTTTCGTTTTGAGATACATGTCAATGATATACCAACAACTGAATTGTTGTTCTTAAAAGAAATCGTTAGTGTACCTGGATGTTTCATTATAAGGCTCTGCTTGCAATAATGTGTTATTGCCAGGCAGGACCCAGACCGTAAGACTTGACATACATGTATTACTCTAAATGTGCATGTAAATTAAAAAAGTTTTTCAAGATTAATGTTACAATATCGTCATCAATGTCTTATGCAGTCTACCTATTTGGGGTTAAAATCTGCAGTGTATTTGTATGAAAAGAAATATCTAACAATATGTGTCACACGTAATTTTACTACATTTTCCTGTCAAACAGTGAACACTACCTTATATTTGTGACAAAGTCAAATTCAAAGTAGGTTTCAGCGGAGGTTCCTGGGGATTTTTGTTATTTCCTCCCCTAAATATATGCCCCGAGTAGCTTCATGGATTGAATGGGATTCGATCGGGTCGTAGGAAAATTTCTATTGTTTCTGAAACCCCCGTTTTAACATGCTTGCTTTAATAAAATGATAAAAAGTGGTGTTGAATTTGAAGATCAACATTGCAGAATATAAACAAGAATGCTACAGTAATTTTTTAAAAATATTTTTTCAGGCGAATCCAGTTCACCATTTCCAACATTTGACGAGGATCCACCAATGTATGTAGCCGGTACAGAGGTGGAAAACTGTCACAGAGGCAGGGACTGAAGAAAACTTTGGTCCACCCCATCCCTCCGTTTCAATGACAGGGGACAAATTATCAATTATGTAACACATGCTTCATGGAATAATCAAAGACATCGCAGTACACGTGAATATTTGCTTGCAGTAAGACAATTGGTCGTATAGTGATACCTGGTCACTTTCCAATTAAACGCTGACCTTCAATGAACCAAATACTGTATATTGAAAGCAAGCTGGGACACTGGACATGCCAATATCAGCACGAGGCATTACTTGTCACCATGTGTACTATCTACAGAAATGTCATAAAATACGAGGCAGTATAACGGCACAAATAGAGATACTGGTATTTACAAAGGGGTTTAAACCGTCATCCAAAACCTATCTTTATTAGGTCGGATATCAACATTCTCCGTTTCATTGAACCCGAATAGCCACTCTGTTTTATACAGAGTTCTAGTATATGTAAATAAAGTTTTACTTTGAACCAGGAAACAATGGCTGAAATAACAAGTAAACAAGAGAAGAGAGGGTTTTAAAAGTACATGTTTATTAGACATGTGACTTGATGACAAAGCTGATGAAGCCTCGTCACTGCCATATTTATAATACATTTGTTCTTATACAGAGGTTTTCTCGGTATATCTCTACTAACGGTATGTACTTAGTCTTCCACCATTGTATACAATGATTAAAGTATAGGTCACCAACACTATGCAGTTAACAGGCCACATATGTGTAACATATCTCAATCACCGAGTCCGAATACACTCTTACAGATAGGCTGTTACTGGTGTTTTAATCTTTTATTGAACATTAACTCTGCCAATGCCGATGGTAGTGTCTTCAATATTTTAAAGTAAAGCCAGATAGCTGCACTAGGAGTAAATTTTACTATCGCTAAAACACTGATGTTAGTGATCTCAAATCCCGATTATATTAATAATAAAAAAAATTGGCTTAATATATGTAAACATATAATATTGATAAAAACGATTCTTCTTTTAATGTTCAAAATACAGAAATTTTAACTGAAATAACAATTATATGGACAGCAATTATAAATGTCAGAATACCTCAATGGCGTGTTTCTTTGAAAATTTCACATATCAAAATTTGCCTGTGTTATTTCTATGCTAATCAGAGTGTACACAAATATATTTATTTTGATAAATATTGCATGTTCCAGACATGTTTTGCTATAGTTAGAAATGCCACACTGGGGTGTAATGGTGTGATTTCACAGACCAGCCAGTCCCTTTACCATGAGACAACCAAGAGTCGGACTCGGTGATTAAAATGAAAGGATTTGAACATATATAGTAAAACATATGAAGCCATGAATTTGTCCATTAATGCCAACTCACACCAAAATTATTTTACAAATATTCTTGTCATATCACAATATTTACTGGAATATTTCATGGTACACATTGAAATTGAGTGAAAATGTCCGTGACATATAGAGCGTTTGTCTGTTAGCATTGAATTGTACAGTCACCATTATTTGTGATACGTTCTCTTTGTCTCTGTCTCATCCGACCCTGAGTTGTCCTAACTTACTCAATACTCTAGGTCACATCACTTTGAAATCATCACAGACAGTTTCATGGCTCCTAAAAATGTGTTACCTACAATAATGAGATCATGTGATTAAAATAATATAAATTTCCTTACTGTGACAAAGAATGTGTTCACATAGGCAGCACACATGACGAGTGATATCTGACACACAGAAAGCAGGTATTTAAATGTGACGTAGCTACAGGACATACAGAATGTTCCAAACTTTAGTGGATATAAACAATGTAAATCAGATTTCATAAAACAAAGTGTGCATAATTCAAGTAAAAAAGCACTATTTCCATAAATAGCATTGTCTCATCCATACAATTTTAAGTGCTTGGCATTAATGCAAATTAAAGCTAAAACTTTAGTAGTATCCAAGCAGTAAGGTATCCATGACTTGGGAAGGGACAATAGGAACTTTCCCTGCTTTAAAAGCTAATCATTTAAAAAAAATGTACATCTTATCAATTCATAAAGGGCAATATTACAAATATACAATATTTATCTCTGAATTCATAATACTAAGACAATATGTTTTTTAGATCCAGTCTTTATCATTAGTAAAGGAGACTTTTTATTGCCTAATTCAGTCTGGCATATGTATTGAAATATTCTGCTTGCATCCTGACACACAAATCATACAGATGGTTAGTGGAAATGAAAATTTTGGTTTCTCCCCGCCTATACTGATATTGCCAAAGACTGATACCTTGTATAGGTCTGCGGTAATGCTGCACACAGGGCTGCTATTTCCCTATGTCTGGCATTATACATTATGTGTGCTCTGTGATATATATAGACTGTATGTACGGAAGTAACTTTACACCATCTTTAAAACTCATAACGAGAAGTACAAACACTGCCAACAAAACAGAAATGATATGTAACATATTAGTTTATAAATAATGGACTAAATGAATTCATGATACCAGCATCCTTAGTCTAAGTAGTCATAAAAACACTAGCTGTTGCTACACAAACACACGATGTTCCTGTTAAACTGATCCTGTAACAAGTTCCTAGCTCCAGTTATATATATATCTACGTTTAAATTCCACAATAGACTTTTTATATGTAATGATGAGTAATTATCGATTCTTAGCATTTTGAAATATTGTTGAAATTGGAAGCGTAACACCTATCTCCATCTGTATACAAAAAGTACACCAGTATTACAAATATCAGTCTCAGACCTTCAATAATATGTTTACCAGTATATCATTTTACTGCATATCAAAACACCATAATAGAAGACAAATTACATCTCCAGTCATCCATTTCTTTTTTTTTATATTAAAAACTTTCAGTTGTAATTTTACACTGTATTATACAACCTATACTAATTGTTGTGCCACGATATCCACATGTATGTGTGTCGGTGATAATCAATTATCACTTCAAGAACATCAAACATGTCATACATAGTGCACGTTCTTTTTCTTGTTTTTTTTTTTTTTTTTTTTAAATCTGGATGACAGAATCAGAGACCTAAATAATACAACCCGAACTTTTTTTCATATTTAAAATCAAAGTACAATATTGTTAAATTTCAGTAGAATGACATCTTTATATAAATATCTAATTGTCTACAGCAAAATGCTCATCCATCCATTTTCAGTACATAAAACTTAAAAAGTGTGGGGGGAAAAATTACAAACCTCTTTCATGCAATATGTACTTACAGTATCCTACAGATGGTTCAAAGTATTTTCATGGCAAGATGAGCAAGAGTTTGAATTGAATTACTGTAAAAGGACTTCATTTGGCGCATAATCATGATCACATTTTGGAATAAGCGCAATGATGAATTAGCACATCCGCTATGATTGCTATACGAGTAACATTCAGAAAATGCAATCATACTGTACCGCATTATTTTCAGCACCAAAATGCTAAAATAACATAACCACTAAAAGATGTAAGTTTACAGTATCTAATACATTCTTAAGTGAAATTCTTTACAATAACTTGGATACTTCTAATAGTAATTTGAAGCCACTTTGTGAAGGTCAGAAATCTAAAATCCAACCAAATGCTTTTATCTTATAATCTGTGAAACATTCAATGAAATTGACATGAAATTTAACAAAAAACTAAATTAAAAGCAGGCATGTGTTTGACATTACAGCTACAGAATATTTCAAATCACGATTAGACTCCAAATAAAAATTACACTTTCACATTCTAATAAATAAAAGTGAAACTTCACATTTTTAGGGATGACTCCGAATGGAAAGGAGAAAGACATCCATACTTAAATATAACCATCCTTCAGCCAAAAATATTTCTTGGGTTTTACTTACATATCATAATCACCTGTTTCAATTAAATTGTGATTTCAACTGATTACAAAAAGTGTAATTCATGTTCGTTAAAGTATATTTAGCCCATCAGATATAACAAAATAAGGACAAACCAATATACAAAATGAGACAATAGGTTGATATAAAATGCACAATAATAATTTACAAACGACTATTAACACCAGTGTTTCTAGTTGCCTCCCTTCAATCATTCAACATTCACCACAATTTTTAAACATATGTTCACAATGAGAGACTAGCTCTACATTACCGAGCTTAACATACAAAGGGAGCGAGTCAAAACATGAGCATAACATGTTAACACGATTATGTACAACAAAACGGTAATGTCAAAGTGTTTCTTGTCTCGTACACATATACACATTGGAGAGGCTTTCTTATACAATTACATAATGGCAGCACATTAACAGTTACATATCACATGTTTCGTCAACTTTTTTCTTTTTGGGGTATGGGGTTGGGTAAGTTCTTTAATTTTTAATTTTCTTTCTTTTCATTTTTTTTTTGGGGGAAATGGTATTTCTTCAACAATTTCACTAAATTCCATCCAAAATCAGAAGTTGGTACAATGTTAAAATAAAGCTGATGTGTACGAGTCCTATTCAGCAGCATAAAATCATTTTAATCTTCAATAGCAGATCCATGCAGTCTTTACCAATACAATACCATACCGTTACATCCGCCAAACTTTTCAGAATGAAACATGGCCTAAAGAAACGATCAGTACAGTGTACTCCATGCACACACAAATGAATATCACAAGTTGCTGAACAATGAAAGGCAAACTCTATTCATATGATTGTATATATATTTGCTCACATTATGTCTATGTTACCCTTTTTGCAATATTTCTCTGTCAGATAAAAAAAATATCAGGACTCAAGAAGTTTCATAAAAGCTGGATCAAACTGTCATGAAAATTACTGAAATCATAACCAAAACACTAAATTTAACTTTTGATAATTCCACACAGCATACTGGTCTTAGAGAATGAAATTATTAAAATCCTGATTTTACTATTAAATGTTCACACAAATCAATGAATCATGGTATGTCTAAAATATCACTTACCCAAAGTATTCTATAATAATGATTATATATAAATATATGGCAACAATCTTCCTAATTAACTGTAATGATGTTTGTCTTCGTAATCTTGTACTTCATATTACTGTCTTTATCCTGCAATAATCATAGGGGACCAATAGGTACACCCTTTGTTTCAATCAGTGGGCGGGTCTATAACAGAGATGCCAATAACCAGCATCAACCCTTTGTTTCAGTCAGTGGGCGGGTCTAAAACAGAGACGCCACTAAACAGTATCAACCCGTTGTTTCAGTCAGTGGGCGGGTCTATAACAGAGACTCCACTAAACAGCATCCACCCTTTGTTTCGGTCAGTGGGCGGGTCTATAACAGAGATGCCACTAAACAGCATCAACCCTTTGTTTCAGTCAGTGGACGGGTTTGTAACACAGACTCCACTAAACAGCATCAACCCTTTGTTTCAGTCAGTGGGCGGGTCTATAACAGAGACTCCACTGAACAGCATCAGATATGGTTGAGATAATTACAAAGTATTGCAGAATGAATACAGTAATAAGAGAATCTGTGTACTGACCACAGTTAATGTTAGTATTTAGACAATTCAACTATAAATAAATGATAGTTCATTATACTTAATAGAATAATAAACAGCAAACACCTTCAGGTTTTTGTTTACGTCTTGTTTGTTTCTGGGTCGGTTTTCTTTTGTTATATTTATAAGAATTAATTTTTTCTTTGTATTTTGCTGTTTTGTATATTCCTGTTTAACATCAGAACAGGTTGTTAATTTATCTTAATCAGATTTATCATGACAGTTTATTTACATAATATACAATTTTAATAAAATTACCGGGATGGGGTGGGTACCCTTAATTCAGTACAGTCAGGATTGTTGTGGAATTTTCTACATATTAATGACATTAACTTAGACTACAGCTACATGTAACAAACAATTACCCGTGTAGTTTTGATCATTTGTCTCATAACTGGCCTAACTACAGTTCATAGACATATGTCATACAAACTAAGTTATCTCCCCTTCCTTCTGTACATCAGTATTCTTAATACAATTTTTCTTTCATTTAGTTGCTATAACAGTAATATTGTTGCTAAAGAGAAATCTGTTTATGTTGCACTAAAAACTAAAACTCATTATGGTTTTTCACAAAAATGCATGAACCACTCAGAGAAAAAAAGCAAGCTTAGAGACAAAAGGGCACACTTTTTACAGGGAAAAGTGGTAGAGTTGGAAAACTTAAATGATCATATTAATAACTGCATGAATACAGACTTAAATATACAATCCATTCTGGTAGCAATCAAAATAGACGAAGAAAACGAACTGAACTCCAAACATATCACGATGAATTGAAGCCAGTATACACAACAAGATGGTTTTACGATAATCTACAATTTCTCTGAAAATGAAATTGATTGTAGCAAGTGTTTTCTGAATCTACCTGTTGGATAGCATGTTTCCAGTATGGTGTCACAACACTCTGCAGCACCAGTGTTTTCTATAAGTCTGATAAAGGCCTACTTTATGAAGCAAAGTATGTGAGTGATTGGAAGTAGCCGGGAGGATTTCTGGTTTAAATTTCTGATTGAAAGTATTGCACAGTCAACATCGTTAGTAATGATTGCATTCTACTAATAAAATGATGATAAAACCAGATGTTTAATTTCTGTCACTTCTTAATTCGATGTTGCTCTGCTTTCCTTAATGCCTTTTCCTTGTGTTATCCTGTAGATACTGGTCATTCTGGTAGTGACCAGTTCGTGGTCTGACAACTTTGCTTACAGCCGAGGCAATATCAAAACTCAGATAACACCAATCATTCCTATTGATTTGTTCAGACAGCCTTTATGTACATTAAGGATCAGTCTTCATAGTTCAGTTACATTTCATGTAAAAATCTTCAAAACCAAACAATACTGCTGTTTTCATACATAAAAAGACTCATTAAAACTGACTTTGAAACAAATCACAAAAATATGCCCTTTCGGGATTGTCTACTACTGTTTATATGCAAAACCGTCAGATCCATCGACCATCTGCTGTCAGTTTCAGAGCAACATACACAGTACTCCGTCCATCAGAAACAGCCATCCTTCCAGCTTTCATCGCTGGTTCTCGAGGCAGCAACCGGTCGCGGGGAAGGTATGGCTGATCTGTAAGTAAATAACGTTCTTAATGGACTGTACGCACAAGTGAACAGCATGTTTCAATATAAACTTAGAATTGGATACATTGTAGACAAATAAGGAACTTAATTTCATATACCTATGGTTCGTCCTTCTGGGACTCATCAAAAAATGCTAAAGTCAATTGTTGAAACCTAGGAGGCACAAAATCCAAAACAGAACATGTATGCCTTCACAAAACCTGTTGAATTGTCATATATATTCTCATCATTTTCACTGCATGTAAAAACTCTATTACAGCTATAAGAACTGAGAAAGCCATGTGTGATCCTTACACTGTTACTAATACTGACCTCCTAGGTGTGGCTATTCCAGACTTTCCAGCTGCCCCTGCACTCCCAGGGCGTGGTATGGACCTGCGGGCAGGTTGGGGCAGCCCAGTCCTCTGTGGAGAAAGGCCCCGCCGCACCTGGTTAGGCTGTCTCAGCCCACTGACGTTTGGAGAAGCAGGTCGCACCTGTGGTTGTAGGCGTGATAACTGGCGAGGTTCTGGAGCTGTACGATCACAGTCATCACTACCCCCAGACGAATTATTGTCTAGGTAAGGGTCACTGGAGTGAAAGCCAGGTGGCTGGTTCATCCGTGAGACATTTGGTAAATTCCTCCGTAACCCAGTAGCTTCTCCTGTACAATGTAAAACATAAGTAAAAATTCTCTGAAAATTTGAAATCCTTAATTAGAAAACTTGCACAGATACAGCTTGCAAATGATGTGATTATACAAGAGCATATTTTTTGTCATTGTTCTCTTTTTTGGTCAAAAGCAAAACAAACTAAATATGACAGAATCATCATGGTCATTCTTTCTACACACTGAAAAATTAATTTTTCTGCATTTGTTTTTCTCTGTTAATTCAACACTTCTGTAGAATTTCAACAGTACTGCAACCAAAATATTAATTTCTACATTCAGTGGAATGGTTTCATAATGTGTACAGTAATCAATCTACAATTCATTTTCAGGAGCCCTTTTTTACTTAATTGTTAAAAAAAAAACTGGTCCCACCATAAAAATTTTTTAATGCTTTCAGAAATTCTACGAGTCCCATCCATACTCTCTCAGTACAGGACTAAGGACTAACATGTAGATCTATCACTATATCATACAGAGGAATATGAAAATGCATTGTGAGGCTGGTGAATCACACATACCTTGGTTTTGAGGATTCAGGTATTGACTTCCATAAGGACTGTCAGGAGGACTACTGATGTCAGACCCTATACTGTTAGTCTGACTATTCCTACGCTCACCTGTAAATCAAATAGCTTCAGTAACTTGTGCCTAGGCAAAAACTTCTAGATCAACATATTTCTATGTCAGTCTATATCGATGATGTACAACTATTCACACAGATTCTGAAGAAAACAAAATTGCAGGACTCGCTTCCAATAAGTAGTAGACCAACAGACCTAAATCAAATGGTAATCTCGTTTTCAAAAAGGAAGTACATTTAAACTCCAAGTCTATTTTCCCAGATACACTGAGCTGGTTAAACCGTTTTCCAAAAGAGGTAATTAACGAAGGATGAATATGATCAGCTTTATATAGAAAAATTACCAAAAGGATTTTAAAGACAATACAGATATTAAGCTGTTCAGACTGTGACTTAATGACTATTTGGAGAAGGCATATAATTCAATACTTCATGATCACATATTAATACATATCTATACATACATATATATACAAAAAACAATGTATATGGTATATTAATACAGCTCAGACAATTACGATGCATCTACTACCTGATTACAACTGGTACAAAATCAGTTAAAACATCATAAAAAAAGGCTGGTCCAGACATAGAGTTACATGTAGGTGGGGTGGAACACTCAATTTTAGTGACATCTGTATTTAAGCATACCAAATTATAATTCATACAATTTGTAGAATCACAGATTGTCCACCCAGTATATAAATATGACCGTATTCCACCTCTACCTATTATTCAGAAACACAGGACTCGACGGTACAACATGAACAACACAACACCAAATAGGAGACACACAGATTTTTAACATACTATCAACAGCCACAACACTTACTCCAGCCACTCCATCACTGGAGTGAACTAGAATTTACATCACAAGTATGTATACAACATATAGCTATAGTAAGCAATAGGTCAACAATCTCGAAATTAATCATGTTTTATGAGTGGTGAAAGATTTTAATATTCTGGGATGGAAATGAAAATTTCTTCTACATTCTCACCATAACAGACATGTATAGGGATTTCAGGTATTGTATGACCTGTACGGAGTACTAATAGTATTACATGACAAATAACCCTGAAATTAAGTTAATGATAATTACTCTGAAAGGACTAGTTATAGAATAACATAAATCAGTTTCTGAATAGTGAATACATGTATAAAGTGTACCAAGATTCATTTGATTCTTGATTACTAGGCATTAAAAAAAAAAAAATTTTCATAAAAAAAAAAATTTGAATAAGATATACCTCTACTTCCTATATGTATAAGTGGAACAGTCAACCACAACATCCATGTTATTATCACATAGATCTAATTTACCTGGAAATGCAGATATTGGTACATTCCTTACACCTAAAATATACCAGTGTTTATAAAAATACTTCAGGACAAGGTGAACAAATAATTCTGTCACTATAACTACAACGGAACACAATGAAAGCATATCTCCATTACAGCATGCATCAGGTCCCCTCAGCCCTGTGTACCTGGTAACTACTAACTCACAAGGTAACTTCCTAAGTTATCATGCTTAAATCACATGAAATCATTCTCTCGGGACACCAAACCACTGAAGCAGCTAATCATGCGTGGGACCTTATGACCCCATGACCTCTTACCATCTTGCCTACAGGGACTGGAACGATTTGAACCCATATTTGAGGCACTGTTATCTATATCATTGTTACCCCCGGCAACAGATTGAGCAGGTTGCCGAGACCGTTTTCCTGTGATGATTGGACAAAGAGGAAGAAATTGACATGAAAAAATTGCACCACAGCTAGCATTACTGGAGACGATTCAGAATGACCTAGCTTGATTACCAGTACATTAAAGCAGGTTGACTAAACTCAATATACTAATGTCAGTTTAAATAGGAATTTCAACATACATAATGTATGTATATGCAAAAATGTTAAAATGTTCTTATCATTGTTTAAATGTATATCAGAACGCTAAATACAGCGGGGCAGAAATTTTCATATAATTTATTAGAAATATTTCATCTGCTTTACAACAAATGGTCATGTTTTTATTCATTTGAGAACTTAATTTTGCGTGTCTAGATTTATTTTAACAGGTCTATCTAATGATTAGTTGTAATGATAGATATAGAACATTAATTTTCTCAGTCCTTATGACTGACAGTATTAATCACCTTTACCTCTAAATGTCAGTAATTCGATAGTTACACAAAATTTTCATCTATGGACAAAGCTGTGAATACTTGTCCAACACCTTGTAGTAATATCTCAAGATATGATAAGTAATTTAAACTTTTTTTTGTAAGAACTCAGAAAATGGTGCTACAATTTCTTCAATATCAGTCTTTTAAAATGTCATCACAGAAAAAATATAAATGTGTGAAATATTTATTTATTTTTAATTTCAGAACCACAGTAAAGCTGAACTAGCTGAATCATTGTTAAAAGAATATTAATTTGGGTACATGTGAAAGTTTTAGGCATGCTACAATTTTATTTAATAATTCCATCATTTTCGATATTACTGACTGTAACCTAACAAATTAAACATGTAGGTATTTATTTTATTTTCATTTGAATTTCTGCAATTTGAAGGCAAAAAATACATCAGCAAATGGTGTCATTCTGTTATATACCAATGCCAGTGCCAGTATCCAAAAAACCATCATGCTTTTCTAAAAAGTGTCATATTTTGCAAAACCAATTGTAACTACATATGCATTTGAAATATAAGCATTTGAAAACAAAACTAAACATTTTAGAAACAATGGATTGAACTCGGGATCTTCATACTGTCTGTACTGGGCTTACCTATTTCATCTGAAAGTATTGAGAGTTGCTTCCCTTACAGTGTTAAAAACACTACTTAAATGACTGTGAAAGCTTGCAAACTGACACTATTGTTGGTTTTCACCTAACACTCCATGATTCATTTATCTTATGTCATTCTTTGTTATTTATGCATATCTCTTAATTGCCAATTTATAATTCTGAGTTGTGTAGTTTTCGGCCAGATATATATTTGATCCACATTTTGGTATCTAAGCTTGTGATGAAAATAGCATTAGAGCACTATTTAAATGGTCACTTGATTTTAAAATAAACAGTAAAATTGATAAAAAAATAATCATCGTTTGAGTTTCCTTGTTAAGATACCAAATGTGCAACCAAAGAACCTCAAGCAGCTAAATCCAGGAATTCAGACCTTGGTGTCCAGGAATTCAGATCTACTGCGATTTTGTCCGACACTAATTTGTGTTAACATAACAGGAATAATTACCTCTCCGTGGAGATGATTGGGTCTGGCTCAAACTCTGTCGCAAACCTGGTAAAGAGAATAACAAATAGCAGTTCAATACATCCTTATCCCATACACCAAATACAATCAGCTAAAAACCTATTGTAATCCAGCAAATATTTACCCAAGAAAAAATTATGTCAGAATGACGAATGCTACATGTGAAATTTTATCTTTGAACTGATATATTTACAAAATTTTACTATACTTAATCTTGGTTGAAACATACTCTCTTCCTGCTGTTTTGCAAGGTTTTCAATGTCTGCCACATCAGGATGTTGTTTGTCATCGTCACGGTAACTGTCAGCGCTCCGCGGTGAATCATCTTGACTACTCCAGCTTCCTTGGGTAACAATAGGAGGCGGAGGTTCTCGACTTTTCTTTGGGCGTGTGAATGTTCCTGTGTCAAGGCGACTGATTTTTCCTGTAAATGGTAAACCATTGTATAGTGTGACCTCTTGATAGCAAGGGAGTATTACAGTGCAAATCCATTCAAACAATCACCATGTATCATATATACTGTATAAGAAGTTAAAAAAATACACCCTTTCAACTGCATGTACAAGCATGACAAATAAAATAGTTTCTGATCATGTCTTAAACTGTTCTTTCCTAAAAATTTTCACTGCTTTCAAATTACAATGTCATGTTGTTACATCAGTGTATTTCTGAAGATAACACCAGACAACTCACCTGCATGTGTCTTTTTGACCACAGGCTTATGGTTATACAAAGGAGTACTGTCAGCAGACTGGCTCATTGGTGAGTAGCCTCGTGTAGGGGAGGGTGTAGTCAGGCTCTGGAAAGCAGGCGTACTACAACTCCTTGACACTGAAAAGAATCCAGCATGTATTATCATTAGTGGTAAAATTAGAGGAATGTGGAGTCCAAGAGGTCACAGCTCCAGTCAATGGTAACATTTTAAACTCTTCTTCTTTCATCTGAAGTATATAGTGACAGTGTAGAAACATCTCACACAAGTATTATAAATTACTAGTGTGAGGAATTTACTCCATGATTATTATAAAACAGCAAATTGTCGAGATATTCCATTTATTTTTTACATTCATGTACATGTATGAGCCAATGTATCTTTAAACAATAATTCAGTATGACCACGTTACTTTTCACTAATTTAAATTTTTCATTTTGTTGGTAAGGGTATGGAACATCTGCTGGATAAAAAAACATCAAGTTGGCAACCTGCAAAATCTTAATATCAGGTGGCAGTTTGCAGATCTACATTCAGTCTGCAAGCTTAATCCAGCCTTCCAATACACCTGATTATACGCCTATACTATCCACTAAGCCTTTCAATGCACCTCCTGATTATATACCTACACTGTCATAATACACCCATATTATCCACTGAGCCTTCAATACACATCCTGATCTTACATCTATCAACTGAGCATTCCAATGCATTTCCTGATAATACACCTATACTAACCATTGAGCCTTCCGATACACCTCGTGATTATACACCTACACTATCCACTAAGCCTTTCAATGCACTTCCTGATTATACATCTACATTATCCATTGAGTCTTCCAATATACTTCCTTCTTATATCCCTACACTATCCACTGAGCCTTCCAATACACCTCCTGATCATACATGTACACTACTACTGTAGCAGTTGACTGTTTGTGTGTTCAATATTCACAGACGGAGTCTGTCACAGTAATATTTTCTCCTTTTGTAACTTTAACCTGAAATACCTCACTTACCTAGAATTTGCATAAGAATGAATATTATTGTAATGCATGATATGAATTTTGTTTTTGGTAAGACATAAGAAAATATTGAAGTACCAATGATTAATTATGAAAACTATCATCATATCAGATGAGCTTAAAGGATTAGATAATTGATTAGATCTAATCGTTGTCTCATCACAATCTTACAGAGTAACTGTAAAGAGAAATTGTGCATGTTGTTCTGTAACTTCTACTTGAAATAACAAAGGCAAAGTGAACAAGGATGTACACAGATCGACACTCCACTCCCTGGTTTTTGTAATGTTTTTAAATCAAGGTGTTCACAAGTCATCTTAGCATACACAAATACTTTAATATTGAAAGGGATCCAGGCAGTGACAGTTTCACTTTGACCATTGACCAACAAACCTGTAATCTGGAGTAAAACTTGGCTGTGTGAGGCTTTGAAGTGAACATAAACTAAATCTATCAAGAGAGATAGTGTTGTGTTACAGATGCATCCACACAAGGTGATTACTACACACCATCCTCCCTCCTCCTAACTACATGTGTGGGGGGTATAATGCTGGAACTACAGAGTTGTCAGTTAAATGGCAGAAAATTGCTGAAGTAATTACCTAAATTGTTACAATTCCAACAAATTTATTCAATTACAATGTGCATCAATTTGAGGTTGAAAACTTGATTCAACGTGTACAAGCTTTCAGCTGTACCTGTATTTTGTATGAACATGTATGTGTATTACATGTACAGGTCTGTTGATGTACACATCATCCTTAGTAAAATAAAACTCCAGGAGTTACGATCAATATTGCTCTCTGCACACCTGGATTGTGTCATGGCAAAATTGAAGATATAAAAGTAATTTGATTGGCTCCAGGAGGAAAAGACTGACCAATCATTGGCTCACCTATTCTTCTGAAAATAAATCAGTGACACCCAACTTCAAGGCCATTATAATATACCCTGACCTTAAGATTTGTTTGATGTACATCAAAGGATCAAACTAGTCTTTTTGTCTTGTCCACAAGGTGTCACATATAGAAACTTCAATTTTACCATGACATGTTCCAGGGGTGCAGAAAGCAAAGTGATTGTAACCCCTGGAGTTTCAAGGATGTTATAGGTCAAATGTTAACTTTTCAATCACACTGGCATTGGTCTTTTAAAATTTTTTTCTAGTAATATTGAAACTATATTATTACATAATCTGATTTTGTGAATCAAAAGTACACAATTTTGCATGAGTAAGAAATGATGACCTATCAGACAAGATCATTTTATTCGAGACACACTTCTACAAAGAACAAAGTTATCTAAATTCTAAATGAAAACATACCTTTTACAGAAACCATTTCTAGAAGACACTACACTACTGAAATCTGGATATTGACGACACACAAATTCAGACTGGCCCTTATCTCCAGAATACCAAAATTGTAAATAATAATTTTGGTCTCTCTTATCAGAAGTTTCAAACTAAGGGGAGATAAGCTGTTGTCAGAAATTTTGTGACTGGTAGCCAGTCAAACACAAATTATGATACAGAAACTTGTTTCATAAGCTAGACTTCCAATTAATTGGGAGTTTAGATATGGTATAAGTTTTCAGTAAAATCAGCATTGAAAAAACATGGAAGGACAAGTATTGACAAATAAAACTGTAGCTGAAATCACAAGTATAGATTAATATTGAAACCATTCTTCCAAAATTGCTCAGTGTTGAAAAACAAAGGTATTAATTAGAGAGTATTAAATCCAACAGTGTAGAAAGATAAGTTAAGTTAATTTAGTACCCCAACTAAAAGTGTACTATAACATGTACATTTATAAACAATGTTTTAACAAGCTGATTGCATTTTCTCTCTGGCCTTAATTAGCAGTCTTTATCATTATTATACCTTAAGGGTTATGTATTACAAAAACAGACCTATTACATGTTTTACTATTATAATCACACAACCACCTAATTAATATCACCATATACTCATCAATCTACATATTGTAACATGTCTTGTTACAGACATGGCTTAAATGTTTATATTCTCACTCCAAACCCCATCTAGCTTGTAGCTATTGATTGTGGATGTAAGCATCATGTATTTATTGTGAAGGTTGGTATATCCTGTGTGAGTGAAAACTACAGACTACAGAACAGCACTCAGGAAAACCAGTACATCCCACAGAAATGTGGAGGGGACATGATAGGGTCAATATCTAGAACACACAATACACTTACTGGCATCCTCACTTTCTCCTGAAATTCAAAAATATGTTTTTTAAACACGAAACATAGCCAATAATGTATGGGAAAGGAAATTGGTTATAAGCTGTAGTCGAACAATATATTAACTGATTGTTTATGGGGAAAACACACAATTCTCTCCAAGTGCACATGTATTTATAGTCATGTTAATGTACATGGATCGTGTAGCATTATTGTATCTGTTCTGTCTATTGTAATGTAATTTTTATAAAATTATATTAATTGTAACTGGTAAGTAAGTTATGATTTTCTCATTGACACAACTACATTTCCGACATTGTGAAGAAATTCGGTATATGCCAGCGTACATGTTTTTCAAGACACATGTACCGAGTCTGTATATTTTCCTGGTATAGAGTGAGCAGGTATTATGAAAACACAACGTGTTCATGAATCTAGTTCTTCTATCTGAAATATTTATTAAGAGACAAAAAAAAACTATCATATAAGTACACAAAATATACAAAATATTTCAAGCCACAACCTGATTATCTTCACAATATATGTGTACTTCGTTGTTTTGATTGTCTGTCTATAAAAACAATCGCTGTCATAACATTAATTTTGCCAGGTCTTTAATATATACCAGTAGGCAATTGAGTAGGAGGTGTTTGCAGAAATGCAGTAATTAATCTAACATAACAATGTTTCTTGTTGGTGGAAACATATATATGTATATACATCACTGAGAAGATGATGGTAAATTACAATATCTGTTGTGATATCTGAAAACAAACTTCATGTATGGTGTTAAGCCTACTCGCAGCCATAGAAAGTTTCAGTATAAATCACAGCAGATACTATATCATTGTACTATAATAAGCCCACCCTCTTCTCTGAATAAGCAGTAATGTTTTGGGCCAGTGGTTAGATCTATTGTTGGTTATTTATTAGCTGTCTCACTTCCCTAGCTTTTCCACTTCTAAAATGACTGCAATTAAATTCCATCTATAACACATGTTCAGTATTATACAACAGAAAGTCTAAACCTGTAGTAGGTCTGTATGTGGCAACATTACATCTCATTTTTTTTGTATGTTGCTATTTTCATAAAACATTTATACATGGATCAATTCAGAGAGTTCATTTAAAATTAAACAGGGTCCTTCTGTATAATTTGGATTGGCATATTTCTGAAAATATGGGGACTTTTTTATTTCTATGCTTCAAAAGGCTATTTGGATGGTTTCATTGCCAACTTTGAATAAATTATTGTTAGTTTTCACTATAGGTATAAAGTGCAGTATATGATGAATTCCTCGGAGGATTTCCATGTACGATAATAGATAAATACGATTGTCATAATTTCTGTAATAAATATATATCACTATGATTAGTCTCACGCGCTAGCAGACAGAATTTATTTGCTTCCTACTACCTCCATGCATTACCATCACTAAAGCCAAGTCTGATCTAGTCTCCGAGGACATCCTCATGCACAAACTCTATACCAGTGTATGTGTATGTGTAGTTTTTGTGGATGTACACTATACCTATACAGAGTTTGATAGTGTGTAAGATACATGTATTCAATTGACACACGTACCTAATTAACCTTATAGGTTTACAACTTAAACTGGTCTTTACATTATTTAAACACTAAACACATTATCACCACATAAATATACACTAATTTTCCTAATCATTGTAAAAATTGCACGGTTCAAATCAACTTTTTTAAAATTCTTGAGCCAAATTCTTGTCACGAAATATAACATTTATAAGATAAGTACTGGTTATTACTGAAAAGGTAATACATTTTTATTTTGTACTGAGAACAATTTTAAACTGACGGTTATGATTCTCAAGTTAAAATTTTGAGGATTTCATTTTTATATTTACCTCAAAAGACCATTTTTTAACTTGGGAACAAAAGTCAAATTAATTCAAATACTAATTTAGCTTTTCCTTTAAAAAAAATTTGTTAAATAGTTTTAACTGAGAGTATACATATTGTGTTAAGACATATTCCTATATATAGTGTACATTTGGATTTACAATGAAATACTAATCCCTATGATGTTTGATTGTTTTAAACATTTAACAACAGTAGGTATATTCTGTTGGTGCTTTCTGTATACATACTGCGTGCTGCCTCATCAAGTCTGTGGATGAGGGATTTGCGAACAGATTCCACCTCTGGACTCGGATGGTCGAACTCCTGTCGCACCCATTTGTATGGACTGACTCGAGACTGTAAGGGCGTAGGGGGCTTGGGTGATGAGTACAGCCTGAGGAATAAATTAAAGAAAATGAGGTGACAGAGGTCATTTCTTTCCAATTACAAAACGTACTCCTTCCTCTGGACATATACTCCTTATAGGACCTCCAATGTGTCCAGTAATCTTTGATATCTACAAGTACACAATGTACATTATTTTCAAAACTAGTTTTAAAAAATACTAGTCATGGGGAGTTGGTATATACATAAAGGATACAGCTAGCATTTTATAACAAAACACAAACACATGTGCTGTATATCTGGTCTGAAAAAAGTAGTCATCAATGTTTAACATAAATTTCACATCAGATACACATGTATGTAATTTAAATATGTACAGTAACGATGTACTGGTATATGATTTGGGGTGCTGATATATACTCTTACCAGTATCAGTTAACAGCCAAGATAAAATCTGACACATGATCATGAGTATACTTTTTTATGGTATATCTAATGTTGTCATTTCAACAAACGTTAATATTCTGATAAGCAGCTGCTGTTTCATTGATATTTTGTTTATGTGTTACATAAATATGATATTTATTGCCTTAATTAGTGATAGCATAATGTAAAAATGGTTGATGTATGTGGTGTTGTATTACAGGGTCAAAACTTTAGGTCACAGGTCAAAGGTAGTACTGTTACAACATTTACAGGTATGTTTGTGTTAATAGATAATATATCTATCTATTTGATATCTGTACTTGTAAATAACTGTGCATTCTACAGGAGAAATACAATGTATCTAGTGTTGATAATTGTTTGAACAAACTCACCCCCATCTCCAATGATTGTATGTTTTCAAATTGTTACAATGTTTAATTATGAATGACTTAAACAATGTACATAGTATACATAGTTAATGATCATGATTATATTATTATCATTATATCATTATATCACATTATAACATTGAGGTATAAGTCTTTGTTTACACCATATGTTTACAATGACAATATATCTCCTTAATGTATCTATAGACCTATTCTCATGTGAATCTATTATTATAAGATAATTATTGATAACAACGAAAAAATTTATAATACTGTGTCACTGATCTATACATGAAATATGATTACCATTGGCTAATTACCATGCCATGGTCATTATTAGGACAATCATGTAATGCTTTTGTATAGGACCATAAACTTGTACTGTATATATCTATAATGAGACATACAGTAATTATGGTTTCACAATGAATATTAAATATATTGGTATTTATATACATGCATAAAAGTGTACTGAAGAAGTCGTTCAGTTTGATCAGGTTTGTGACTTTAATTTGCAAATAAGAAAGTATAATAAAGAGGACATTAAATTTGTTTCAAAAGGAAGCCTTTACCTGCTCACTTTCTTAAAATGTGAAATTTTCATAGATAAACCTTAATGAAATAAAAACTTGTATGATTAAGATCCCACATCACCTTGCAGTTTGTCTACAAGCAATATATATTTTCACTTTTTATCTAAGTTGATTTGTTTGCATGCATTTAAATACAACTTGAATTCATATAAGTTGCAACTGGCATGTACCATTATCTTAAGATGATGAAGGTTTTAAAGTGAAAAAAAAAAACCAACTGATCATGAGGTGGTGACGTGCAGAGATGTAGCAGTATGGTAATTACATGGTATTGGTTAGCTGTACATACACTGCAACAACCCTGCAGAAATATTTCTACCTATTGTCCAGTATAACAGGTACAGAGAATTACATAATCATATTAACCATAAAGTTTTAAGCTTTTTAAAATTGCATAATACAAAAAAAACCCCACATATGTTTGTACAGTATAACATACTTACAACAATTACAAGTAGAACAATTTGCATATGTAACTTAGTTCTCAAACCAGCTAGCTGAATAATTATAAACAATAAGGAGTGGTTAAAATATGTATACCAAAATAGGTGGCAATGCAAAACGATATGGGGTACCAGGTCAACTGTGAAAAAAACAAAGTGGACAGATATATATGGCCTCATTCAATGTTTTGGCTCTGAATATAAAACTCTTAATTCCTTTAGAAGAATGGGAGTATTTACATATGTTACAAATTTTGTTAAAGATTTAGTAGCATAACTATCATTCTATGTGATCATTTATTATAGTTGTATTTATCCTGAAGGAATTCCAGGGGTCAATAATCTTACCTGAATCAGTGTATAGGAAGCTGGAGGTGGGCTTGTAAATTGAATAACCCTAAGGATGCACCTATCATTAATATACATATACTGTATTGTTGTACCATGGTATAAGTTATTCACCTAATTTTACTATTTTTTAATATATTTGACAAATCTTGCTTTTGTCATGTGGAGAGCACCACAGTTGAGCTATAGTTGTCTCTTCCTTTGTATATGTCTTATAATACTGTACCTTGACCATTGAGGATTCAAGGCATTTATTATTATATGAGATAGTTATTGTTACTTCAATATCAGGTCTGATATACTAGTAATTTATAATATAATTTGAACAATCAGTAAACGTGTGCAGTTACTGAAGGAATCACCATTCTACTCAAACTGAGCCAAGAATTTCTCTAACAGTGATACAGTAATGTTTTAAGGCTCACCATACATACGGAACATGTTTATGAGTCTAGATGATCCAAACAGATGTAGTCAGACTCAATTTGTCAGTAATTACTAGGAACACAGCACCTGTTAATCACCACCCATCACCATCTCTGAGTCCACACAGACAGAAATGGTTTGGAGCCCAACACAGGCACTGTGTACCTGGTATTACCAACATCTTTAACAGTGACCTATATGTCTGATTTGAAATGTTAGAACTCCTGATTCAATACTAATAGCTCCACTGGACATACGATTTACCATATTTAGACTATAATAAAATATATCTCAGCAATCTCCATCAGAGTTAATACTATCTATTGGATTTTGTGAATGTAATAACATCAAGAGCACTGGTAGAGATATCATTGGTATCACAGCTTCGCATTATATGCACATGTACAATGATAAAAAAAATGAAATTCATTGTGTTTACTCATAAAATGATTAAAAACATAAGGGCCTTCATGCAACCCTTGACATTTGATAATTTAATAAGTAAAATCACACAAAGTCAAAAAGTCTTAAGTGAAATGTCAATTTTGTAGTCAGACTGATTCCCAATTGAAAGAGTACTGAATGCCATGAAAATTAAACCTTACAAATGATTAAGTTATGTTGCTTAAAATGGTTTACTATGTAATTGCCTATAAATATCTTATTCATTGTACCAACTCCAGATATATTACAAGTAAACAATATTTATTGAACCTCAAGTAATTAATAGATATGGACATATATACTAATAATCAACAGACCTGTCACCTGCAAGAATTTAACACTTTTATAACATACTGGTAAATTTAAATAGGATTAGTTACAAACTGAAAATGTATTAACAGACCTGATCTCCCATAGTTCCGTCCATGCACTCAATATGAATCAAAAAGTGTAACTATGGAGTGCATACTTTAGGTGGTATTTATTCATGTCATAAATATCTTATTGACTCTAGGAGTGAAAATTACACGACATAATGAGAATATGTATATGCATCAGGTCTTTTTTACATATAATTTTTATATAAATATGATGGTTGAATCCAATAGCCTTTAATAACATCAAAACTATTTTCAAACATTTATACACAATGTACCACCAATACACATTTAACTCAACTTTTCAGATTTTACATTTGATGTGTATATTCTGTTTGTTTTTAAAACTTAAAAGATATATATGTGTAAGAGGCTTAATGCCAAATTTCAAAATGTGCAACATGTTTACATGCATGTATACATATGATGAAAATTCTGAAAATTGGTGAAAACTAGAGAAAGAATTGTCTTTAAACAGGGATTATTTAAGCAGGTGGTTCTTCATTAATGAAGAATTAATTATAAGCAAAACAACAGAGTGATGAATATTCTATCAAATAATTCCTTAGTTAAGTGCACTAACTTTAAATTAATGTACTCTTTATGAGAAGAATTTAAGAAGCTGAAAGGTATAATTTTTCTCCCTTAAGACACATTCCACTGCTACGCTATGATCTTTGCTCCTGAAATCATTATAAAAACTATATTTTGACAAAAGTTTTCTATCTTTAATCTAGTGCACAAGATCCAAAGATGGCAAATAACTGGTCGACAATCACATAAACTCCTGTCAGTGTTTTCTTAGTTAATAACAATATCCTACATGTTTGGTGTTGAAAATTTCTCAAAGATTTGTTAAAAGCATGTTAAATTATTTATACTAATTACATATAATTACCAACAATCATGAATGAAATCAAGTAAAGTGGCATCGTGCTTACAATTATGCGAGATGAAATGACTGAATGGCTTTAATAAACAGGTAGGTATATATGTTTAGTTGATTCAACAGATATCTGTTAAAACCTGATCATACAACAATGAAAATGTACATTTATAAAATTACTGTCCCTTTTCCATCTAAAATGGCAAAGTTTATGTCTCTTTTACATATGCAATGACATTTACAAATAAACTGCTGACCTGCAGAAAGTAGTAGAGGATAAACAATGCAAAATCAATTCCTGTTGCAATAATAATCTGAAGTGATAAATCAAATGTCATTAATAAGATAAATCAGATACAAAAAGATGGATGTCTAAATATGATAGTTGGATGAAGTCAACAAAAATGAATACATTGATAACCAAAGTTTTCTTTGGTCACAGAATTTGATAATATTAGGTACTTTGAAAAGTGATGTCTGATAGCTATATCCATTTCTCTTTACAATATATATAAATACTTGTCCTCAAAATATCTCGTATCTGATGAAATGCAAAAGGGCAGCATAAAACTTAGGATACAGTATATCATCATAGAGATATGGTCGTGATTATGGTTTCTAAAATCCTGAACAATTAAGTTGTGTCTCATTGTGATCATGACATGTGACGTTACAAGCTGTTATACATCTAGATCTACTGTATATTAAAGCCGGCCTATACAGAGATTTTGGGTCATTGCAATATACAGATATGACGTGTTCAAACAGATCGTGAAATATCTATAAAGAATATATGCAATTAGTCCAAATTAATAACTTGTCTAGCTTTCAAGGCACTATTGTGAAAGTGTGCCCAGACAATCCTGTGTTGTGCCGTTCAGTAATCAAACTTACCAACTGTCTTCATCATCCTTTAAGGAAAGTTTCTCTAGGTCTATTACTTCATCTTCAAAAGCATCACTAGAATCAGATTTCGTCCTAGATTTGTCAATGTTATATTTATCTGATATATTATTGTTATGGTTTGGCAAAAACTTCACTGGTTCTATTTCCCCATTTTGCAATGACTCAAGTTGAAGTTTTTGTCGGTCACGTAACACTTCATTCTGTTTCTCAAGCTTCTTTACAAGGTCTTGCAACTTTTGAACTTCCGCTTGAGGGTCGACCATTGAATCGGTTGAATCCATCGCGCTTAAAATGCCACCAACAACGCTGAAATACACACAACATGAGTAAGACTTCAGTGTTTAGTCGCCATATTGATATTGTTGTCGAGCATGCGTAACATCATTAGTGTGTTACACAGCTTCCGGTAGCAGGTGCCCGCACAGAGGTCACAAAGGTCATTCTTGTATAAAGGGAGATAACGCTTACAATATTGAGGAAAATTCGAAAAAAAAGAAAAACGAACACAAACTTCAAATTAATAGCAAGATAGCAAAACATTTTCCTCGGGTTTTTGGAAAGCAACATGTTTTTTTACATCATCAGTTAAAAAAATAATAATTAAACGGAAAGTCTTTTTTAACAGAAAATCACTTGTTTGATTACTTCCAGAGTGCTGTATATCTCTTTTGTGTAAGACTTGATGTGAGAAATAAGAAGTATAACAAGACTAACTAGTTACAGTACAGATTTGCCAAAAATTTCCACCTTAGACTTCGTATTAAATATGTTGACGTATCAATAAGGCTGAAAGGTCCTTTTGACTAAGCAATTTTGGTATGAATGTAGAAAATGCTGTGTATTTAGTTTGGTACTAATATATAACATTATATCAAGTTTGTTTTCATAATGGTAATGATAGATTATAATACGAAAAGATACTGCAGCTATTTATTTCACTTAGTTGTTATGGTTGGTATATATTATGTCCAAATTGAAGCCGGATAATAGTATTTCTGTAACCAATAATTCGAAAAAAGACAATAACTTGCTTACCAGCATTTTATATCAAATTGTTAATGTGTACCGCTTAATGGAAATACTATTTTTCTCCAATATAAAATTACAAATGTGTTTTAACTATCTTGATTTAACGTCACGTGATGAATGAACCGTGAAGACGTGTGAAGATTTGTGTGGTCATTTTAAGTTTTATATCGCTATTTCTAGCGGTCATTTCGGTAAGCACTGTATACCATATGTTTGAGAATGGTATTGTATTTATTGTGAACTTAACGATTTAAACCGACGGAAACAGGTGTGTTTTGAAGTTGCATACATACGTGTACATCGTGCTACAAATAGACATTCGTAGACAGGTAGGTCTGAACTCGGTTCATTCACCATTACACCTGAGCAAGCCGATATGTATTCTAGTCCTCTTTTATTCCATTTCAGGACTTCTTTAAGAGGAGACTGTGAACAGCCCGTTATCGCCCAATGACATCCAGAATACTGTTAACAAACGACCCTTGACTTATGTGACAAAGTCCGACCCTCCAATAGTTACCCTCCGGTCAGTCGGGTACACCAAGTGACCCCCCCCACCTCCCCCCACACACACACCTGATTTTGCTCATTGCTCATGATAACATCCAGCAGCTAATGTTTACGCCGGAATCTCTCACTCAATTCTCACAGATGTTGGCTCCTACTCTCGTCAGTATGGTGTCATCTCTACTGATGGAATCCATGAAGCCGCATGTAGTGGCAGCCATACAAATAGCCCTATCTGACAGTGAATTACTCATATCGTCAGTAAACCAATATGTACACGACGCTAAAGTTCCGTTTAAAGACATATTGAGAGTCAGGCATCCGTGATTGCGTCTCAAAGAAAAATTCCTTTCAGGCTGATTTAGACGAGCAACAGCAGTACTCGAGGCCTACAGTAATTAAATTCCACAATGTACCCTTTAACTGTGCTGTCAAAGAATTCGACTCCTAACAAACCAAAATAAAACAATTGTGAAGAAATCGGGGTTCATTTTGCATTCAATGATCTCTCACGCACACACACTATTGGAAAAGTCCGCAACAAGAAGGTTATCATGATAACATGTCTGTTAAATATACAGCGTGTCTTCAATAGAAACTCTCGTCTTAAAAACAACACGAACAAACTGTTTATAACTGCGTTTAACCAAATATCGCCAGAATATTGCATGTAAATCGTCTCGGTGAGGTGTGGAAGGATAATTGCTCATACTGGACCTTGGATGGTCGGATTTTTGTTAATGCCAGGCAGTTCTATGTGTCAAACTTACTCCATACTTAGTGATGTGTCATCTGTGAAGACACCAACTCGCGCGTCTACCAACCGTTCTTTTGTAACCAGCGTTATGTCCGCCACTAGCGGTACGTCTACCACCACCAGCGGTACGTCTACCACCACCAATGGTACGTCTACCACCAACGGTACACCTACCACTACCAGTGGTACGTCTACCACCAACGGTACACTTACCAACAGCAGAGGAACGCCTGCCACAACCAGCGGCACGTCTACCACCAACGGTTCACCTAACACGAGCGGCACACCTACCACCACCAGTGGTACACTTACCAACAGCAGCGGTACGTCTGCCACGACCAGTGGTACGTCTGCCACCAACGGCACACCTACCACCAGCGGCATGACCAACAGCAGCTGTACGTCTACCACGACCAGTGGTACGTCTGCCACCAACGGCACACCTACCACCAGCGGCATGTCAGCCACCACCAGCGGTACGCCTACCATTAATAATAGTTCAGACGTAGCTCTGCTAGCCGATTCCAATGTTGACCTCAGTCATCTCAACTCTAATCTAAAAACCTTAGCTCAAAAGTATAACCTTAGGAACATGTGTTTATGAGAGGCAAATGTGGAATTACAAACGAACATATTTCGGAAATTATTATTATTATTATTATTACAGTCTTAACAGATTTTTGAAAAACTTAATAATTTGCTTAGTGTTGTTTATTGGCATCAGTCATCATGGCTGCCCCGTCCATTGACTCAGCTATCGAAAGCTGGTAAATTTTTAGAATTAGGTCATATATGTATTTCTAATTATGACGTAACTATCTCTCTGTCGGGTACACACTGGTTTAATTCTGTTTTACATAAACATCGTCAGATTCATGAAAGACTTCGGAAGCAGACTCTCAATACTGTTAATTCGACAGATTGGAAAAATGATCAGAAAATAAGAAATACTGTAAACAGCATGAAAAAGAAGCTAAAGATTTTTATAGTAATCTAGAGTCAAGCATATATAAATCAATGAATGCTAACCCTCGTTACTTCTGGAAAATTCTCAAAACTTCCATGTCTTCTCCACAAAAAATTACTTCCTCCTCATCATGTTGAATATGTTATTCCACAGGTTGTCTATAATGATCAAGAAAAGACTGAAGTACTTAATAAATACTTATCTTCCATATTCAGGATTTATGATTCTGATGCAATTTTACCCAAATTCTTAAAAACAATTGCTAATTCCTTAACTGATAATGTGAAAAGCGAAAACGATGTACAGTCTTGTATTTGTCTTTTCCCATTTCTTGATATTGGTAAAGCAGTCGGCCCAGATAAATTCTGTCACCAAAGGCTCAAAGCAACGATAAGAGATTTATCGTTTCTTCTGTCGTTGTTATTTAATTGTACCGTGCGTGAGTGTTCTTTTCCATTTGAATGGAGGAAAACACATGTTTTACCCTTGTGTAAAAGGGTCAATTTTTTCAATTCTATGCCGCCGTTATTGGTGTGTTTTTTCCGTGTCGTCTGCTTAACTACTTGTACAAGTATAAATGTTGTGTACGCATGTCCAGTTTACCAATGTGATGTTATACGTATATGTGTGCCCAGGTATTGTCCCGTTCTCGTTCGGTGGTATTTGTTTGTCATTGGCGGGGTTTTATTGGACAATTGACTTTTCACGGGTACGGACGTTTCAGTATTCAAGGCCGTATGCCGTGCAAATATATTGTTCAGAACAATAGCTTGGTACAAGACCATAGGGACATTTTGTCAGGGTAGGTAGTTATTGTATAAAAAATATTTATATATTTGGAACTGATTTAAATTGTACATCTAATATTGAATCTCTCTACTTGCATACTACGAGTAGTGTCGCCATGATCACCTTGAGATCAGATTAATCTATTTCGATGGTTTACGAGATATGTATCTTTATTCTCCGTAGAATTAATGTTTTAAGACTATAGGAAATATATGTGCTTATGTATTTTATTCTTGGTATTGTAGGGTCTTTGACTCAATATGAATTTGAATAAATTCAAGTGAAACCGGACAAAGGCGTTCGCCCCTTATTTAGACCATTTTTACACTTGTCTATGAAAGGTGACTGTCATCTTCCTGTTAATCATCGACCAATTTTTCTTTGGAGTTGTGTTCCGAAAATAACGACAAGATTTATCTTCAAATATGTCTTCAATTTTGCAAGGGACAATGATATCCTTTACAAATATCAATCTGGATTCCTGTCACTTCATTCGACAGTTTATCAGCTGATCGAAATTTATCATAACATAGTTTCAGCCATTGCTAGGAAAGAAAAATCGTGTGTTGTATTTTGCGACTTCTTCAAGGCATTTGATAAGGTGTGAATAATAGACTTTTATTTAAACTTCTTTTGAATATTGAGCGCTTACAGGACTAGTCTGATCAGTGGCTGATGCAGTTCAATCTCGCTGAGACGGAAGTAATTCTTTCCTCATCGAGTCCACTCGATATAAAACCCAACCTTATTTGTAACAATGAACCGCTTCCGGTCACGTTCTCTCACCTTGTAGTGTTTTTTAGTAGTGGCTGCAAGTGGCATGACCATGTTCAACAGATTATCAAAACAACATCTTCTAAAGGCTCTGCGTTAAACCAATAGAAATATGAAGTTAGTAAGGACACATTAAATACCATATATATACATGTTTCATTAGACCGACTCTCAAATGTGCCTCTTGCGTTTGGGATGATTGCTCTGTTGAAATGTCAAATGCTTTGGAGTTGTAACTAGCCTATCCTTTGTTGTCTCTTGTGAGACACATTACTTTGAAACTGGTTGGATTCCTTTAAATTGTGTAAGAAAACATCTAAGAATACATTCTCGCCTCAGTCTAAGAGTGGTTTGATTAACAAAACATCTTATAATACCGTCTCTACTCAGTCTCTGGACTGTCTGATTAATGAAACCAAATAATACCGTCTCTGCTCAGTCTCGGAGTTGTTCTAGGTTCTGTCTCTAGGTCCTGAGGAAAACCCACGTGGTCGGGCAGGTGACCACATACATTTCCATGTCCTTTCTGGGAATCCCGGGTCTTGAGGTTCTGTCTCTAGGTTCTGTCTGCCTATCCAATATTATACTGATAACAATCCTGTCAATGGCTTCTCCAATGGTTGATCGTCCCGTAACAAATTGTGTCAAATATGACTATTAATCTCCCTGAGGAATGTTCTTCCTAAATAGGTATCGCGCCGTTAATGTTGCTGACCATCTGAGTTGGTGCGTGCTGATGTTAACCCATGTCCCAACTGGTAGTTAATTCCCTTAGATCGTTGACAGTCTCAGCCTACGGCAATGTCCTCAACCTTCATTATGTGATTCTTATTACTTCCCAATGTACAATCATCATCAATCGCATTTCATTTCATTTATATTTTAATCATGGGGCAGGGCTTTAAGCGCGGTTAGGTTTACGTGTGTGCTCGCGTGCTGCGCTGTAGGACTTTTAACCTGTACTCGTCATCGACGAGATTGTTACACAAGTATACGGACGTGTTTGAATTCCCTCCCACCCACCCAATTTTTATGTTTTTGTATTTTGATATTTTGTAAATATTTTTGGTACGGTGGAGGTTGTCTGTTATTTTTTTCTATTAATTTTTGTATTACATCCTAATTGAATTATTTTTGTTGTAGAATTTGATTGTTTTTTTTCTGAATCTTCAGTTTTTCTACAATTCAAACGCAAGGCACGCTCTTTCGATCAGCGGACACTTGAAGGCTGTGGACATTTTTGTTTCTGATCCGGAGTGAACCTGTTGTGATCATTAGGACCAAGTTCAAGGTGTCTCGCGTATATCGAACATTTTATTGTATCAGTACTAATTGCACTTTTTGTGTTCATAAAATTTTTCCGTATCAAATCGATTCATCCTTACATGTAACAATTAGTAGCCTAATTATAGATTATATATAAGAATGTTCGTCTTGTGTTCTTATTTTGATTAAAATATTTAGAAATGAAATAACATATGGCCTTATGAGGAACGAATACTTAAGAATGCTGATAGTTTTTTTGTTTTTATGCATATAATGGAGATAAGATAATGGATTTTGTCGTTTTAACATTCGACTGTGTTTCGTGTTAAAACAGAATTCATGATTTAATCTCTAGTATGTCCATAATAACAAGCAAACAATCCCCTAACCAACATATCAATTATAGGGTTCTCTCAATCAGCTGATCTTTATCCTTCACATTTTAACTTATACATAATATGGCATTACTTAAGGTGTCACTTTCCCCATCAGAAATCAGACATCAAAAATATTTCAATGTTTAAACTTTAAATAGAGACATTCAGATCGTTCCATATACTGAACTTGTGTCGACAGGTAAAACTGCAAACAAAGACCATACTTTACATACTAAATCCTACCATGTCTGAGTGACAAACGTGTACGTCATATCGGCAAATCCTCTGTGTCAAAACCAGCTCATCGATAATCACTTATCAAGTCATTCTATTAGACATTGAATTTAATTTTAGATTTAATTGATTACGTTATCAGCTCATGTCAAACAGGTAGAACAACTAAATGTCTATATCAATTAGATGCTTTCAAGATAACGTAATAATGCATAGTTTATGGTCTACTGCTTTTGAGAATGGTGATTTCAAGAGACGCCCAAGTGAAGTACAAACTCTGTTTAACTTTTCTATACTCTTTTCAAGTTTTATTATAACACCCAAACTACATAGTTAATGCTTAATTTGATAAACACAAATCATTTTACAGTTAGGTTTGTTGAATTCAACTAATGCGTCATAACATACCTTTAAAACACAGTTACTAGCATTTAAATTTGTAACCAGTGATTCATTATGGCATTGTTATACTATTCAAAGTGGTTTTGAAATTTTGTCATTTTGATTGAAACCTGTAATTACAACGTGTCGTTAATTGCGTACATGTTGATTTTATGTAAGCGTATATTGTGACTTGAACTATATGTTGAACGTCCACTAGTCAGCGACCGATCACTGTCTCGTCCTCTAGTCAGCGATCGATCACTGTTTCGTCCTCTAGTCAGCGACCGATCAATTAATCGTCCTCTGGTCAGCGACCGATTACTGTCTCGTCCTCTAGTCAGCGACCAATCACTGTTTCGTCCCCTAGGCAGCGACCGATCACTTAATCGTCCTCTGGTCAGCGACCGATCACTGTCTCGTCCTCTAGTCAGCGACCGATCACTGTCTCGTCCTCTAGTCAGCGATCGATCACTTTCTCGTCCTCTAGGCAGCGACCGATCACTGTCTCGTCCTCTAGTAAGCGACCGATAACTGTCTCGTCCTCTAGTCAGCGATGGATCACTGTCTCGTTCTCTAGTCAGCGATGGATCACTGTCTCGTTTTCTAGTCAGCGACCGATCACTGTCTCGTTTTCTAGTCAGCGACCAATTACTCTCTCGACCTCTAGTCAGTGATCGGTCACTGTCTCGTCCTCTAGTCAGCGACCGATCACTGTCTCGACCTCTAGTCAGCGATCGATCACTGTCTCGACCTCTGGTCAGCGACCGATCACTGTCTCGTCCTCTAGTCAGCGACCGATCACTGTCTCGACCTCTAGTCAGCGACCGATCACTGTCTCGTCCTCCAGTCAGCGACCGATCACTGTCTCGTCCTCTAGGCAGCGACCGATCACTGTCTCGGCCTCTAGTCATCGACCGATCACTGTCTCGACCTCTAGTCAGCGACCGATCACTTTCTCGTTCTCTAGTCAGCGATCGATCACTGTTTCGTCCTCTAGTCAGCGACCGATCAATTAATCGTCCTCTGGTCAGCGACCGATTACTGTCTCGTCCTCTAGTCAGCGACCAATCACTGTTTCGTCCCCTAGGCAGCGACCGATCACTTAATCGTCCTCTGGTCAGCGACCGATCACTGTCTCGTCCTCTAGTCAGCGACCGATCACTGTCTCGTCCTCTAGTCAGCGATCGATCACTTTCTCGTCCTCTAGGCAGCGACCGATCACTGTCTCGTCCTCTAGTAAGCGACTGATAAGTGTCTCGTCCTCTAGTCAGCGATCGATCACTGTCTCGTTCTCTAGTCAGCGATGGATCACTGTCTCGTTTTCTAGTCAGCGACCGATCACTGTCTCGTTTTCTAGTCAGCGACCAATTACTCTCTCGACCTCTAGTCAGTGATCGGTCACTGTCTCGTCCTCTAGTCAGCGACCGATCACTGTCTCGACCTCTAGTCAGCGATCGATCACTGTCTCGACCTCTGGTCAGCGACCGATCACTGTCTCGTCCTCTAGTCAGCGACCGATCACTGTCTCGACCTCTAGTCAGCGACCGATCACTGTCTCGTCCTCCAGTCAGCGACCGATCACTGTCTCGTCCTCTAGGCAGCGACCGATCACTGTCTCGGCCTCTAGTCATCGACCGATCACTGTCTCGACCTCTAGTCAACGACCGATCACTGTCTCGGCCTCTAGTCATCGACCGATCACTGTTTCGATCTCTAGTCAGCGACCGATCACTTTCTCGTTCTCTAGTCAGCGACCGATCACTGTCTCGTCCTCTAGTCAGCGATCGATCACTGTCTCGTCTTCTAGTCAGCGACCGATCACTGTCTCGTCTTATAGTCTGCAACCGATCACTTTCTCGTCCTCTAGTCAGCGACCGATCACTGTCTCGTTTTCTAGTCAGCGACCAATTACTCTCTCGACCTCTAGTAAGCCATCGATCACTGTCTCCTCCTTTAGTCAGCGACGAATTACTCTCTCGACCTCTAGTCAGCGACCGATCACTGTCTCGTCCTCTAGTCAGCGACCGATCACTGTCTCGTCCTCTAGTCAGCGATCGATCACTGTTTCGTCCCCTAGTCAGGGACCGATCAATTCCTCGTCCTCTAGTCAGCGATCGATCAGTGTCTCGTTCTCTAGTCAGCGATGGAACACTGTCTCGTTTTCTAGTCAGCGACCGATCACTGTCTCGTCCTCTAGTCAGCGACCAATTACTCTCTCGACCTCTAGGCAGCGACCGATCACTGTCTCGTTCTCTAGTCAGCGATCGATCACTGTCTCGTTCTCTAGTCAGCGATCGATCACTGTCTCGTTTTCTAGTCAGCGACCGATCACTGTCTCGTCCTCTAGTCAGCGACCAATTACTTTCTCGACCTCTAGTCAGCGACCAATTACTCTCTCGACCTCTAGTCAGCGACCGATTACCGTCTCGTCCTCTAGTCAGGGACCGATCACTGTCTCGTCCTCTAGGCAGCGATCGATCACTGTCTCGTTTTCTAGTCAGCGACCGAACATTGTCTCGTCCCCTAGTCAGGGACCGATCACTTCGTCGTCCTCTAGGCAGCGACCGATCACTGTCTCGTCCTCTAGTCAGCGACCGAACATTGTCTCGTCCCCTAGTCAGGGACCGATCACTTCGTCGTCCTCTAGGCAGCGACCGATCACTGTCTCGTCCTCTAGTCAGCGATCGATCACTGTCTCGTTCTCTAGTCAGCGACCGAACATTGTCTCGTCCCCTAGTCAGGGACCGATCACTGTCTCGTCCTCTAGGCAGCGACCGATTCACTGTCTCGTCCTCTAGTCAGCGACCGATCACTGTCTCGTCCTCTAGTCAGCGACCGAACATTGTCTCGTCCCCTAGTCAGGGACCGATCACTTCGTCGTCCTCTAGGCAGCGACCGATCACTGTCTCGTCCTCTAGTCAGCGATCGATCACTGTCTCGTTCTCTAGTCAGCGACCGAACATTGTCTCGTCCCCTAGTCAGGGACCAATCACTGTCTCGTCCTCTAGGCAGCGACCGATTCACTGTCTCGTCCTCTAGTCAGCGACCGATCACTGTCTCGTTCTCTAGTCAGCGACCGAACATTGTCTCGTCCCCTAGTCAGGGACCGATCACTTCGTCGTCCTCTAGGCAGCGACCGATCACTGTCTCGTCCTCTAGTCAGCGACCGATCACTGTCTCGTTCTCTAGTCAGCGATCGATCACTGTCTCATTTTCTAGTCAGCGATCGATCACTGTCTCGTTCTCTAGTCATATTTGGAGGACGAATTTAAACGACTCATCATATCCTGTTGGAATTGATCAGACAATCTTTGTTTAGCAACAGCTGAAAAAGATTTTATATTAAAAGACTCCTGTTTTAACCACTGGTCATACATACCAAGAGAACATAACTCGTTCTTAACAAGTGACACCCAACTCTTTCAGTTTGTACTAGATATATTTGTTATACCTATAATTGTAGCAATTACGTAATATACAGTTATCTGAGTTCATGAGTTTACACCAATATTCAAATATTCTCAATTTACGTGAATAAGATAAAGGGAACCTTCCAAGTTCAAGATACACCATGGCATTAGCCGTTGATCATTTAACTCCTAAAATGTTCTTACAAAAATCTAAATGTAGCTTTTCAATATCTGGTGCGGTAGTGAAGCCCCATATTTCGCACCCATAATTTGAGACACTACTGACATAAGCATCAAATAATGAACAACAGGTTGTATAGTTGAGTTGTATTGACACATTATTCTTTTAAAGTCCAAATAAAGCTTTACGACTTTGAGCGGCGTGGTGCTTTTGTGTGACATTAAACTTGCCATTATAGTTTAAAACAAGTCCAAGGTAGCAAAATCTATCAACAATTTCAATAAGATTACCTTGGTAAAATTGTAATTATAATATAAACACGAAAAGCCCATAATATAGTCGCAACATAGGTAAGTTTAGCCAACAAAAACCACCAGAGCGTGACGAAATTTCGAGCAGGGATGATCTAGGGCCCCTTACTGTACACAAAAGTTTGCCCAAAATAGTTTTTCTCAAAAGGCTAAAGTATCCAACGGAGATAAGCCTTGGTTTAATGATATTTGTAAAAAGAAGATATGTTGAATATAAGAATGCTCTATATACTTTTAATACATGTAAATCAGCTGCAAATAGAGAATGACTTATGAGGAAGAAGTCAGAATACAAGAAGCTCGAATACGAATTGAAAAAAGAGTATAAATGTAATCAAGGAGATATGATGAATTATTTACGCAAATATAATCCTAAAGAATTTTACAAAACCTTTAATAAAAAAAAAGAAAAACTTTAAATTTGATCTTGGTATTGATGACTTCTACAGACATTTCTCATCGCTTAGTAGGGCCTCGCTTACTGTAGATAAAAATATTGGTGATTTTTTAAATGAATACGATAAAAGCATTGATCAAGCTCAAATTGATGAACTTGATGTAGACATAACAGAAAGTGAAATACTATCAGCTATTAAAAGACTTAAACCTAATAAAGCAGCTGGTAATGATGGTGTGCTAAATGAATATTTTATTAACTGTTATAATATCCTTGTCCCCTGTTTATTAAAATTGTTTACGTGTTTTCAAATCTGTTTTTTTCCCGAGCGCTTGGTCTATGGGAAATATAGTTCCTGTGTTCAAAAAAAGGTGAAGTTGATAAAACGGACAATTACAAAGGTATAACGTTAGTTAGTTGTATCGGGAAATTATTCACCTCTATACTTATATATATATATTGAAATATTGTTGAAAGTTGATAACAATTATGATGAAATAACAGATGCTCGGTTTGGATTCAGAAAGAATTTTCTACTATTGACGCAATATTTGCGCTTCAGTCACTTATTAATCATACATTGAAAAACAGGAAAAGACTTTATTGCTGTTTCGTTGATTACAAAAAAGCCTTTGACTTCGTCAATAGGCAATACTAGTGGTACAAACTGATTAAGAAAGGAATTGGTGGTAAATTACTTAGAATTATACGGTCATTATATAATTATGTTAAATGTTGTGTTAAGTATAACGGTACTTTGTCCAAATATTTCGATTGTGAAAACGGTTTATTCCAAGGTAAAATCTTATCTCCCTTTCTTTTTTATTATATGTAAATGATTGTGAAATGCAATATTTAATTGACAACTGTACATCAATAGAAATTCAAGAAATCAATTTGTTTTTGTTAATGTGTGCCGACGATATGGTGCTGATTTCAGAAACGGCAAAGAGGTTACAAAATATGTTAAATTCACTAGCAAATTATACAGACAAGTGGGGTCTAACAGTAAATACTGACAAAACTAAAATAGTTGTGTTTAGAAATGGCGGGAAATTAAGGGAAAAAGAGACATGGGGTTATAATGATTGTAATATAGAAGTATTAGATAAGTTTAATTATCGTGGAGTCTTATTGAATTATAATGGTAAATTTAGAGAGACTCAAAAGCATATCGCTAGCCAAAGTAGAAAGGCAGTTTTTGCTCTTTTACGAATCTGTAATTCGAATTATTTTAATATAGAAACTCGCATGGCTGTTTTTGACACATATGTCAATAGTATATTGAGTTATGGCACGGAAATTTGGGGATTCCATGCTGCCCCGCATGTTGAAAAAATCCATATAGAATACTGCAAACGTGCTCTTGGTGTTGGTAAAAATACCATGAATAATATGATATACAATGAACTCGGAAGATAGCCATTATATTTAGTCCGTAAATTCAAACTTATCAAATATTGGATGAAGTTGTTGAGGACGGAAAATTGTATATTGAAGTCTTGTTATAGGGAAATGTTAAACAATAATGATATTTGGCTTATGAATGTCAATCAAGAATTAAATGCCATTGGTCTTGGTTATCTATGGGATGAAGAAAATGTAAACATCCCTTTGTTTTCTGTTATTAAGGAAAGACTTTGTGATATTTTTAAACAGGAATGTTTTGAGAAGATACGTTCATCTTCTAAAGGTTTTGTATATCAACATATTTTTAGTTTTGAACAACAGATATATTTAACCAAATTTATTTATACTAAATACAAACAAGAAATAACAAAAATAAGATTATCAGGTCCTGAATTCAATTTATATAACATTGGTATGAGAATGACGTCATGTAATATTCTTCTCTGTGTATCGTGTTGCCGCTTTGTGTATTTTAATGTAATATGAATGCCATATTTGCTTCTGATAAGTCTAAAGACTTAAGGAATAAAATACTTGGCTTGAAAAAAAGGTTGACATGTGCGTGTGTCTTATTACGACACACGAGATCAAAATCTATTGAATATGTGCCTCAGTTGCTCTTTGGGTCAGTAGATCCTTTTGAGATACCAGGGTTAACTATACCGCATAGAGACTTCAGTACAGCGAGATAACCTGGGTTGGTGTGGTGGTCGGTGGCGAACACACTCCAAAAATGTCTAAATAGAGTATATCTGTTTTTATTGTAAATAGACTCACAGTCATACTCCTCGATTATTCCAACATATAAATGTGTTTATTCCTGTAGAATGAAAAGAAATTACCGGCAAATTACTAGTCTCCTTGGTATCCGGCATGACTTCAGCATTGGTCCACGAATCCTTCATACAAAGCATTATAAAGGCCAATATATTATTATTTCAGTCTGATCTGTTTCATTTCCTCATTCAATTTACTTTTGATTAACAACACTTGTGGATAGTACATGTATGTTTCTACATTTCCATTGTATAACTTACTTTAGTTTTGTCTGACACTGTTGAAGGCGGACTGTCATTAGGATTTATCGATCGATACATGTACAGAGCAACTATGTATTGATAAAAATCTCTGTATCTACTTAAAATAGAAAATAACTTGGAAATGTACAGTCAAAGGTATTATCTATTTTAAACCAGTCTACATTTTTACCTTACCTGTATAATTTGAAAATTAATTGCGTGTATACTATTTCAAAGCATTCATTTTTGTCTATAATCCTTAATCATGGGTGTGTGTATCGTTTACGATAGACAGAGTAAAACACTTGTGTGACTTTTGTACAATCACTATACCTTCATTGATTCCAGTGAGTAGATACCGGTGATATCGGGATTCCTGGTTTATCATTTTCCGCCAGCGTTGTCCTTTATTCTGCGGTAAAATAGCATAATTTCATACAATGCACATGACTCGTCGTTTTCATTTAAGAATGACTTTATTGTCCCTAATGCAGTGAATAGAGACGAGATATCGAATGCAGCGACAACCTGTAGTTTTATTGTAAACCAAATTTAACATGAATATAACATGCAGCGAGACCTCACACATATTTTGATTATCTCATTAAGTCAAATAGCGGCAAATATGGGTACATTGTATGTAGGATGTTCTTTGCAGGGAGAACGAACGAGAGTAATCAGCTATTGTACGTGAGGATGATCGAATCCTGAGTGGAAGCCGAGAGAGTGGCAGACCATTTGCGAAAATTGACTAGAAAAAGAGTGAGTGATTGGCTCATGACTAGAGGATTAATAGCTAGAAGACGAGACAGTGATCGGCTAATTAATAGCTAGAGGATGAGACAGTGATCGGTCGCTGACTAGAGGATGAGACAGTGATCGGTCGCTGACTAGAGGTCGAGACAGTGATCGGTCGCTGACTAGAGGACGAAACAGTGATCGGTCGCTGACTAGAGGTCGAGACAGTGATCGGTCGCTGACAAGAGGACGAGACAGTGATCGGTCGCTGACTAGAGGTCGAGACAGTGATCGGTCGCTGACTAGAGGACGAAACAGTGATCGGTCGCTGACTAGAGGTCGAGACAGTGATCGGTCGCTGACTAGAGGACGAAACAGTGATCGGTCGCTGACTAGAGGTCGAGACAGTGATCGGTCGCTTACTAGAGGACGAGACAGTGATCGGTCACTGACTAGAGAACGAGACAGTGATCGGTCGCTGACTAGAGGACGAAACAGTGATCGGTCGCTGACTAGAGGTCGAGACAGTGATCCATCGCTGACTAGGGGACGAAATAGTGTTCCATCGCTGACTAGAGGACGAGACAGTGATCCATCGCTGACTAGAGGACGAGACAGTGATCGGTCGCTGACTAGAGGTCGAGACAGTGATAGGACGCTGACTAGAGAACGAGACAGTGATCGGTCACTGATTAAAGGACGAGACAGTGATCGGTCCCTGACTAGAGGACGAGACAGTGATCCATCGCTGACTAGAGGACGACACAGTGATCCATCGCTGACTAGAGGACGAGACAGTGATCCATCGCTGACTAGAGGACGAGACAGTGATCCATCGCTGACTAGAGGACGAGACAGTGATCGGTCGCTGACTAGAGGTCGAGACAGTGATCGGTCCCTGACTAGAGGACGAGACAGTGATCCATCGCTGACTAGAGGACGACACAGTGATCGGTCGCTGACTAGAGGACGAGACAGTGATCCATCGCTGACTAGAGGACGAGACAGTGATCGGTCGCTGACTAGAGGTCGAGACAGTGATCGGTCGCTTACTAGAGGACGAGACAGTGTTCGGTCGCTGACCAGAGGTCGAGACAGTGATCGGTCGCTGACTAGAGAACGAGACAGTGATAGAACGCTGACTAGAAGACAAGACAGTAATCGGTCGCTGACTAGAGGTCGAGACAGTGATCGGTCACTGACTAGAGAACGAGACAGTGATCGGTCGCTGACTAGAAGACGAAACAGTGATCGGTCGCTGACTAGAGGTCGAGACAGTGATCCATCGCTGACTAGGGGACGAAATAGTGTTCCATCGCTGACTAGAGGACGAGACAGTGATCCATCGCTGACTAGAGGACGAGACAGTGATCGGTCGCTGACTAGAGGTCGAGACAGTGATAGGACGCTGACTAGAGAACAAGACAGTGATCGGTCACTGATTAGAGGACGAGACAGTGATCCATCGCTGACTAGAGGACGAGACAGTGATCCATCGCTGACTAGAGGACGGGACAGTGATCCATCGCTGACTAGAGGACGAGACAGTGATCGGTCCCTGACTAGAGGTCGAGACAGTGATCGGTCGCTGACTAGAGGACGAGACAGTGATCCCTCGCTGACTAGAGGACGACACAGTGATCGGTCGCTGACTAGAGGACGAGACAGTGATCAATCGCTGACTAGAGGACGAGACAGTGATCGGTCGCTGACTAGAGGACGAGACAGTGATCCCTCGCTGACTAGAGGACGACACAGTGATCGGTCGCTGACTAGAGGACGAGACAGTGATCAATCGCTGACTAGAGGACGAGACAGTGATCGGTCGCTGACTAGAGGACGAGACAGTGATCCATCGCTGACTAGAAGACGAGACAGTGATCGGTTGCTGACTAGAGGACGAGACAGTGATCCATCGCTGACTAGAGGACGAGACAGTGATCGGTCGCTGACTAGAGGACGAGACAGTGATCCATCGCTGACTAGAGGACGAGACAGTGATCGGTCGCTGACTAGAGGTCGAGACAGTGATAGGACGCTGACTAGAGAACGAGACAGTGATCGGTCACTGATTAGAGGACGAGACAGTGATCGGTCCCTGACTAGAGGACGAGACAGTGATCCATCGCTGACTAGAGGACGAGACAGTGATCGGTCCCTGACTAGAGGACGAGACGGTGATCGGTCGCTGACTAGAGGACGAGACGGTGATCGGTCGCTGACTAGAGGACGAGACGGTGATCGCTGACTAGCTAGAGGGCGTGAGACGAACAGTCCCTGTTTAGAGGACGAGGGAGGATCTTCCCTTGCTGATTTTGAGGTGAAGTGTGAGTTAATCTCTTGGAACAACTTTTCGAGACAATGGCACAGACCACAGCCTTGGTGAAAAGTTAAAATATTTCCCGTCTTTGTGACTGGTTCACAAGTTTTCCTAATCTGTGCACGGATTAAGTCACGTCTATCGATAAAGTGATCGGTTTGTCTCACGACAAAGGGCTAAATTGAGATGTGTTTTTCTAGTAATAGATGACAACAGATTGTATCAATACATCCGTTCTGTGTATCACAGCTGATTAATGTCGTTTAAACGCCGAATAATTTGTCTAACGATGTTCAAACAAAAGACATATTCTTTTCATATGCTTGCTAATCTTGAATCAACCACAGTTACGGAAAAATATGAAACGCTCTCTCCCTACGGAAGTTAAAAACTCATGTTTATTTGGAAGATTTATGACAAAAATACATCTCCATGTAACCCTGTTTCGTGAATCAAATCGATCATCACGGAGAAATGTGATTTCAAAAAAACAAATATTTTTTTAAAAACAACCACTGCGAATTTGACTGAGTAACAGGTGAAATCGGTTTCGGCGTGTTCCACGTTCTATACCTTTATCACAAAAGGTTGATGGAATTGATACCTTATCAATTTTATTTTCTTAACCAGCGAATTTTGTAGGAATCCCCCTCCCCCCATCGGTACATGGGGCTTTATGAATATTCATTATATATAATGTCCATGCCACACTGTCATATTTGACGGAGTAAATTATTCTGCTAATCGCAGAAAATGAAATGAAAGGAGGTAACCAGGTAGATTTTTACACGTAACCGTATATCATTATAACAACGATATTTTCAATTCATGATAAAATATTCGAGTGTCCGGTCCCCATATAACGGTTTTCGTTATAGGTCCTGATGCAATGGTTTTCGTTATAGATGGTGACAATTGACTTAAGCAAATACGATACAGTGTTTTCATAGAAGTACAATTGTACGTCGATAGTGACTCCGGGCATCATGATCTCATAGCGAAATAACAGATGTGTCGGGTGGCGCATTGTCAACGTCCGTGGTTCGATTCCCGGAACGGACGTGAAAAGATAAGGCGTTACATTTTCCCTGAGGATTCCGTCCCTCCCCCTCCCTCCCCCCACACACAACCACACACCCACCCCCACACCAGAAAAGACCCCTCGCACGCTTCAATCCAGGTCAACAAGGGTGATTAGTATAAATTAAAAAAATATACTTCGCAAATTGTTGTAAAAAAGTAAAAGTTTATAGATGCGTTCGGTTAACGTTCATCTATTGAGTGGCTTCGTTGTTGTGAGTCTGGTTCGAGAGCATTACCTACATGGGCTTTAACAGAGACATATATAACGTCTCTGGCTTTAAGAAGAAAACGCTTACTATTCCTTTGCATTCCGTCTCCTTCACCTTTGAATTGCCTCAGTGAAAAAAAATTCCTGTGTCAATATTCTGTCATTGTTGTACCATTTTTGGTGCTATCTGAAATACGATTTGATTTGCAGGTTGCAGTTCTCCTAATCTCTAATTTATAAATTATGATTTTAATATTGAAAATTTTGCTGTGGTGCATGGTAACAGACTTTCATGCTTTCTTAATAAATCGTTACTGAAACATGTTATCATGCGTGTGTTTTTATCGAAATGCGTTTTCAAACAACACAAATAAGGGTTGTTTACAACTTTAAAATCCAGTCAAAACTGAGTTCAGTCAATGAACGCGATCTTTTGTGAGAAATATATCTGTTTCTGTTCAGCTGTAATTTTTCATAATTACTGTAGATGGAATATGACGTCATTATTTATCCATTACTATCATTTATGTTATATTGGGATCTCGTTCCATTTAACATGCAGTTGAGTGTAAATAGTACATGACCCTGACAAAAAGGGTTGATAAGAATGAATTTTTTCCAAGGCGAATCAACCAGAGTACAATGTATCTCCATATGTAAACAGACACACGAGTTTAGATAAAGCATGTGGTCACAACAAAAGGCCAACATTGTATGTTATCGACATAGGCCAATAAACCATATAAAGGTGAAGTTATTTAGATTTATAATCATTGGTAAAAGGACATCCCATACTTAGTGAATTAATTTAAAAATTGAATATTTACCGTGTGAGAAAAGTCGACCGGCATCAGAAAAAATTTGCTTTTAGTTTATTTGTTGTTTTTTTTGTTTGTTTTTGTTTTTGTTTTCTTTTTTGTGGATAAACAGTTTCACCATTACAGTATACATTATATGGCAATCCACGTATCTATAAGATGAGACAATCGCTAATTAATCATTAGAAAGAAACAGCCATTCTCTATGGGATCCATATTGTCACTTGAAACGTGGGCGGTGTTTGAAATTTGATTGGTATTGATAAAGTGTAACTTCAGTGTTCTATATTTCCACACTCTATAATCTTAGCTGTAATGCTTATTCACTGCCCTACCCGACACAGCATTTTGTTTTAAGTAAGGATATATATTTACGAGTTAAAATCCTAATTGGTGTAATGGTAAGGTAGCTTGATCAGATAGATTATCACGTGACCTGGTCTGTGTGCCTATCCGCTACATACCCGATTATAACACACCCGAGGGTATGTGACCTGTCTCACATTCACAACGACAGAGGGTGGACAACGGCTCGTACGCTTTATTATATTCTAATCGAACAACTCGGACAGGTACAAGTGTGCACAGGTGAGTAAAATAATGGTGTGCGATTAAGTCTGGGTAAATACCTTACATACTATTTGTAATTAGTGTCAATTCAATATTATATTTGTGTTTGAAGTGTATACAGAAAAATAGCGTTAGGACAGCGTGTTCTGTCTAAGTCCGTGGATTTGGTTGTAGAAGTATTATGATTTACACACATATCTATACGTCCGTGGTTGGTCAGAAGTATTATATTTACACACGTGGTGGCGATCTGAACAGTGTCACAGGAACGATAGCATCGAATGCCGTTATTTGAACTGTGATCTTGTGTGACCTGCGGCACATTTAAATACGCGTACTTGGTGAGTAATATGGATCAGGTATTAGTGTTCAGTTATTTATACTCATGTAGTCTTCATTTCAACGTTTATCGTTTTGTTTCCATTCATTCAGTCTGAATTGAATGAAACATTAATTGTGACATTACATGTAGATATGTAATGGTAATCTGTAGGTCAAGGTTATATATAAATTTACAATATCTTGTTCAAGTCAATTTTTGTGACAATGTTTGTCATGCTCTTGGTTGCTCTGTTTTATCATTGTATACTCTTGTACTGTAACGGCAGACTAGATTTAAGTATGCACTTGAACTCATTTTAGATTTAATAATAGGTGTAATGACGGTAAACCTAAGTTTTATTTCTTATTCTTTGTCATAACTCAGAACTTTATTTTATAATCTTAAACACCATGAAGAAAGAATAGATTATTTGATAACGTTTGCTAAACCTGGGTTTTAGCATATTATTTATATCAGATTCTATACCTTGACCACCTGACCCAAACGGTCATCCGCGACACTTCGATCAAAAAATTTCAACAATGTAAATATTTATCAAAATGGCACAGCAGTGGTTGAGGCGGACATCCACTTGACAGTGCTGGCACTTTTATACGCATTGGTAGGGACACTTACATCCTTTGATAACAATTTGATATCATTTGACTGGTTTCTATAGTTATATGGTCCTGGGGGTTATAGGCAATTCCAATCACCTCCCAGTTTGTGCCCATTCACTGTTGTCTGTTATTTGACAGAATGTATGAAATATTGTGAGTGTAAATTTTATATATCTAAATATATATATACACATGTAAAAACAGAAAAAAACCGCTTACACTACAAATTACCATATTTTTTTATTTGGGCATTCGAGCAAAACCAATACATATGCTAGTCGTTATGTTAGAAATAATTGCATATCAATATACAGTCTTCAGTATTTCCAATTACTGTGTTACCACTTTCGTATGAATATTTCTTAAGCCGGTGTATAAAAGCATTTATTGGACTTTGGACTTGTACTTCCAAAACCTTAACCACACTAACTCAGATACCCGACTTTATCATACATCTGTCCGTCATTTTAATGTATTGTTTTTCTCTCTCTGAGGAACAGACCAAACATGCCTGACTTTGAAATCTGATTACTCATGTCCCAGGTGATCTTATCTCTATTGTAAACTACAGTAACTTGTTATGGAAGGTCTGGGCCTTGTATTTTAATAATGAGATAATCGTTTAAACATACTATTTAACAACTGGTAACGTTGATCCGAAACTTAAGACCTTGAACTGAACTGGACTGAAATAAACTGATTTTTTTTTCTCGGTTTTATCAATACCAGAACAAACTAGATCTTGACATACACACATTACCTACACAAAGAGGCCTTTAAGGAGATAGTATATATAAAGCAAGGCACACTCAATTTACCAGTTAAAAAGACGGTTACTTGAACACGATTTAAAAAATACAGGTATAGTCCCTTTAAAGATTACTTTTAAATCATGTAAGAAACGATATCAAGTTTGTCAAGAGTGATAAGTACAAATTGAATTAACTTGTTTCGCAATTGTTGTAAAAATAAATAAAGTTGATAGCTTTATACAAGTTACAGACAAAAAATGAATAGATAAATAAAAAAGGAAAAAAAACATAATCAAGAAATACCCCCTATCCTCGAAATCAAAGAAAAGTATCTTTCAATGGTTTAGTGCTGTTAATGGCCATCTACGGCCACTCGATGATAAGCTCAAGTTTTTTTTACAGAATGACAATCTAAAGACGACTGCATATAGTGTGCTATTCGAAAAATATGATTTTGTGTGAGGTTATGGGAAAGTTTCGGGCGCCAAGTGTTGGGGACGGGATGTGGCGGGTTTGGGTTGAGGGCAGGGGCAGAAAAATTAAAGTTTTCTTTTTTAAAGTGCTGATAAACTCAATACTAAACTGAACGTTACAGTTTTGTGTTTTTTGCTAAGTAAATATCAGGTTGTAATTGTTTTGTTGATAAATGTCAGTAACTGATAAACTATGCCACCGTCACACATGTTACGACTGTTAAAATGAGCTAAAAATTCGAATAATCATTCTAAAACATATTGACAATACTTCCCGTCATAATGGATATATTAATTCATATTTGACAATTTGTTAACCCTACACGATCCAATAGGGCCTGGAACATTGTTTACCATAAATGACGTTAGAGGACCTGGTCACGGCACCAAAAACAGACAAACGAACGATCCCAAGCAGTTGGAGATCGGGGTTACATTAACATACTCCGAAACTGCTGACTACCTCCCCGTAGTCGAGGGAGGGGTGAAGTGGCGCCAAAGATGTCCTATCTATGTAATTACATATTTCACATGATATGCTAAGATTGTATTCTACTATGAAGTCCTAAATACTACTAGATACAAAATTATCTACGTCTTAGAAAAATATCACCATAGCGCCGAACGGATTGGCCATCAAGTAAATGATGCACAAGTTGTTTTTACTTGCACACTTAGTGATTGGTACAGCTGGTTCATGCAAACACTTTAACCGTACATGTTTGATGTTGATGTGAAATCCATATTTAGCACACGAGACTTCAATAGCTGGAAAAAATTTCCTCAGAGCATAGAACACATTAATTGATTTGCAGTTTTACTTTGAAATTTTATGTCTCTAGAAATACGAAAAACCATTCAGTAGACATACGTATCAAAACACGTGCCAAATTCATCCATACTACGCATGATATAGGTGTATTGAGGATTTTCGAAGGTAAAAGTGTGTTGTCACTGGAGTAAACGTGCCCTTTACACGTGAAAAAGGTACAAAAGACACACAAGTGAATAGCAACTTTTGATACAAAATCAGAGTAAGATGTAGTAGAGACAAAAAATGAATTAAACGTTATCAAACAGTTATTTATCCGTTCTAGTACTAGTCAGTAATGCTTAGGGCTTTAATATTGAAGTATAGGAGGCGCCTGAGGGAAATCTCGAGTGATCGAGAGAAATGTAAAATTCTAAATGCTGGGAAGTTACAGTAGCCGCCTCAATAAAGTTCGCAATTTTCATATATCTGATCTTTTCAGAAGTACAAGTACATATGGATATTCTGAAGCGTGGCAATATTCGAATTCGGAGACTAAAGTCCACCAACAAATTTGTTCATTAACTGTACTTGAAACGGCCCGTTCCAGTTTTTATAGATTATTCGATACGATAAAGCAGATTTATATGTTGTCTCATGTGTATTTCAAGTTAAAATTACATTGTTTCTTTACTGTAGGGATTTATTAAACGCCCACTGAACATTATTAATATCGTTGGGACGTCTGATTAATTTGTGAACACACTGGCTAAATATTAAAGTTGTTATGAGCGACCGAGATGATTACGTGCATGGACGTTGATCAATTGAACAAACATTCACAGTGATAACAAAATACATTCTGTGATATTTTAGAATACCGATATGTAAACGAGATCTTACTTAAAAATATGAGAAATATTTTCTCGGAGAACCTATAAAAAGTACAAGAATTAAATAATGTCAAGTTCTCATTTGAGAACCGGGTATTTGCATTTGAGGTTAACACATTTTTTGGACCGTCCAACAAAACTTACCATTATCAGAATGTTTGAATTCAGACAGGCATGAGCCAAATTAAGATATACTTCAACTAGAGATATAGTTAAAAATTGATGAAATCATTGAATTATTTGTGAATACTTTCAAGTATAGGTACCTATATTTGAAATATAATGGTAAAGACGACGTATATTTCTACCAGGTTGTACATATGTTTCAACCCAATTGCACTCAAATGTGACATTCACCGACGTCCTTTGTGGACTCTTTCTAATAAGGTAGTAAACACTGTTAGTGTACTTCAGATTCCAAGGTTTCTTATAACCAGCGAGCCTCATTTTAATCCATTCAAATAATGGACCGTTTCAGAAAGAATATATTTATATCTGGCATTGTGTTGTGTAAGATTGATGGAAATATGAGGTTATGTACATCCCTTTCTGGATTTTTACTTTGATTGAGACCAAGTTTGTTTTTTCTCAGTCGCCTCTAAGTTGCAAAGTTTATGCCCTGGTTATCACTGATGATTCCTTGAAGGAACAAACAACTGTTTCATGGAGTTCTCATTTTTTTGTTATACGTTTAAGTCTTCAGTGTAATTGCCAGAAAGATAAAACATATACACCCGAATCCGATCGAGGTATCTGAAAATGAATCTTGGGTGATATTGAACTAGTTAATCTATTTTTGTGGTTTAAGTAATGTTTGCTTTAATTGAAATCAAAATATTTTTAATGTACATAAATGTTCAAAAGATTCCATTGTATGATCAAATAATTCATGATGAGATGAGTATAATATCGCAATGAGATGATGCCACTTACGAATTTAAAACAAATGGAAAGTGTAGTTTGTATACAGTAAAATTTTACGATGTTAATATTTTGTATTAAAGTGATATATTGTAATACAGGTAAAATAAATTACAAAATTAAATAAAATGGAAAGTGTAGTTTGTATGCAGTAAAATTTTACGATGCTTATATTTTGTATGAAAGTGGTAGATTGTGATACGTTTAAAAAATTGAATAACATGAAAATTGTAGTGTGTATGCAGTAAATTTTTACGATGTTTGTATTTTGTATTAAAGTGATCAATTGCGGTAAATGTATCGATTATTACGTCTAGGTTTACGTGTCAGTTATTTGCCAACGAATCAGACGTGTAACTCCTTTAGACCACACAAGTGTATACATACCACTTATTATGGCTGTGTCCCCATTCAATAACTTTTGAAAATGACAGAGACAGAAGAATGTTGTTAAAATGATTATCATGGATGTTAGAAGATTCATATTACATTACACGCGTTTTTACCTGTGGTGACACGTGTCATCTAACCTTACTATCTTTGTTCTCACTAAATATTAACATTACATAGCAAATAATGACAAGATAAAGAAAATGTTTCTAATAAAAGTGTTTAGTTTGCTTTTCATGCAATATTGAGATCAATATCTTAAAATATCTTATAACATATTATAATTGATAACACGCAAAAATAAATTACGCTACAAAGATGTAAACTTCTGTGAAGCATCTTTCACAAAAAAGTTACTTATTTGTAATAATGTTTATTATACGTAAATCAGCCAGTATTTTCCTTATTAGATAATATTAAGGTTCCTAACTTACTTGATGTTAAATTATGTTCGTACCCAAGCCATTGGTCATATACCAAATTATCATTAGTTGAAGGTTTTGTGAAATAATTAGAAAATATCATCATAAATTATTTTTATTACTTTGTCACATATTGATTCACGATGAACATATGTAATTCAAAACAAAATGAATTGATAACCGGAAAAAATAATGCACAATTAATACATATCACTAAATGATTGGCTATTGCAAGATGAACAATTATCTCATTTAAACATTGATGTATGGATATCTAGTGTTATAATGAAATGTACAGATTGCGTTTAGGATATTGGTTACGTCATGAAGATAAACATGTGTATGAAGTTTTAAAAAGATATTTATTCATACTTTTCGTCGAGATTGTGCGGGCATTTTAACTTCAATATAACTTTATATTTCATAAGTGTCAACCAATGCACAGTATATTATGTGTTACTTATCACTTAATGTAATATGATTATAATTAATGTGTATGAACTAATATACTATTTTTGTATGTAATGTGTATCAACATTTTTTTTGTAAATTATATGTATCACTAAACGTGATATTTTTACAATTAATTTGTATCACCAATGTAATATTTTTGTAAGAAATGTGCATTAACAATGCTATATTTTTGTAATTAATGTATATAAATAATTGTGGTATGATTTTTTATAATGAGTATCAGCAAATTGTATTTTTTTAAATTAGTAGTGATATCTGTTTGTATTTTATTTAATGACATCAGAATAGATAAAGTTGTAAATGATGAAATGTATGACGTAATTTTGACACCGATATATTGCACTAGAAATAGGTTAAAATGAACAAAAAAACAATAAAACAAATTAAAAGGGGCCGTGTAGTGTATATATACAGTATTTGGTAGAACTTTGTAGTCAGTATGAAAATGACTATAATTGGATTGGCATTATCTTCATAAAACGACACATTCCTTTGTTTTGTGAACATTTGGCTAATTGCGAAAAAACCATTTGAACAAGCCCTTTGAACAAACCCTTTAAACAACCCGATATTTCTTGTTCTACAAATCAGAGATATTGTGCAAATATCACCGTATTTATATAAGGCATCGAAAGACAAACAGAAAATTTAAAAAAAAATCGATTAACATGAAAAAATGTTTACATATAATTATCTACAAATGGAATGAACCCAGACAACAATCGCTCATTACTGCACTTAGCTATTATAATAGCAATATTGCTTTAATTGTAAGGCCCACTGTTGATGATTACAAACGGCGAGATACTAGGGACTAATTATAGCTAGGTGTGGACAGAACCATTAGCCCCGAAAGACTGGAAGCTAAAGGCTAATAAATACGATCAAAGCTTTATACTTACAGTTATTTTTTAAACAAATTAATATTCGGCAGAAAATGTCGACATCTATCCCAGGCTAAAATTCTTCTTAATTTTTCTCAAACGTAATTGATGTATTTAACGTTTGTGCCAACACTTTTATTTGTCAATCTATGAGAGGTATAATTAAATTATTATTTAATAGATGGTAGTTCATTTATATGAAGAAAAATGTTACAAGCATGTCTTTCGCTTCGAGATTTTTTATACAACCGTCACAAATTTCGACAGACACATAAAATTATTTAAGGAAACAGTTAAAACATTAAGGTTTTACTTAAACTATTCCAGTGTTCATTGACTGGCATATACAAGCACAAAGATACACCGTGATAAAGGCATAGAAAGGCGTAAGCGCACAATGACATGTAAGAACAATAGTTGTTACATTAGATGTTAACTTTTCATACATCTAGGCTGCAAAAAGTTTGGCCCTTTAGCATCACTTACAAGTCCTAGAAGGACAAAACAGCTGTATGGTGCAGTTTACTTAATTGTTTCGCTTTACTTTACCTCACTCTAAATTTGTATTAAAAGGTGATATTCACATGAGTGACTTTGTTCCAATGTAGACTTATATGTAAACCGGTATTCATGTGTGGCATATGCTTTTCTGCACAATATTTCTATATAATACGCCAACAAGATCGTGAATAAATTTAGTAAGATTTTGTTCATGTTTATTCTTGAATGTATCTTGTAAAGTTTCATTATTTTCTCAGCGTGTATATCTTGTTAAATTGCTCTTGTCGTTGATAAATATAACTTACCCTGATAAAATACTCTGCATTTGACCTCTGCATATGATAAGCAGATGTAACCTACCTGACGATGTTAAATTTTGATCAGACTTGGTCACTGATATGTGTGAGCTCGTCAACGATACAGTCATGGTTGAGTATGCGAATGACTCTATGGCTGTGTATGAACTCCCGGAGAGATCAAACTGCTAACACTTAAATCTTACTGGTATTGCAGATTACACCTGGTCGATGGATATAATAGATGCCAAAACACTGGACTCAATGACCTAGTCATTCTTCAGCCGTTATTAAGGTAGGATCAGTTCAATTCACTGTCGCACATGAAAGCATTCCGGGTTTTACAGTTGGATGGTTTTCAATATTTTCTGTTATTTCACGCACTGATGATGCTGCTTTTTCATAGGTTGTATGCTAAATATCATTTGGAATTTATTTCAAGTCCAAGCAATTTCATAGGGCATACTGTATTGAAGCCTGACTCAAGACTCTGAAAAAATACAATGATAGTGCATGTTTTTTTTTGAAGTGTTCAAAACAAAGTCCCAAACTGGTAAACATATGAAACATTTGACCAAGTTTTCTCATTTAAGTGATTAAATCATTTTTTACTTGTACAAAGGTAAATTTGAGAAAGAGTGAGCTGATTTTGTGTTTAATGGCGCAAGGCCTCAATATCACTTATCACTGTGAATGAACATGCTTTGTTGTGTTATATTTATGTCACTGTATCATTATTCTGTATTATGCTATCTTCAAATCAAAGAAAAGAAAATACAGCACCCGTATTCCTTAATGGCTTCATAAGCCCAGTGTTCCAACTACTATATCGTAAATGTGTCCTCAGTGTAGTTAACTCTCTGTGGAAGTATTCAATGAATCATTATATTATCATTAATGCACATTCTATCAATGTCGGTTGTAACCCACTCTGTATCTATACACTAATTTACAACCGATTATAATCAATATATGACACAAGGCATACTTTGGTTTAAATCATGGCCGTATTACCTGCATGAATATTGCAGGGAGAGAAGAGAATGGGCTTGAGTGCCAGTCGAAAGGAGGACTACAATAAGCTGATCCTCGCCATCCAACGTGGAGACCTAGATGACATTGAAGAGCTCCTCAGCACAGGCCTTAAGGTGAAAATGGTCACATTTAAACAAGGAAAAAATTGATTGAAAAGAGGACTTTTAAAAACAATATTTCAAGCTTCATAATGTTTATGTGGACTTTTTTTCAAATATGAAGTTTCCCGACTAGGAGTGGATCGGTACTAATTGTGTATAAAATAATGATATTTGATTGATTCATTTATTGATTTATTGATTGATTGATTTATATTATATACTACTTAAAGGGTGGCAACACTGACGGAAACATACATTATTTTGTTTACGTGTTGGCAGATAAACAAGCCGGTTGATTCTACATCGCTCTTGTATAATGCTGTGGAAGGTGGTCACGTGAACGTAGTCAAATTGTTAATCAACTGCGGAAGTGATGTCAATATCGGTAGGATCAATGGTATGTTTTAAACTAGTTGTTAAAACTTCTGTGAGTATTAAACGTTGTGTGTTACGCTTATCTTAAATGACAAATACCTAATTAAAAGAAGCACGGACAATTCAAGTCCGCGAAAGAAGATACGAATTTCCTTGATAAAATGATTACAAAATACAAATAATTAGACCACTTTATTCTGGCTTGCTTTTAGGTAAAATGTTAAGACAACATGCATTAAGAAGGTTATACAAACGCGTGCGTTTCTGGTCGACGCCTAGGTTTTGTATCATTTAAATTTTAGTAGAAAACAAATGAATCACGAAAAGATATATTTGAAGTAAATCAATTAGATATTAGTTTCTGTGTATTCTCTCACATCATTGGCATTCTGGGTTCAGTAATGGACGTATTTCTTAAGGAAATCAATATACCGACTCTTCGAGAATCATGACCTCCTGTTCATAATTTAGCGTACAAATAATGGATATTGCACACCGTGTATAACGACTGGACTAAATGTTGATCCCATACAATTATGGACTCGCACTTGAACTGAATTGAACTGACTTGACGCACAGTCATACGGTTGGCACAACCTTAAAGGGTGACACGTCAGAACAATACGCTCAAGGCATCTTTCAATGATGGAAATGAGATCCACTCATGTTTACATTGTTCAACCAGAAATGCTTTCTTTGTGTAGCTGTACTATAAGGATATTCATAGTTTATGGTAGGTAAATACGGTAAACACTAGTTAGCCTCAAGAATGTTAAAAGAATTGTATTTTCTTATTTTGTTTACATGTACTCTCAGGTCGAAGGTCGCTTATGGGTAATTTAATTTCAAAAAATATTTTACTAACTAAATTTGATTCACTGGATTTGGGGCAGCTGACAAAGGCTATATACGAGCCATCTGTCTAAAGATACTTATATAGTATTGCAAACCTTTATATTGTTAGGAAATTAATAATTTACAAACGAGTCATCTACATTTATATTGATGGATGCTTGATAACAACTATGTGTTCAATGCATTTATATTTAAAGTACGCCAGTTATCAGAAATAAACAATTGTTTTCGTATTGAAAACAATGTATAGGTTGTTGTAAGGGAAAATTCCAGGATAAGTGTGTTATTTTATGTTGAAAATATCAACAAATCCCCAACCCAGCTTTAAGAAATGCATGCAAAGCTCAAGTCAGAATGAAATATGATGATATACATTATTCGGATCGTTGGTATGTATCATGCTTTTGTATGCCTGATAACTGTGACAGCAAGTGCACATATGATGTTGTGGAAAGAAAAGTTTGAATTATGAAAAAGTCTTGAACCACCTAAGATATTTAATGTATCTAGATGACTTTCTGTTGAGATCAACGGATCGATAACACCTTGTTTTAAATATATAGATGATGGATGCTCAGTTATAGAGATTATGACTAGTAGTTAGAAATATTTCTTGAATGTGTCATGACACGATTCAGCTGGTAGGATATGAAGCATGATAAATCAATACCATCCAACCGTAACCGTTAAGTACTGATGACCGTCATTGACGCATGACTATCCTATTACATAATATGATTGAGGTCACACTTTAGTGTCTGGGAAAACTAAATAATGATATCGAGGTAACCGTTAACTATCAGGAAAACATGATGATATTATCGAGGTAAAATAAATATTGTCAAGAAAAAATCTTACCTAGGTAACAATTTATTTTCTGGAAAACTAAATTATAACATTGAGATACCCATTAATTGTCTGGGAAACATGATGATATCAAGGTGACCTTTAACTGTCTGGAAATCAAATTCATATCACTAAGATGACCAATACAGCCTGGAGAACAAGTCAATACTTTAAGATTCCCTATCACGAATTACTGTCCAGAACATTACAATCATTCATAACAGTCTGTTGTTATCAACACAACAACTAACACTTTTGATTTGGAGTAAAACTGGAAGTATTCAATGATAACTGAACTTCTTTTATCTCTTTGTTGTTTGTTCACAGACTCTGTTGTTGCCAACTTGATGCCAAGCACAATGTATGAAATCGGTAAGTCAAATCAAAAACACGTAGACAATATAACGATAACACGTCTTTATGTGATGGGTCATAAATTGAACCAAAGATCTAAAGTTAGATTAGGATATCGATGTCGTAAAGAATGATATGAAAAAAAGATGGTAAGACATTTGTTGGAGCCATCTTAGTTTTAAGGGAACTTCATTAACATATTATCAACAGATGTAAAATTCACAAAATATATTCAATGACACGCTTCAGTTGATACCCAGGCCCCACTTGTATAAAATATCTCAATTTCAGATTTCCTCAAGCCCGGATTTTCCTCAGCTAATATCTCCTTGAAAATATCTTGTATGAAAATTCCTCAAGGAATTTCAGGACATCCTAGCCGAGGACTTCCTCCTGTTCCTCGAGAAAAATTTTATACAAGCCGTTTTTGAGGAGATATCAGCAAAGGAAAATCTCGACATGAGGAAATCTCAAGTTGAGATGTTTTATACAAGTGGGGCCAGAAGTACAAACAATTTTCTTTGACAACTGCTACGACTAACAAACCATTGATATAAGTGGTATACAATATTTGCAAGAAATGGCCTTATACATCTCAACCATTGAACCCGTTTTTGGATGGATCGCTCTGGGTAGCGTGGCATTGCTTTGGAGATTGTAGATCAATACTTGATGCCGCTATAATCGGTAAAAAGAAGTCCACATCTGAAACAAGATGGCGTTATGGTGACGGCTGTAATGAATCGTCATGCTTCAGTGGACGGACATAGTATGTAGTAACTGCCTCATGTAAGACTCGTAGCCATAGCAACAAGTAAATATATATTAGTATGTCTCCTCAAAATCAATGAGGATTAATGTGAATCACGCTTTCTCGTCTTTCGATGACTAGTATGACGGTGATCAATATTAGTGTCAAGTCCTACAGGTATCATGTCGCTGTTGTCATATACGCTGTGAATGTATGCGTTTTACGTTTTAAAACGTCAGTATGCGGTCAGTGAAATGCGTGTTCATCAAAAATAGAACTCATCTCTGAAGCATGGACAGTTAAAGGGAAGACCTAACGTTTCATTCACAGTGTTTGTCTAATCAACTTGGATACATGTGCGACTGATGACGTTCAAATCCAAACGATTTATATTACTGCTAGCAGAAAGACATATTTTGCTGTGTCTAATGACATCTCTCAGTACCGTAAAGTGAACGAAACTTACTGATGCAAGTTATGATACAACATTTTGTGTAAGAAAATCCTATGATGCACTTTTTGATGTAACAATTCCATTACAAATGTACGTGTGGTGACTTATAGAAACAAATTGATACACGTGTTGATGTGAAAATTCCTATAAAAAAGTACGCGAGGTGATATTAGATACACAAACTTTACTACACGTGTTGATGTAATAATTCAGTTAAGAACCACGTGTGTTGGTGTTCGATAAACACGTTTTTATACACATGCTAACGTTGAAATAACGATTAAGAAATATGTGTGGTGATTTCATAAATTTTTATTTGCAGACAGCCCACTTCACCTTGCGTGTAAGCTTGGTCATGTTGACATTGTTCTCGAATTACTGTCGTGTGGAGTAGATGTAAACAGAACTAACCAGTACGGTATGACAACAGTATGGAAAATGGCGGCCGAGGGTAAACACGACATGTTAAAACTTCTTCTACGACACCCAAATGTGGATGTCGCTTTGCCATCGGGAGATAACTGCATCCCTCAACTGTTAGTATACCTTGATGCATCAATAAGTACTGAATAATCTCATACATTTGAATACTAGCGATGTTAAATCGTGGAAATGTAGATCAGTATTGCCTACGTGTCGTGTATTACATACTAGAAACAGTAGATCTCTTGCCTAAATGTATATTGGTACACATTACAAGCTGTGATAATGTTGATACTTTCATGCGATAACACCAATGTCTCTGATGTTGTAAATCTGTTGTTTCATTCCAAAGAACACATTAAGTTTGGAATTTCGATATAATAAACGCTTTGCACTGGATATGAAGGCAAAGGAATATTCGTAATATGTATTTGGAGAAAATGAAATAAAGTTAGGAAAACTTATTTTTTCTACTTGTGTGTTGCATGAGTCTCAAGTTCAAAAACGCCACGGGATTCACAATTTGTTAAAACACTTCGTGTCTGGTTGCATTGTTCTGTACAGGGAATGTGATATTGATATTTTTTAAATATAAGATTGAGTAATTTTAGAAATGACTAATCCCACACGTTGTGCCTGGTAACATAGGTATATAACAATATTTTGTATGATAAATCAATATAAGTATTGTATACTGAAAATATGTACATGTATTATGATAGTTGAACGATCGACAAGCAGCGAAACTCACACTTAACAAAGAGAAGATTATATTTTATGTACATTATAATGTATTTAGTTAAAGTCAGTAGAATACTAAATGTACAAATTGTTATATACTACAGAAACAGCCACACCACGCCACTGATAATGGCAGCCAGAGAATCACATGACGCAGTAGCGACATTGTTATGTCAGCACCCTTCGAATGACGTCAACCGGGCGGATACACAGGGGTATGTAACTATACAATATTCCCTTCTCAGAGTACTTTGTGGTATGTTTCAGTACCACATAATTCACCACAAAATATAAAACTATGTATTCTGCCATTTAAATACCACGTACTTTTCTATATCAATATTATTACGGGGATAATATGTTTTTTATGCACATACTGGATATTAGGTCATGAATTTCGGTTTAACATAAAGCGATGATACATTTCAGAAAATCGTTATAATAACTTTCTTCAATGTGAATGCCGAACATCTGTCTCAACCGGAAAGATGTTCGCCATATTTGGGCAAGCGTCAGTATTGATGAGTATTTATAGTATCATTATCACAGATTGCGCTCTCTATCATTACCACGCATTAAAAAAAAAATACCTAGTTACTTAGATACAGACACGAAAAGTCTTACTGAAAACATTTTTGTCAAATGAACTTAAACCTATTAAGCAGTCATGGATGAAATAGGCATATTTCTATGAACATGTCCATACTTTCACAGGCGGACAGCTCTGCATTACGCCGCGTTTAACGGTAACGACCAAATGACAGCCATGTTGCTTTGGAGAGGTGCGAAAATCGACAGTGTGGACGAGGATAGGGTGACTCCTCTATACACCGCTTGTAAACACGGTCACACAGACATAGTCAAGAGGCTGCTAGTGGCAGGTAAATAATACATATTTCTGGTATAACATGGGCAATATAAAAGTAATTCACTGATTTGTTTTTATCAATACATCAAAAACAAATTATCCGGTCCTCAAGTTACCCAAACAATACTTAATACGATCAAATAACCACCCTCGATACTTCAAGGAATAAGATCACTTTCGCTCTCGAATTGCGAGGTCGCATAACGATACATGGTAATCGTTTATCAGCCTGTGATTGGTCAGTTGTTTTTTATTTCAATTTTGCCATATCATGTTCAAGGGGTGCAAAGAACGGAAGTGATTGTAACCCTTGGAGTATCGAGGATGTCAGAATAACTTGTTAAGAACCAATCGGTTATGTTGAACTCACTGCCTTAAACTGACGACATTTCTTTACGTTTACAGGTGCTGACACATCTATCGCAATACGCACTGATTCTAGCAACAACGGCTTCTCCCCGCTTCACATCGCAGTATTCCAGGGTCACATGGATGTAGTACGATTGCTGTGTGACTTTAACCCGGAAATGATTGACATGAGCACAGCCAAAGAAAAGACACCTTTAATCCTCGCTTGTTACGCTGGAAGACGGGACGTCGTGTTGTTCTTACTTCAGCGAGGTGCTAATTCTAACGTTACAGATGCCTTTCACCAGACGCCCCTTCTGTATGCACTTAGTCATGGAATACAGGCGGAGGCAAGCAAAAGTATTTTTAATGACGATAAAAACGATAAAGTGCCTAAGGATCAGATACGTTTGGATGATGTTAGTCGTAATCAGTCCCCATTCAGTTTGTATAATGAGTTTGATTTACGTGACGATATTAATAACAATGATGATATTTCTATTTTGGAACTTCTTATTCGTCATGGTGCTGATGTCAATACTTTAGACATCCATCAACGTTCTGTCGGTTTCTACAGCATAACGAAAGGAACTCTACCTCAGTGTGTTATGATGATGAAATACGGTGCTGATATACACCCTTTTGATATAGTGAGCTTCTCAAAGATGGCGAACTGTGACAAATTGAAAGCCTTAATTCAAATTGATCTGCGATTTAGAAATGTTGCCAAGATGTGTTGCAAACATCAGGACATAGAACGAACTCTTGAACGCAGTCTGGAACACGAACTGACCAATCCCCCTAGTCTAAAAGTGCAATGTCGGCATGTTATACGTAAAACATTGTTGTTGAAGCAAAATGGCGCTTTACACAAGCAAACTCAGGAACTACCTATACCCAAATTACTCAAATGGTATATTTTACTTAATGACGTATGCAATCAATTTGATGTAGCATCTAAATATACATAAACGTTTCCAAATCACATAGACGTTGCCTTATTTTTGTATCGTGTCCATTTCGACAAAAGTGGTGGTAATAAGAAAGGGACTAGATAGGAAAACTTTGATTTATCGATACAAATTTAACAGATATTTAGATTTAATTCAATATCTTGAGTCGTTAGACGGGTAGCTAATTAAGAAATCTTTACTTTTCATTGACAGTATTTGTTCTCTGATGAAGCCTCAAAAATGTCTTCATATACATATATGTCCTCCGTGGGTTCATTGTAATGTACAAAATTGTGGTTATTTTAGCAATAATGGCTGACAGTTTGGTCGTAATTTCATTAGGCCAGTAAAGACCTATGGATGTGATATATTGGAAAGTTAATTGATAATTACAGATATATTCCCACCTTTTTGTCATTTTTGCTCAAGATTTCTTTAAAAATTCAATTGAAGGAATGAACTGACGACGTGGTTTCGGTTTACCCGCTTTTTGGGCCTATTGAAATCGGCTAATGTCGTTTATGATGCCGGTAGACAGTGGTGTAGGTTACGTGTTAAGGAAATGTGTTAGGAGGTGGTTGGAAATATCATGGCGGCTGCTACTTAGCTAAGAAAGTCTTGAACCTTACGGACTTCAACAGTTGCATTTGGATTGTTTTGTCGAATCAAGTCTACATCTGTTTAATTCATGTGTGTCGAGAAAGTAGTGCTGACTGATGTCTTTGGTTCTTTTTGACGATTTAACCTTTGTTAGTTATAGAGATATTGCAAGAATAGTATGTTCAACATTATTCTAAAAAATATTCATCATCCGGAAAGGAATTGGTAGGATAAGCCTTGTTTGGCCAAATGTCATATTTTTATGATTTTTTAATCCGAATACTCCTTGGATATCTTCAATTTTTTTGAGATACGGTTGTTCAAAAGAGGTATACAACCACGTAAATATTGTAGAATTTTAGCCGGAAATTACAAATTGATGACGTCACGTCACGTAGAATTAAACATGTATGTACAACGTAACATCTCGACAAGACATTTTACTTAGAAGCTTCGTCTACACGGAAATTCCTATACATGATTGTACAAGAGACACACAAGTGAATAGCACCTTTTAATAATTTAGAATTAGATACAGTAGAACCAAACAACAGATTAAACTTCATCATACAGCTGTTTCATCCTTCTAGGACTCTTCAGTGATGCCTAGGGCCTAAATTTTTGTAGCCGAAGAAGCTACTGAGGAAAACCCAAAATGATCAAATGAAAAGTCAAAATCTAGACGGGGAGGTGCAGCAGCCCCATATCGGTTTTAATTGGAATACAGCTGAACAGATTCAGCACTCAAAGATAGCACATCGACGTAAAATTACATATTGTTTGAGCCAGTTTGATATTGGGAAAATCGGCCAATTATGACGATTTCAATTCTGTACGATCGCCGACGGTTCACGTATTGTGTTTTATAATGACAAGAGGGCGTCTTCTGATTTAGAAATCTATTTAACAACAGGATTGATAAAGTCCTTGACACCGGAGAATATGTTGTTCAAATGATTTTAATACAACAGTATATGAATAGTCAATTTGAAATGTGACAAAATGACCGATCGAGTTATAAGTATCTTAGTGATATACGGCCGACAGCTTGCGATACTGCACGGAATAAAGCAGTATTGTGGGTTACAATCCGTGACAGTTCATAGTCAGTGAAATATACTTCAAATTGGATTTTTTACCTAAAATTCATCATCAAACTCTGTGCGCATGTGTTTCTTTTAGCGAAAAAATGGACGAAAATTTATGAGTTTTTAAAGGTTTTGTTTTCTCGCGCTTTCAAACCCGTAAGTAAGAGGATAGAAGATTGTCTAGTCTATATTTCAGGTATCTAAAAAAACCTTTCTACACTGCAATTACCTTTAGAATTTGTCGATCGTATTAACACTAAAATATAACGCATGAATACGCCTTGTAAAACATTTCTTAGTTGACGACAATTGGTCCAGTTAAAATACCGCATTTGATTATATTTTGTTTTTATTGATAAGAAGAATAAGATATCACGAAAGGTAATATGACGAGGGAATCACGTAGTCAAAATCATATCTTTTGTCCATGGACAGTTACGTCTCTGTTTTCATGAATAAAAACGAGAGATTAAAAACCCTATTGCATCTTTTGTACTGCACAATGCACAGATAAATAACAGCAGTGTTTGTAAAACATTTCAGTCCGAAAAATATTATATGTGGTAAATTATCCGTAATCGACAACCGAGTCTACTTTTCTCGTGGTGAAACAGTCATGTATATGTATATATGCATACATATTGATGTACACGTGCACACTTTACCTGACAAGTTTAGCCACATTCAATTCACAGTCCTTTAAAAATGAGTAGTGTGCAAATCTCAATAGAGTTGTATACAGTACAACTGCAGTTTCGTTGCATGTAAGCGTGTAAGCATTAAGCCAATCCGAAATAAAAAAAAAATTTTCTTAAGATTTTCGTTTCATGTTTCTCCAGAAGTTTGAATTCACAGCAAAGGACATATACCTTCAACATTCGGTGCGTAAATTCCAAAAAGATTTCAACTTTTTTTTTCTTCAAGAATTGAATATGTTCAGTAATTACAGTACTGTAATTGCCATAATTACGGTATTTTCAACAGGACGGGGACTGACAGAAATTGTTCTCTTGTCATTAGGCATAGCGTACTTCAAACTGTCAGCGTATACTTTCAAATCATATAATTTTCTGTTAAACCTGTGTAACAGAAATGTTTTCAACCGGGTCACTTCTGTTAAAGAAGAATTCAATAATTTAGTTTTTAACTATATAACGATAATTTCTAATAGTGTCACTCGACCAAACTTATATTGTTGGAGATTAAGCAGAGAATATTTGATCAGGTAAAGCAATTAATCATGGCTTCATTGGAAAATTCACCGAATTGATTTATGTATAAATACCTTGTAGATCAAACTTTTACATACCAATGAACTACTGTATATGTTTGACTAGAATTCGTTCGCCATGTAATTCTCTTGCCATAGAGACAGGGAGATATAAAAAATATTCCAAGGACACGGAGGTATTGTAAAACAGTGTAACTCTGTTACTGAATTTAAGAATAAATCCCATTTTTTACTAATATATATACAATTCCAGGTCAGTCGAGCTCCTCTTATGAAGAGATATTATTTGAGAAAACCTTCAGTTTTTAAGTTAGTTAATTATTGAGTATCCACAATATTAAACAACTTTGTATGTTAGGTAAATTTATTTTTAAAGTTCTTATTATATATAGAATGTGTAACAATAGTTTTTATATTCTACATTGTATCATGTAATGTAGATGTAATATGTACGGATGGGCCTAAGGCTTAAAGTTGTAATAAAACTTGAAACAGTACAGTAACTATCATGATTAGGATACTTTTAGGTCAGGGACTTTCGGGAATTGTTAATTATCAATGTGCATAGCATACCTTTAACTTTCAATGTATGTACTTTACGTGCATATACGGTGTATATATATATATATATATATTATATATATATATGGTTCTGTTAAGTGGTTTGGGTAAATATCCTGTATAGTTACAGGAGTTATTATTGGTGAACTTCAGACTACATCTGAATATACATGTTTATGATCATTCGTACTTCGTTTAAGTAGCAGTATCTGTCGATGAGATAATTTCGTCAAGACGTTCTATATTATGGTATCGGAAGCATGGAAGTGTATATATCTTCTTGGTATCGTTTTTGTTGCAGATCTCAAACACATTTGACTCAGAAATATGACACTATCATCATCATCACACACATGAAATAGAAAAAAAATACCACGAAACGAAATAAAACAAAAAACACATAAACCAAAAGAAAAATAGATTTAAGTAAAAGATCAGTTACAAAAAAAAAAAAAAAAAACAAACAAACAAACAATTGTTTAATTAGGAAGTCATTGTCAGACAATGACATACATATATAATGTACTGTAGTACAACCCACCAGTTAGACAAGTCAGCCATTTAGCCAGTTTTATATTACATGTGTTCTGAATTATGGTTTATTTGTATCATAAAGTAATAATTGATACATTGAAATTCATCGTTTTGCATCATACATGATGTGAAAGATTAAAAAAAAAATATTACAGCCAGGTCATGTTTTTAGTACGACCCACTACTAACTGCTACATCTCCTGTTGCTAGTTGAAAAGTACAATCTACATGTTGGCAAATTGTGAAATATATTTGAGAAAGGCTAATAATACACTCTAGTATCGACATATATACGGTGTTGTGCGAGAGGCTAGGGCTGTCCACTCTACGCGACTAGTGACACTCCGTTCAGTAATATTGTGCAATATATCATCGCGAATTGTATTTGGTCTGAAGATAACACTATCATGAGCGTTCCGAAGATATCTGAAATACGACTTGGCTGGTTGAGAGGTTTTTCGCCTTCGTGACTCCTGCCGTGTCCGGGTATCGTCTCACCGACGAAGGTCAGTGTTTTGGCGTCGTTGAGATAAGACGAGATCTATGCAAACATGTATATTGTACATAAGGGTTTGTGGTCTATATACTGATATCTTTGAAATATCGCACGACAGATAATGTAATTATTGATTAGGTCACAGACGTATATGTGATATGCGTCTCTGATTAGGCATACATGACATATTTACTTCTCTATGTAAGTTACAGGTTTAAATCGCGTCGAAACCCAATCTCTCCCAGAGTGCATTGCGGTACCCCAATAACACATCAGTAAACAGCTCACGCCACTGCAAGATTCTTGAAAAACGTATTTGTGTCAAATATTAAAGTAATTTATTATTTTTCTTTGTTATTTGTATCATTATCTTGGAAAAAAGTGTTTGTTTATATAGAAAATGACTACAATTGTTCATATGGTTATAAACATTATGGAATATATCGCGGAAGATTAATTTTGAGTAAACAGCCAACAACTGTGGTTTGATATTTTGTACTATCACTTTTCATCTACCTCAGCGATCTTTGGATACATACTAATATACTGTGTTATCAGTGAAAGTTGATAGTAAATCAGCCATGATACTGGCACATAACCTCTAAAAGAGCAAATGCTGTTGTTTTTCCTACGCTGATCAATGACATAAAAACAGTCTACAGCTGTGTCCTTCGTTGGTGTTGTCGGATGCCGCCATAGTTATACCCCGACTTCAAACTTTGACCTTGACCTCGAGGTCAGCTATTGGTAGCTAGTCCGTGAGCCATTATTCTGATCTTCCAGAGTTACTGCCCTTCGTGTCGCTTTGTTTACCACATGGTTTACCGATAAACTTGACAGTCGATGGGAGCCGAGAATGAAAAGCAATTTACGTGGGCGTATTGTCACTGTTAACTCTGGTAGAAATTGGTCGAACCCATGGTTAACAAGGAGTAACCATTTTCGGGACTGTGATGTTGTTATGACGTCGATGTGAAAAAAGCGGAGGTAGTGCTCGTTTGTACGTTTTTCTTATCAGTGGCTACATGTTCCGTCAGGATTTTAATAATATAGATTCAAGAAGTTTTGTTTTCTATCTGGTGTAAATATGATGATGTAAAACACATGCACCATGTCTTTGGCGCCAATTTTCAGGCTACATGTGGATCGGGACAAATACGAAAAAAAAGCAACATCAGAAGTATTACCAAAATAATAGCTAGTCTTGTTATTTTTTCTTTTCTTTTTTTACACACTTCGTACAACGCCGATATTTAGCACCAATTTACGCTCTAACAAGTCCTTTCGGTCGAATATGTATGAGACTTTGTATGTAAAAGGATATTGATGAAATTAACCGATCATCGCTTAAAACATTAAATCTTTCAGTATTTTTGAAATATAAACTTTATCAATATTACAACAACTGCGAAACAAGTTTTTTAAAAACTTATACTAATTACTATTATCGGCCCGAATGTAATCACGCGAGGGGTCTTACTGTCGCAGAAAACTGGAGAACTCGGGGAAAACCCTCGTAGTCGTACTAATGACCCCAAATCTTTTACCGTCCGTTTCGAACGGCTAGGAGTAAGGCGAGTGAGTAGTTTCCATTTCAATAAAAATCAGAATCAATGACATTTTTTAAAGCATTTATTCTATCCCAATATATATATATATAGATATATATCTAGGAGTATGAAGAAGATATTCATTGTTTCAATTGTTTACAAAGACGTAAGTCGATTTTTTTTATAATCATTAATTATAAAAAATACAGATCACAAACTTGCACCATGAGGTTATGAATAAATTTGAATTATATACAAATACATTGGTAAGTTAATCCTTAGTAAACATCCACATACCACAATTCTACAATCTACGAAAGCACATTCTAAAATCATAGTTGTCTTGTTTATTATCAATTACTTAAGACACGACAAAAATACTATTTGAAAAAAACAAATATTTCGTGATCATGTTCATAACAGGATCTATATGCGATGTGTGTCCCTTCCTCCATATTCCAGTGGTTACGCCCATTATCGTTCTCTGCAGAGAGCGAAAGTGATCGTAACCCATGGAGTATCGAGTATGCGTTTATCCTAATACTCGCAAATGCAGATGAGAAATACTGTTACACAATGTGGTAAAGGGGTATTGGGTATATATACTGTAGGGTCGGTATATACATACTGTAGGGTCGGTATATACATACTGTAGGGTCGATATATATACAGAAGGGGTGGTATATACAACATAAAAACGTACTCTATTGTATTGATTAATGTATATATACAAAACGTACCACACAGGGATATGCTGCTGCGATAATAAGTAAACGCGCCAACGTTTTTTTACAGTTAAATAAGATTGTATATATCATTTCTGTATTCTTATTTCTAGGTATAACGTCGAAACAACATTGACCTAATGCATGCTAAATACCTGCAACAATTAAATTATAACATTATAAAACATTACGTATAATAAACAAATTAAATTTAGATAGTCTTGCAGTTTGCATTTACCCAATGAAAACTGTAACATCATGCTAATGGTTATGTTTTGTGTGAGGGGGTGTATTCATGTTATTCATGCCATATACAGACAGAATTATATTTGTATATTAAAACAGACCTGTCTACAACCCTGGGGGATGGGCTTTGTTATGTTGTGTATTTCTGCTGGCCCATGTGTAAAAGCATCCTCAATACTAAAGGGGTTACGATCACGTTCGCTCTCTGCGCCCCTGGTACATGTCATGGAAAATTGAAGACATCAGCAAAGTAATTTGATTGGTCCCAGGAGAAGAGAAAACTGACCAATCACTGGTTGATACGCTGTTTTTGAAGTTTACAAAGGAGCAACACCCAACTTCTAAGTCATTACAATATACCGGTATGCAATCCCGAAATTCGTTTGATGTACATCAGAATCGAGCTAGTATTTTCGTCTTGTCCACAAGGTGTCATACATGGAACTTTCAGTTTTTCCATGACATGCTCCATGGGTTCAGAAGACGACAGTGATTGTAACTCCCTTGAGGATCGAGGATGGTTTAAAAAGTGCACTGTTGGTGCTTTTCAGAGAATTACGGTATTTCTTGCACTAGCTATCACTTTGGCCACGTGGTAATACAAACAATATTAAAATCTCCTCATAAAAGGACACGTGACATTCTTGTTTTACAAGAGCTATTGACAGTTAGTGTTTAACTTCACACGATGTCACTGCACAGCACCTGTTTCCAGGAGATCGTTGATAGTTCAGCTCTCGTTTCGAAGTGACCTCTACTTAAATATGTGCGATAACCTACAAAAACAGAGGAGAGAGATTATAGCGGAATCCGGATCACGGTGTACACACATACACACATGGGAGTTTCACAGTTACCAATTGTTTTTTCACTCACTAGAAAATTTCTACACGAAATCAAAGCGTAGCCAATACATATTAAACACTGATTAATTGCGTTATCATAAAGTACTTTGTCTAATTAAGAGTTTTTTTAAATGTCATGTTTTCTTACTTCTTTTTCGAAACATGATTTAACTTAAATTGAAACACATGATAATCAAATCAAATACATACACGAAATAAATCATACTTATAAATTTCATACCCCAAATATTTCGTAAATATGAAAAAGATTTAAGAAATCTTGATCGATAAAGCAGCTCTAAAACATACAATATCAGATATAGATTAATTAAAATAAACTTGTTTTTTAGTATAATATTTGATTAAGATTACAGAACAAAATGAAAGCAGAAAATTAAATGATAAAAAGTAGGAAACCTGAAATTAAAATAAAACGCAGTTAAAGAACCTGTTTGCAAAGCATGTTATCAAAATGCAATGTCGTGTATATTAGTACCTGTATTAAAGATAAAATTTTGCTTAATTCAGTTAACAGATGATCATGTCACATGCCAATGCCCATACCGTTTCATAGAGCAAAATGATACCAGTGAATCAGGAAAAAAGAGTGTTAAATGGTTAATATACAGATCTACGTTAGCTTTTAGACTACACACTAAACGCACATAACAGTGGAGTTTGAGGGTCGGGAATTGGTATTTCGTGACATATAAATAAAGTTGGCTCTTATAAGTTGAGATAACTTGTGCCCAATCCATTTGCTTTCGGCAATAAAGTATGTTTAAACTAATAGAGTAACAATATTGTTTCAAATCTAATTTTAAACTAGTATCTTCAATTAAATGATTGCATTTTGATAAAAAATAATGAAATAAAGAAAATTAAGAATGCGTTGAGGAGAAGAGAGCGAGAATAGAGCAAGAAAGAAAAAATCTATTGGGAATAACGTTATGCATTAGAACTAATAACAGTGTATAGAGGAAACAGTAGTTATAACAAGATACTAATTATAGTTAAATATCTTCAGGTTTCGATTTCTCTGATTTTAGAAACTTATCAACGCTCGTGTCATATTTTGAAAAAAAATTGATAATGCAATACCGTTGCAAAATCTCCGCTAATTATGCAAAACTCGCGCCCAATCGCTCGCGACAAAATGTCGCTAAGATCAGAGATGTTGAATACCATAGACTTGATTTATCAATAGACTTAAAACATGAAAGAAGAAATATGCAGATTTGTTAAAAAAGCAGATGTTACAAGGTGAACTGGGATAGCGGTCACTACAGGAGATAGCTAACGTCACAAAGAGACAGACTAGCTGACGTCATTTCTACACGATGACGTCACTCCTGGAACTCACTATCTCGGCTGACCAGCAAGTAACCTGTCTTCTGGTTTCGAGTCGATTTCTTCAACAGCACTATCCGATTCAGCTTCCTGAAAAGCAGCACATGCATTCTTGTTCTCTTAAAACATGCGTTTGTTTAGTACGAATTGTTGTCACAGATGATACAATATGTTTGATAATTGATTATTGATAATGTTCTGTCACCAATATGCTATGTAAAAGGCATGCTTTTCTTTCACCATGAATAACAGGTCATCCTGTCCGTATATTGGCATAGGCATAAGTAATGCATGGTTGGTTCTATACATCATTTGCATATCTCCCTGCATATATTATGTAATTCTAATGTCAGTACAAATGTCATATACCAGACAAACAAAGATTAGTAAATGTTCATTGTGTGAGTTGAGGTTTACTTTGACAGATTTCCGAGCCTAGACGTTGGTACTATATTCTACCGCCACCTTAGCTGCGTCATCACATGCGATATAAGTTAGAATTTTTAAATCTATTGGTCTAAGTTCGTTCATGAAACAACAACTACAAGAACTATAATGATTATGACTGACACTCATGACCAAACGTGTTTTTGAGACTTCCTCCTGTCTGAAATTGAAAGTTTCGCATATAGTACAACACAATACAGCTGCAGCAATAAAAATAACTTGGGTAAATATGTTCCCTGATTTTTGTTTCCTGGATTACTTCCCCTGAATTCAATGCAGCACGCAATTCACCGTTAAGTCAGCAGTACCTACCTCCTCGCTAAAAGTTTCCCCTTCTGCAATAGCTACAATGACGGCGTCGTTAACAGACATATATACGTTTTTCTCGTACTTCTCCAGGAACCCCGTCGTTTTTAACACCGACCATACATCATCTGGGAAATGAAGATTGCGACAAACATGACAACACTAATATGTATGAATGTTCTATTGTTGTATACAACAAACATCCGTATTTTGATGGCTCTTTTGTTTCAGAACGATAAACTAAAATATGACTATCACATCTCATTGATGACTTTCAAGATACAACTATTATCATTAGAAAACTATCTGGTAACTGACCAACAGTTTTGGATATGTGCTTGGCTATCGGGGAAATAAGTTTACATAATCTGACAGTTGGTTTAAATTTCTTTGCTTTTTCATGATGATTGGTCAAATTACATGTAGGCTAGACTACATATTAAACAGCGAGGACGTGTGTGCACGATCTTATTTATTTCTATATCTACAGTATTACCTACCGCTGACACAAGCTAGGAATACTTTGACACCTATGGTCCTATAATCATTGAAGAGCTGAAAAAAGATAAAATACGTACATTTATACTATTGTCATAAAACTGTTACTTCTTTGGATTACAGTCATCATAAAACTGTTGCATTGAGTGTAATGGTCAGGATGATCGATGTAAATTACCTTACAGGAAATCCAATCCAATGGTGTAAAAAAAAAATAAAACCCCCCCCCCCCCCAAAAAAAAAAAAAAAAAAAAAAAAAAAAAAAAAAAAAAAAAAAAAAAAAAAAAAAAAAAAAACAAAAAAAAAAAAAAAAAAAATCATTTTTTATGTGTCGGTTTACGAAAAGACAGGAGCTTATTGAATCAAGATTTTCAATTGATAATATCGTCACCGAAATCTTGTCAAACTCAAAAGGAAAGAAGAATTAAAAACAAATAGAATTAAACTGGGTAGTTCATAGCAGAGTTAATAGAGTAACCGTTTTTATATACCTGGTTAAGAACTTTACACCCGACTGAATCCACAAAGCATACAGAAGAAAAGTCTAGGACGATGTGATGTACCAAGGCTCCCGGGTTACCGTTTTTATCTTTGTCGTTAGTGCCATTGCCGTTGGCCATCCCGTCATATGGCTGGTCAGATACGATGTTGTTGCTGGTCATTTGTATACGACTGCTCTGTAACGTCAAGAAGAAATCTGAATAGAAGTCCACGACCATTTACAAAACATCTCTCGAAAACATGGTGAATCATCCTCGATACTCCATGTGCTATGATCACTTTCATTCTCCGTACCCCTGGAATGCGTCGTGGCAAAATCAAAGACACAAGCGAAGTAATTTGAATGATTTCAGAAGAAAAAGACCAATCACAGGCTGGTATGGTCTTTTTGAAGAGAAGCAACATCCAACGTCAAATCCATTACAATACACAGTTATGCACCATTGAGATTAATTTGATGTACATCAAAGACTTAAACTAGTCATTTCGTCTTGTCCACAAGGTACCGCACATATAACCTTCAATTTTGTCATCACATGTTCCAGAGGTGTAGACAGCGAATGTGATCGGAACCCCTGGAGTATCCAGGATGATAGTGTATTGAAATGAATTAACAGACTTAACGACTCATAATTTATGTTGGAACAAAAACATGATTTCCGCGACTTATTAATAAGAACAGTGTTATTTTCCTGCTCAAAAACAGAATTAGTGACGTGAGAAGGAAAGGTTATTTTCGAACTCTTTCAACACAAGCATGGGTGCATGAACATGTCTGTACAATGGTGTCAGTACTGTTAGTATTCAAATATAAGCAGAAATGACGAATGATACTTACATGTCTTCTAAATTCCGCAACAGAACCAAATCGTTTTATTTCTTTTCGAACTCTCTGTGGTTTCATACCAGAAATTGTGAAAACCTGGCGGAGGAATATATCTCCGTTGGCGTAGTAGAGTGGGGAGTTGAAGGAGATGACTCGAACTCCAGGGTTGTGCCGTGTCTGATGAATGGATAATTATAAAAAGTTAAAATGGTTGTTCACTTATAGTCTATGTTCTGTCTTATTTCGTCGAAATATTTTCGTATTAAATTAAAATTAAATTTATTTTATATTTATCGGGTTTAACGTCCTTTTCCGACCATGTAACCTTTCAGCGGACGAGATTTTGTTTAATATCACGCGTCTCTATATATACAAATATTTTCTGTTAGAGTTTAATTGGTAATTGATACATACTTCTTATGATGTAAAAGTTATCTTTCTTGGAAGGTGTAGTGATATAAAATATCAACAGATTTTTACACTATAAGTTGTTTTACATGAATATTTACCTTCATATATTTCTTATCATCAGCATATATGTCTACATCTGATATCCGTTGAAGTGTGACGGCTTTGGCCCTGAAGACAATATGAGGTATTAGCAAGATTATAAAAGTACAAGTCGAGTAGAATGGAAGACAAAGTGTTATAGCAACATAAATTTTGTTTTTCTATTCATAATTATATATTAAGTAATTATAACGAAATATTTAAGAATGTCCTGTAATGTTTACAACACATGCATAAAGGAAAAGGTCCCTTCAAAATATCATCCCTCGCACGTGGAATAAAATTGAAACTTACTACTGTTATATGCTATCGTTAACCTAAAACCTGTAATAGTATACAAGTACGGCAGTGAGTGAAGCTGTAAAAACTCGTGTGTTCGACTAACATTGGATCTCGTGCTAAGATCAAACAGTGGCAGAGCTGACCATGTGTATCTCGGTATTTACGGAACTTTAGCATAGTATAGGGGTATACTGCTAGGAAGGCCAATTTCACTACACTGCTTTAGTAAAATCTGATAATTTCTTCTAGTGTAAACATACGTTTTCAACATTAAAAAATCTATTATTCAGAATTACCTTTGTGTACGCAGTACAACAGTGAAGAATGAGAAGACAAGCCCAATCCAAAGTCCTAAGTCCACATAAAGGATGACCACAGCCAGGAATGTCACAATCCAGATCATCTACAAGTAATTAATCCACAATAGTTAGTTTTGATATATCCTTCGTTTGAGTGATCCATCTAATGCATGCAGTATAACATTATAAATTCATGTTCAAGATTCATAATTCATTTACGGTGTTTTTAGAGCGATATTACTTACACAATCGAATCCAGAAACTTTCCAAAGCTTCTTGAGTTCAAAGACCTGTAGGAACATGCTCCTTAAGGCAACGACGATGATTGAAGACAATACACACTGCAATGTACAAGAATAAATACAATGGATAACATTTAATAAAAAGTCATAATAATATAATTCACAATATCAAATACAATGTAAAACATTACATACAAAATCACAATAATAAAAAGTACAATACTTTAATACACTATATTAAACACAATGAACAGCATTAAATTGACTATACAAAATTATATGAAATGTACCTTGCGCACAATAGACAACGTTTACCACAGTGTACACCACTACCTACAATTAACTACGTTGCACTTAAACTTCTGACTTTTGGAAAAGATAGTTTGTAAAATCATAATGACTAGAAAACATTTTAATGCGACTTCACATCAAAACAGTTTGGAAGTGTATGGAAGTGGTATTCCCAATGGTTATACTTACGTTAGGCAGAGATTCAAACAGAGGTCCGATGATAAGGATGACAACGAGAACGAGAGCAGCCGAAAACAAACTCGTTATCTAACAGAGAATAAATATCTGTCATTTAATGAACGTAAAACTCTGAAGTGTAAGATAAACAACTTCACATCATGTCTAGACAATTTGATTTCTGTTTTGCAAACCCTAGGTGATTTACAGGCGAATATTTTGTAGCCCGGAACTATTTTGAACAACTTTGAAGACATGACATCTTAACGTTACCAAAGTTATATTTAACTCATATACAACTGCCAACTGAATGAATAAGAGGAACATTGATCCCTCCTTTATTTTTTTAAAGTTACAAAATATGTACCAGCCAGTATGGATTCATTTGAAATCACCACACATATTCATAGCATAACAATACTGTATCAAAGTAAGCTTCCCAAATGTATTGAATATGTCGAAAACTTTGGTATAAAAGGACGAAAACCGAACATGAGGGATATGACATCAATACTAAAAAGCATTAAAAATATTTCCTACCTGAGATTTTCCTCCTGCCGAATCTTGCACAGAACTACGTGAAACAGAGGCGGCGAATGGGTAACAGGAGAAAAAGGAACCAAAGATATTACCAAAACCGTACGCTATAAACTCCTGCAAACACATAAAAATATTTGATTTTCTGTTGTTGTCACGAAATGTTTGTCGTGCTAAAATTTAACTTATAAAACATATAAATCTAGAGTAAGTTTGATATGATTGGTTAACCCACAATGGTATCCTTGTCGCCTTTATATACATAATGATACAGAAATATGTGATACCTGTGCCTAAATGTAGGCAAACCTACCTGATTAGAGTCTATTATATAACCGTGTTTTTTAGCCATTAGAGCTGCCAGTGATACAGACTGGGCGAACGCTACTACTGCTACAATGATGGCATCGCTGAAATAATCCCCCATTTTGGTAAACGTGGGCAGCATTGGGTCTGGCAAACTGCAAAAATAACATGTATAGATTATGAATCAAACAAAATTAAAAAAAAAAAAAAAAACTAATTATAATCAACTTCCGCGCTCATTTATCACACCATGTGTTGAATGTCTCCTGATAGATACTGGCATTTTTTGCTTATTTCAAGTGGCAAAATAATAATAGGTTTTTGTAATGTGTTTATGTTACGATGAAACCCAATTAGCATACTGTTAAATAACATTGTGTTACATGGACATTAATATACTATTTTAATTCTTTTTATGTGTACTTGTTTGTGTGGTAAAGTGACTGTGTATATGTTAGTAAGTGTTAGATAGAGCAGGTTTTCTTGTAATACAGATACAATTAACGTTCATCCCACTCATACTAACCTTGAAAGAGGGACTGAAACTCATACTTTCACTATAGGTTACTGTATACCGAGACATTTTCGCCCCATGTTATCTTAGTTCTTGAACCATTATATATGAGTTTGTCTCATGTTCTTTTCGCCCAATGAGAATTATATAGAATGGTTATATAAGTGTCACAAATTTTCGTCGCCACCTTGAATTCGTCCTCCCTGGTAATGGTCGAAAAGAGCGAAAATTAAACGGGACGAAGATTTCTCGGTATGCAATATTGTTTATATCACTTAATATTTGTTTATTATAATATTTTGTTAATTAATTATCTCCATGCAAAAATAACACCCCACATAAAAAACTTATCGGGCATAGACAATTGACAGATACTCTTTCATTTGCCAACATTGCCGTTTTTTGTCCAAAGTATTTTTTAAAGGAAACAAAATCAGTTAATATCACAAATGCAATTCGCATCGTCTGTAAGAGAAATAATTTATTCGAATAAGCCTCGTTCAGTTGGAAATTCATGATTGTACAAAGGACACGCAAGTGAATAGTACCTTCCATTTAATTTAAGAGTTGGATGCAGTAATGCCAATAAACATGAACTACGTTAGAAGTATTATCAAGCCAAATTTCCCTACAAACACTTTAAAATCGATTTCATGGATGTTTTTGATCCTACGGATAAATTCATTTTATGAATAAAAGACAGATGTTGCATAAGATAAAATTATTGATTTATTTTAACATACTTATAATGGGAATGTCGATATGTTGTGTTTCTGTCCGTTACTTTGTATATGAATGGAACATTAGTGTTGTGATCTAACGCTGATCAAGCACAAACGATCAGCAAATACACGAAAAGAATAGGCTAGCAAATGAAGAATGAAAATCCGACAGACGATTCGAATATTGAATAAGATAAGAAGCATATCGGTTACAAAACCAGATACAACAACTTAAAACAAATTAGAGTTTAAATGCACGACAAGTTAAAATGTATGTCACATCGCCTGCTTTTGGGTCAGTGATACATATGTGATGAACCACACATGTGTTTCTAACGGTCATGTGTCTGTTTCACTTCCTATATAATTTTCCCTCATGGTTTTGTGAGATTTTCTTACATTTCCTTAGACAAATTCGCAACTAATATTTTATGGCTTCTATTTCTCAAACTAAATTATATATTCAGAGATTTTATACCTGTGATAACATTACCAATATTGTTTGATTTTATGATTAAAAAAGGTTACTATATTGCAGTAAAATTTTAAAATTACAAGACAATGCAAACATCTAACTAGTCGTGTTTTAATAACTCTTAACATGTCATGAAATGTAAACCAGATACAATGACGTCCCATTTTTGTAGTATCTTGTATTACTCACAGATATATTCTGTAATGAACAACAGTTACAGAAAACAATTAATACATTCAGCAGTTTGTGTGTCATTCTAATTATCGAGCACTAATTGATAAGTAATAAGTCAATCAATGTAATTACCAGTAAAATGTTCGTGAATGAGGTGATGTTGTGTTATGCATGTGATGTTCATCAGTGATACAATGTTAAATTATTCATGTCATTTTCAATGATTTCTTCTTTAGTGACGTCATGTTTAAATATATTCATATATATATTGATAAATACTTGAATAGAACATTCACAAAACTTTCATACATCGTCATCAAGTATATTACAATATATACAAGATATAAACAATACTTACCCGGCAGGGATCTCTCCGACTACTTTCATTTCGTATTTGACCTTGAATTTGAGAAAATGTGAAACAAGCGTACCGGCAATTACCTGAAAAGTCAAGATTTGAGGTTCATCATACTGGACAGAGATGAGAAGCTTTTTGAACTATGATAGAAATATACCCATTAAATTAACTTTTTGTTACTCGCTTTAGTACCATTGAGTTTCCACAGTGATTATTGGATAACATTTTTAGCATCGTTCAGGATTAAGGATAACAATTTCTTAAACTGATACATTCCCATGGTTGATATTCTTACTTATTGTTGTCGGATAACAAACTTAAATAAAAATTATTTTATTTCAGAACAACCATCTTTAAATGTGTTATATAAAGTTATGCATAACTGTATCTAGATAAAAACTGTACATTACTACTTACCACAATTAACTCAATTGGCAGGGGTATCTTGAGTTTATCCTTGAATCTTTGGTTGATCTGAACTTTGACTAGATAAATCACCACTATACACACTGCAGACGTTACAATGGTTGCCAGCTGTGTCTCGTGGATACTGCTAAATATGGCTTTATATGTCTGAAAAAGTACAACTTAAGACATATACATATTTTTCAAATTACATCATAACGATTTTGATAGAATTTATTTTATGAACATGCTTCCTTATTCCAGAGGAAAACCGTATCGCCTTCTTTGTAAGGCAAAATGGGGAGAAACTCTGTTTATCCAGCCAACACACTATATTTCTATCGTTACTCGACTTAATCACGTTGAATAAATAATGTAATGCAGTTATTTTTTATTTGAAATAATATCGTGTTTATTGATTATGTGCTGTAACTTACGTATACAATCTGGAACAGATTTCCAAATCGTGGAATGTCCAATCCAAAGATGTACTTGACTTGACTAGTGAAGACGTGCACGGCCGCCCCAGTGGTGAACCCACTCACAAGAGGGTCAGACATGTAGGTTGTAACGAAGCCCAGTCGACATGCCCCAAATATCACCTGATGAACAAAGATCAAATCATACATGCTGGCACGTAGGAGTGTTTAATTAAATCGTAAAGCAATTTTGTACGACACAACTAACACAAATATCAATGGAAAGCATTCTAAAGTCCCCGGTAATCTGTTGTAATGATACAAGCTTGAGAGCATCTGCAGAACAACATGCATGTTCTATTCCCTCAAGTTTAGAGACGATCATCACGTATGACCTCCCATCCGGAGCCCGGACAAGGGACATGTATAATTTTATCTGGAGACAGAACACATAACTGACCTGAAATGTCCCCACCAGGAAACGGATTTATCGGTATGATCCCCACCTGAAGACAGAACATGCGTACTTCCCCGTATGATCCCCATCAGGAGACATAACACGTGACTAACCTGTATGTTTCCCATCAGGAGACATAACACGTGACTCTCCTGTATGTTTCCCATCAAGAGACATAACACGTGACTAACCTGTATGTTTCCCATCAAGAGATATAACACGTGACTTACCTGTATGATCCCAACCAGGATACTAAATGAGGACACTATAGCTATCTTCTGCATGTCTATATCGTGTCTAGACAACAAGTGTTCTGGGGGTGCACCGGGTGTCGTCGTTGACATATTCGTGCTTATGTTGCCGAAGAACGTTTCTGTTCCATTAACTGACCATCCTCCCGGTACCTCCTCCGTATATTGGGGTCCAAGTCTAGCCAAAACTGACCCAGTCATCAAACTGACAACAGCAACCGTTCCTGCAGGAACACACAAACGTTGCAAGTAGATTTTACACAAAACATAATTCTTAATTGTGTTTTAATCAATTATGAGAAACGACAGTACCTGCTAATTTCACCAAGCGATATTAAGTCCTTACAATTTGGGGAATAAATCCTGATAAGTAATAAGCCAATATGGAAATATTATCTAAATGTCTTTCACTTTCTTCCTTTCTTATTTGTTATGAGGTTAGTTGGAAGAGATACAGTCCCATTATGTAGGACGGTAAAGATAATTCAAAATAGAGAGTAGTTCCCTGCTTACAAAAGATAAAACATAAGATATATCAGTCTCTCGAGTGCTATATGATACAATCAAAGATTATAAAAATAGATTTGAGATTATGGGGATATTTGTGTACAATTTGCTACAGATAAAAGTGCATTTCAATCTGTTCAATTGCCTGTCTTCCATATGTAATTGTTGTGACAAAATATGACGACTTCCTTACACAGATTCCAGCTGTTATCTAAGGGTTCCTTTGTATATATCAATTAAAATGTGTCAACTGGTACGTCAATACATCACTGAGACATTTAAGTACTCAGTAAGTATTTAACGTATATTTAATTCCTTTTTGATGGTAATCGGAATTCGATTGAGCAAACGAACAGCGATCATATGGCAGGAAGAAATTACATAAAGAAACTTTGTGTGTTTATTTATTTTTGCTTGAAGACAGATATTCATAATTTGAGAGGTTAGGTGAATACATTCTACAGTAATAGATTGGTATATTTTATTCCTGATTCTATTGTCTTCAAATCTAATTCTATACCACGTTAACATTGCTTGTCGCAGTTAATTCGATAGTCAAGAACCCCCTTATCATCACGATTTTTGTGCAATAATCATGAGACATTTCCGGAACACCTGGTCTTATTATCCTTGAACTCTTTCGGAAGTCTCCGTGTAAATCTTTTTTGTTCATATTTTGCCCAAGTTTGATCGAATTTGAGTTAGGATTATGACTCATTTTTGTTCACGATTTTGTTCAGGTGACACTACAGTCTGGGATTAGCATTTGGACAGCACCATTCTTACCCATTGATATATGTTTCGATGTTCCGAAGAAGAAATAGACGATGACAGGAAAGAAAGACATGTAGAGGCCCACGACAGGGGGCAAGTCCGCCAACATAGAGTAGGCCATACCTGTACGGGATAGAATTAATTATGTTAGAATTCAAAAGATATAAGGAAAGTTAGATAAACATCTTCAAACATTAAACATAGATATTAACAAGTTCTGTTTGCATCTTGATAAATTTAATACTTCATAGTTGAATTCTGTTCATAACATTATGTTTCGATATTATTTGTTATATTCTATCACTGCGTATTCCGAAGAAATGACATATTGAACAGTGTTGTTAAACACAAAACATAGGAGAAAATATGGAGACGGAAAGCGGAGATCGACATTAATCAGTTTATAAATGCTATATAGATATATGACTACACCGTTAGTAACACTAAAAATCCTTACTTTGGGGGAGCTGCATGATGCCGACGGTGAAACCAGCGATGATATCACTCGGTAGATCTAATTTCCAATTATATTTTTGGTACATCTTGATGAAAGGGAAGAGTTTATAAAGAAATTTTTTTCGCCTCTCTTTGGTGCACGCACACATACTAGATACCTCCTCTTTGCACTGCTGCATGACTGATGAAGGTTCACTATCCGGTTGTTTGAAGTCTTTATAGAATGAGGAAGTCCTATATAACCTTTGTTTTATGTTCACATACGGATCCTTTTCAGGATCAACCGTTATTGGGGGACTGGTGCAGTCAACATCCATGACCACGTGATAGGTTGGAACCGATGTGTTATCCATTTTAGATCTATAATGTTTGTATTGCGAACGTCAGCTTCTGAAACACAAAGTCTTTCAGTAAAGATTTGTATATCAATAATTTCATTGATCTTAATTCAGCCTTTGAAAACCGAAAAAGAAATGAAGTGAATGATCTAATGATAAACTTTCATGTTACTGTGAATGATTTTTTATGTTAATATGATTCAAGATTTATTAGAAAAACATTGTCGTTATATAAGACCAAGGTGTCTTGATTCATAATCTAGAAAGTTTAAGTGTGATGCCTTGTCTGTGTTGGCGTTGATGTTAAATATATTATGGGTGATCTATTTCAAGATCTATAAACATGTTTATGCCATTATGGCAATTTCACATGGAAATTCATATTATTGCTTTTAGGGATATACCGTATCATAAAAGATCAAGATAATATTAAAATTTGTCAACAGATGTTACTATAATTGTATTCTTGCGTTTGCATTCCACCTCAGTTAATCGAATGTTTATTGTATAGAGTTTGTATTACACTTTGTATTTTGTCTCCATATTATAACACAACGCACAATATAATTGTGTCAATATAATTGTCCAAAAACAACAGGAACATGAAAATGAATACATTATCATAACTAAATATATCACTGGAGATTTTTTGGATATCTCCATAATAATATACAAAAACATGGACTTTGTTTAATTGTTGTTACATGTAAAGCATTTACTTTAGTTACCGAGAATATTCAATGTTTGTCTGTTAATGTCAAATAAACTTCACAAATGCGTCAGACTATCAGTGTCGTGTTCAATTTTATGTCATATTTTAGAATTAGTACACTTCATATAATTATGTTGATTTCTGTGTTTTCTATATTATTGGTATCTTTGTTATGCAGTTATTTAAAAACGTGGTATATGCAACTTTGTCATATATAATATTCACCTACTATATCCTAGCTGGAACACCAGAGAAAATCAATTTCAACGTGACCAATGGGTTTATTATCCTATAAGTTGTGTCATACATTTTATAACATTGATAACCCTAACCGGTACTAGAATGGTAATCATGTTGAATCTACTTGATAAGGTATCCTATCAAATTATTAGGAGAGGCAAGAATCTATCTAATGCGGTGATTCTGTGCCATTTTTGCAAACGGTTGATAGGTTTCACGATTCAAGGTTCTTTGTTTAAATTGATATAATTAATCAAACGAGAAAAGCATGACAAGCACTAAACAACACAATAAATATATGTGAGATTTCATTCCTGATGAAGTTGTCATTTCGTTGGTAATTTATAAACAAACGGACCAATTAAAGTTAGAGCCACCATATATGTCAGAAATGGACAGGAAGTGTTCATATAATGGAACTGGAAATGTGACAATGGTACAATAAATGAATGGTTTGTGGAAATGTGTAAAAGAGGACAATGGGGCCTGCAACGTTTAGAAATATGTTAAAAGGACATTATCAATCACAAATTAAGTAAGAAAAAGCTGAAGAATGGATTGAAAGTAACATCAGTCTAGTCCAATCTGAAATAGATAATCACAATATTCCTCCATTAGATTTTGAATTAACATTAAAATGCATGTTACCTAAAATTCTAATCCTATAGTGTGGTATCCTTTCATATAGACAAAATATATATAACAACTATGAAATAATTTTATTCCAGGAATAATCCGATCCGACATTTCGACATAAACGATCAAGATGATATAGCAGGCAGGATGCAGTTGTTGCTGTCAAATCACTAGAATGAGCACTGTGACTATTGTATATATGTTACATCAGATACAGGGACAATTAATTGATGAAACTTGGGGGCTCCGTATTATCAGCACGTTATTGGCCGTATGTCAAGGTTATACAAAATTATATATTTCAGAATGTAATCGATTTGATATACCTAGGCTTTAGCGCGACATGATCTTTGTTCCCTAATGTTGTGTCGCTGCAGGTCACTTATTTCAAATCTATGCCAGTTTTTTATTAGCTTATTTTTACGTATCAGGTCATAAAATTTCAATATAAGGCTAACGTTGGATGTTTCATAAGCTTGAAACGACTCTCGCATAACTGGTTCTTATGAAGAAGATGTTCAAATACAAAATACCGGCGACAGTTTAACGCCTCATTATCATGGGCATCCATACGATAGTCCTGAGATCTTGAAAAAACCCATTAAGTACATAGCTAATATGTATTCATTAAACAGGGTTTTTTCTGTTTTGCACCATTATGTATATGTACATTTTCCCTAGCACGATTTCTAATGGTCTTCAAATTATGTATAAGCAAATCATAGCTTATATTCTTATCGCCTAAGATATTATGGGCCTTGTAGTTTTGTGGCTTGTGGTTAAGTTGTTACCATAACAACAAAATAAACACGAATAAATCAACAAACGTTGACGCTAGCAGTGTCAGTCAGATTTCCGGTTTCTGACCAGAGAAACAATTAGTGTCTATCTGCGGACCACCGACTGAATGGTCGATCACTCTTGCATATGTTTCATAGCGACAGGTACAAGGTTTAACGTCAGGGGGCTGAAATCGGATACCTTGACCCAACGTTTCAGTGTGTAACGTTGCGTACTTTTACAAGACACAACTTTGGGAGAGAAAACGTCAGACTCAGATGTGAAAAATAAGTGTGAAAAGGGCTAGCGGGCCGTCTAAACAATCCGTCAAAATAATGCCTAAGCTTGATGTAAATAAGATCAATGTGATGATGTTTGATGGAAAAAGTTAAAATGTTTATTGACTATTTCATGCCTTCTAAGGTAATGGCGTGTTTGGTGTGAGGAAATTGTAGATTTCATCACTCGACAGGCTCCCTACTCCTACCTTTCCCGTTGCATGTCCTTCAATATTTTGATATCATTCGCCGGGAGAGATATGTTCCCTAAAGATATTTACTAATAGATTTAACTTGACTGAATATGTATTGTTATTGAGGTCACAGTTGTATTTGAGAATATCAGAACCACATTTTGATGATGCATCCTCTACACTAAAAAACTTACTTATAATTTCATTATTTGGTGTTTCTTCCTTCCATACAATGTTAGTATCCCTAAGGTGCATTTGTAATACGGAATAAGCTTGCGGCTGTTTATATTTTAGCGTTAGTGATGTAACAAGAGAACACTGTTTGTTAAAACAATTGATACATACAGTAACACTATAGGGACAATTTTGTATACATATCATTTATCATTCTATTATACATGGCTACCAAATACACAGCATTCTGTACATCTGATGCTCTTAACGAGATGTCATACGAACACGGATACGATAGCCTTTTGATGTCCATGTTTATTGTTGTTAGACGTAAAGGATGATTAACTTTTAAAAAATATTCTTATGTAACTTGGTGCAATAAAAATATTTCATTACTGAAATGACGTCTGAAATATACTTGGATAAAACATACATTTGATTCCTTAAATTAGAATTTAACAAGCCTGCATGTTACATTATGGATTGACAACTCACACACAAAAACAACATAATGTCATGATTACCTAAAACATTAAACCATTTACAACATCAAATATTTACAATAAGTATAATTTCAGTACATATTTAGTATAAACACGATCTTTGTAATATTTTGATATTTTGATTTCGTTGGAAAGAAAAAAGTTTTACACAGATCACGTTTGTAAAGACGTAAACAGTAAAACAGCAAGTAACCTGATCGATATTGGCAACATCTGTGTAACAGAAGTTTACATATACCTAGCCCGTATAGACATTAGATAGTAAACACCATACACACGTAATAACATCACAACACGGATACAACAGCTATCTGTTAGATATTTAATGGAGAATCATTGGGCAGTAGAAAAGAAACATTCATGGAAAACAAAACGTGACGTTAGTTCATTAATAATATCAAGAGTAGGAGGTTAAAAAATGATATTAAAATAAGTCGTATAAGGTTTTATTTGATGTTCGTCTGAATTTTACAGATATACAGAAATACAAAATTTATAGAATTATGGAGCTAGTGCACCTCTCCATCTAAAATTTGGCATTTTTCTGATTACACTTCATATCCCTCATCCACCTAATAGGTTTCAAACCTTAGGCTGTCACTGCCGACTTCTTGAAGGACGAAACAGCTGTATGATGCTTGACTCTACTGTTTCTTATTAATTAATTTTGTTTTCAGAAATCTTCGCAATAAACAAATAAAAATCTTATAGAAATAAAATGAATTAAATGAGTAAAATCTACCATAACAAAGGAAGTTTACAAACCTCTCATCAATGTTCATCTCATTTTTTGTGTGTTTCGCTATGATAAATGCTTAGAAGGGATAACTTTTGTAACAGAGATCATGATCGACCATGTCAAACTTTCGACTATACTGTTATCACTTCAATAATATATTTATCTTTATATCATTTTATCAGAGTACTGGTCCAAAACTGTATGGCTCGTTTACAGTAAAGTGTGTAAGTTAAGATATAGATATTTAGAGAATTTTGATTTTGAAGTAATTGATAGTTCATGTCTGATAGTCCTTCATAGCTAATGATATATCAAAGACTCCCTGTCAATCAAAATATTCTGTCATTCATATCCTTTTCACGTTGTAATGACCCCATTTCTCCCTTTGTGATGGCACGAGTTATATCGAATATGCGTGTGCCCGCGGCTTGCAGTCTGTGCACTTATAAGTACATTATATTCAATTAAGCTAACCATTTAGGCCTTAAGGTCATCCTGGCTGTGATACGTTTAATTTCTACTTATATGACTACTTGAAATAATACTGAAACACACAATTTCTTGTTTAAATAAAAACGCGAGAGGAAAAATGGTGCTAGTATAATTATATAATTAAATATTGAACATTTTTAGCTTTACATAAAAACACGCAGTATTGATATCCTGCAGTGTGAAAGCAAAATATCTACATCGTTGGCGGATCAAGAAGGATTGCCTATTTATAATGTAAAGATGACAATGCGTTATTTGAAAAGGAAACAAACGTTTTATACATTTGCCTTTACGAATAAATGCTATTGTTTTACTTATGATGCGTTGATTTGTATTTATCAAATTTCAGGTAACAAGATTAGAGAGCAAATGTCAAAACAAAGCTAGCGCCATATGTGGCCACGTATTCAAATCAATAGTAAGAATTCAACCTACCTTAAGGACCTACTGGAAGTGTCCTATATTCCGTTGCACAAGTAAATGTTTTAAAGTTATATTTCAACATAAAGTCTCCAGGCAAGTGACCAGGTTGGAATACGAACTTCCATAGTATAATAAAATTACCCCGTTCGAATATATCTAGTGTTGCAGTCCATGTTTAGATAGTGTGTAATGCTGCTTGGCAAAAATATCAAGCCTGCGTGTCAAAGCAGAAGATCGTATGAGCATTGAGTTGTGCGCATGGTTTAAAACCGATCTATTGTTCATTGCCTATACACGTTGTAATATTGAATAGAGACAAAATCAACAAGGATTTTCTCGGTGTACATGTATATATATAGCTGCCTATCACACGTGTGTAATCCTACTCGATGTGTATTCGAAAATTTTCCTTTACGTTGTTACCTTAAATTGCCTTAACGCAGGCAGTCATCCATTAAGTTCTCAGTATTGCAGTGTGGAACAGTTGTACTTACATTCAAATGGAATGTTTAACGATCATGTCGAAGAGTTCAAGACAATATATACACATTATAACAAAACTATCTATTTTCAAACTGGAAAAACTTTCCAATGCGTCGATAGAGATAGAGAGAGATAGTAATATCTAATGAGAAACACTAAGGACACGTTACAGGATAGATGTGTTTTGTTAAACACAATGCTTTTAAAAGAATGATTTTTACCAAACATTAAACCTGCCTTTCTGCAAATCACGGAACGCAAGTATATTATCGTTATATCATTTTAGAAATATGCAGGAAAGTTGGGAAATTATGTAAATGTCGTACTGTATACCACAGTACTCAATAAATGTGAGTACGATAAGCGATTAGGGGGTTAAACATAACGAATGTGACTGCCTTAAACAGAAATTTCTGTCAAGAAATAAGTGAGTGTGGCAGAAAATACTGGAAATATCTTTAAAATATTTGAACAGTCCAAAAGTCGAAACATAAAATTACCGTTTTTTGTGTATTGCTTATAAATTGTGTTATTGGGTTGTTAGAAATCGAGTTTACTACGAAAGTGTATGCCACTGAACTCAAACTAGTGTTTGGTCAGCACCGAGCATATCGTATACAACTCGCTTTCTTTATGACATAGATTCTGCCACGAGAATATTAAAAGAAATAAGAAACAGGTTACACTGAAATTTTTTTGATTTCAAGCTGGTCTCGATTTATTAACCATAATTATAATATTTTCACCAAACTTTTATGAAAATAAGCAATCTTCACATTACCAAATACATCATTGATATTCAATATTTCCCATGAACTCTTTTATGAGTTCATAATTAGACAAATATTTTTGTTTTATACATAATTACAAAACGTACCTATACCGCTAAACACTATAATGCAGTGAGGAAAGTCTTTGTCTCATGCACACATGGTGAGAGGATCTTAACTAAAGTAATGGTGATATCATTGAATTATATATTATAACAGAATAATAACAGAAGTGCTGTCTATAATGAGTTGTCTCCAGCTTTACACATTTATTTATGGTAAATGATGGTAATGCTTATTGATACGAAGTAGAATTGAATACGTCAGAAGGTATAATGATGCAAAAAGGTAGTAAAGGTGTTTATACATTCTCCATCTTGTCACATAAACAAGTACACAAATTATGTTAATGAAAAAGTCGCCGTATGGTGAGTTTTAATGTACACGTATTTCATTTGTTTCGCAATTGTTGTAAAACGAATAAAGTTTTTGTTTATATTTTCCATATAAAAGGGGGAAACAAACACAATTTAGAAATATAATTACATTACATTAACATTGCTTTTGTCATTTGATATTGTTCACAGTTTCATGTCCATACATATCGCGTTCTTTTCAAAGTATGAATGTAGCGATCATTATTGCAATAAGTGGCCTGTGCACGCCTATCTAGATTTTGACATTTTTTGTTTTGTTTAGAAAAATATGAACTTTTCTCAGTTGCCTTTTAGATTTCAAAGATTGTACAAAACACACAAGTGAATAAGACCTTCAAATACAAATAACTGTTATATATAATAGAGCCAAATGATACATAAAACTGCATCATACAGCTGTTTCCTCCTTCATGGACTCGTCAGTGATTCTACATCATACAGCTGTTTCCTCCTTCATGGACTCGTCAGTGATGCTACATCATACAGCTGTTTCCTCCTTCATGGACTGTTTCCTCCTTCATGGACTCGTCAGTGATGCTACATCATACAGCTGTTTCCTCCTTCATGGACTCGTCAGTGATGCTACATCATACAGCTGTTTCCTCCTTCATGGACTCGTCAGTGATGCTACATCATACAGCTGTTTCCTCCTGCATGGACTCGTCAGTGATGCTACATCATACAGCTGTTTCCTCCTTCATGGACTCGTCAGTGATGCTACATCATACAGCTGTTTCCTCCTTCATGGACTCGTCAGTGATTCTACATCATACAGCTGTTTCCTCCTTCATGGACTCGTCAGTGATGCTACATCATACAGCTGTTTCCTCCTTCTAGTACCCGTCAGTGATGATACATCATACAGCTGTTTCGTCCTTCATGGACTCGTCAGTGATGCTACATCATACAGCTGTTTCGTCCTTCTAGTACCCGTCAGTGATGATACATCATACAGCTGTTTCCTCCTTCATGGACTCGTCAGTGATGCTAAGGGCCGAAATTATGAAGACAAGGAGGCGACTGGGGAACTTGACATCACATCAGCTGTAGTAATTGTTTGACTCTGCTGTATCTAACTCTAAATTCATATGAAAAAGGGCTATAAACTTATGTGTTTTTTGTATAATCCTACATGTAGTTTACATTCTTTTGAAAGGTTTTGGAAAAAAAATTATGAAATTAATTGAATGCTTGGCTTTAAACATTTTTTCGACCTGTTTTGATCTGCTTTAAACGCGTCCTAGATTTCAAGACTTTAGGACATTTGATTCCCTGACAAGTTCCAGAAGGACGAAACAGTTGTATTATGCAGTTTAATTCATTTCTTTTGTTCGGCTGTATCGAACAATAAATTATTTTGAAAGATGAAACTCACAGTTGTGTGTCTTTGTGAGTTTTTTAAAATCCTAATCTTGATCATACTTGTTCCGTGTAATTAAGTTTTAGCAAGACTGTCTGCAGCGGGCGTTAAAATTCGTTAATAGCTTTGTTTAGATATATACCGATATATTTCTATATATATATATGCAGGTCAGTAGTATATCTGTGTGAGAGAAAATTTCAACTTACACTAATCTACCCACCTTTCACTATAAAGACTTACATACTGATAACTACTAATATGTCTTTGGAAACTTTGAGAGCTTCTTTAATTTCAATCTACTGATAACCACTGCATATTTTTTTTTAAACCTTACGAGCTTGTTTCATTTTTACATACATATAACAATCGTATATATTTTTCAATCATACATCCTTTACGTGGTGATGACTGTTTACTGGACACAATTATTAAACCTATGAAGTTATGAATATACGCGATCACATGACATAATGTGGAATAATACACACTTACCATATTTATCAACATATACTTCGTAAAAAATAACAAAAAGGAACTGAAAAGATCGGAAAAGCAGAAACTTCAAAGGCTTATTGAATTATGTGATGTATGGAGATAACAGATTTCAATACAAGCAAGTTCCATTACTAGCATTAATTTTTGTTTCTCTCCTTACAAGTAAAATTAGCCTCAAAGCTGTCCACAGTGACTGCAATGAGATTGATCAAGGAAATTTCTGTAAAAAGTACAGGTATGTCAAACCACATCCTGCCTCATAATAACATAATGCAATGAGTCTTTCTCATCAGATTTGCGACTGAACACATGCATCATGGAGAGCTAAAGGCAAATTAATTTCTGTCACTTGTAATCTAAGCTGGACGAAAAAGATAAATTTATCATAACTAGTCAGACTGGCTTGATATACTGGACATTTACACTGACTACAGTCGTTAGATATTAATAAAACACGTCATCAGCAACGTAACGAATGCCCCCCCACCACCAACACCACCACTGAATTCTGTTTATGAAAAATGGTCTTCACGAACATATGGACAGAGAGTTTTTAAGGTTCACAGATTCTCCTCAGAAATCCTGAAAATGTTCACTTTGTACGTTAGAGTGTTGTAGAGAATACTTTATCGACGAAGGTAACTGAGTTACGTGGTGGTGTTTATAATACATAGTGTCGCAAATATTTCAATATTTGATTTTTTAATTATGTCTATGAAAAATAATTTTATATGAAAAAGCTAATGAATAAACAAATCACACAACTGATAGTTTTTCTGTGATTGGCAAAAAATAATTCAACCTTTCTCTTAATTCAGTAATATACTTAATCGCCTCATTTTGTCAAGCTGTTGATACAGTATTTTCATCATTCTTTAACACACATACAAAACGTTACATAATGCACGACCTATACATGTTCATTTAAGTAAAGAATCACGCGCACAACGGTAAATGCAAGCTAATAGACTCTACCCAAGAGGTGAATCGTAGAAAGAGGATTCCTTGTCTACTGGTGGACAACAATTCATGTGGTGGTGTGGAAACTTTAATATTTTAACCTTGCATCCTCGTAAAAGATATCTTAGCTTTTACCAAAAAAATGAAATATTCTGTCAAACTTTCACTGCGAATAATACGATCGGATTGGCTGAAATGAGTTTAATATAAACATACTTTCGTTGAGTGAAAACATTACTCTTTACCAACAAAAAAATTGAGAAAGATAATGTAATGTACATTGCATATGCATAGAGTACATGTTATATAGCAACATAATGTAGAGTACATGTTATATAGCTACATTATGTAAAGTACAGGTTATATAGCTACATAATGTAGAATACATATTATAGCAACATAATGTAAAGTACAGGTTATATAGCTACATTATGTAGAGTACATGTTATATAGCAACATAATGTAAAGTACAGGTTATATAGCTACATAATGTAAAGTACAGGTTATATAGCTACATAATGTAGAGTACATGTTATATAGCTACATAATGTAAAGTACAGGTTATATAGCTACATAATGTAAAGCACAGGTTATATAGCTACATAATATAGAGTACATGTTATATAGCTACATAATGTAGAGTACATGTTATATAGTACATTATGTATTATATAGCAACATAATGTAAAGAACATATTATAGCACATAATGTAAAGTACAGGTTATATAGCTACATAATGTAGAAGTACAGGTTATATAGCTACATAATGTAGAGTACATGTTATATAGCTACATAATGTAAAGTACAGTAGTTATATAGCTACATAATGTAAAGCACAGTAGTTATATAGCTATATAGCATAATGTATAGATATAGTACATGTTATATAGCTACATAATGTAGAGTACATGTTATATAGCTACATAATGTATGTTATATAGCTAGTACATGTTATATAGTAACATAATGTAAAGTATATAGCAGGTTATATAGCTACATAATGTAAAGTACATGTTATATAGCACATGTTATATATAGCAACATAATGTAAAGTACAGGTTATATAGCTACGTAATGTAAAGTACAGGTTATATAGCTACATAATGTAGAGTACATGTTATATAGCTACATAATGTAGAGTACATGTTATATAGCTACATAATGTACAGTACATGTTATATAGCTACATAATGTAGAGTACAGGTTATATAGCTACGTAATATAGAGTACATGTTATATAGCTACATAATAGTAGAGTACATGTTATATAGCTACATAATGTATATAGAGTACATGTTATATAGCTACATAATGTATATAGTACAGGTTATATAGGTACATAATGTAAAGTACAGGTTATATAGCTACATAATGTATATAGCAACATAATGTACATTATATAGTTATATAGCTACATAATGTATAAGTACAGGTTATATAGCTACATAATGTAGAGTACATGTTATATAGCTACATAATGTAGAGTACAGGTTATATAGCTACATAATGTAGAGTACATGTTATATATCAATACTAATTGATATTGACTGACGTTCCATCATAAATGTTTTAATGTTATAACTTTAAATTGTAATCAGAATATGTGAACAACACGGCTATATCATACTAGTTTTACACAAATTTAGTGATTTATTCATTAAAAAAAGAAAAACTATTTGCATCATATCTAAAGGAAGCTTTACGGTTATAAAATTACACACACCTCTTGAAGACAATGAAAACCTAGATACATTTATGAAACCCCAGATTTGCCGTTTCTGTAGTCTGTATAGTACAGTACAGTACCGTATTGTTCACCACCAACGATATGCCAAGAACTTATAAAACACTGAAGGCGGACCACCTAAAAATTAGTAAGAGGACTTAAAATTACTATATGTTGATCACAAAAGAATTGCAACGAGTGTACCACAAGAATATGATCAGTATACATTGTTCCTCGTTTCTTCAAAGGCATACTCACATGTGTTCATACGGAGGATGTTTCCTGCTCGAAAGTAAAATCCGAAACTGGTATTATAATGAATTTACTTGAAGTAAAACAATAGTTAATATTCATTTAAATGAAAGAACGAAAACGAACTGATGAATAAGTATTTGTAGAAGAAAACCATTGGGACGTCACATATAGGAAACAGGATGGTTTTTTTTCAAATACATCTGGCAGTTAGGACGTCTTTTAATTAATCAAACTGATTTCTGCTGGGGGATTTTGTACTCAGAAAAAAGTACTTAAAAACCACGATAAATCTACATTTAACGTCATTGAGTTACAAAGGTCATTAGCTAGAGGTAGCCATGGAGATCACGTCATCCAATAGCGATCGCACGAGGAGATTTTCTACTCTGTGTCGAGAAGTGATTAATAGGACAATTATTTACTTACGTAAAACTGAAATTCCAGGACATAAAAAGTAGGGATTTGTTGTTGTTTTTTCCATTTCGAACACCAACGCCAATTAATTAAACTGAATTTTCTTATAATGAAAAAATTCATCAACAAGGACATTTTCCTGCCTACTTTTAGTCAATATTTGCCAACTTATTATTTTGTCATTTTCCTACTAAAATACCTGTTACAAGACTATTATAATTTAGACCACAAATTAATTTAAACAATTTATATGAAGCAACTAGAGAGATGACCTATGACATGTGACCTCGAGGCCTGTGGTATGACCTACATAGTACCGCTAACTTGGTATACATGTCAACTAGAAGGTGACGGTGGAAAATCAAAACTGGTCCAAAGAAATGTCAGATTCTAAATGCGAATAGGCCTTTGTCCCATAAGTTTTGAAATCGTAATGTTCCTATATCTGGTGATTCAAAAGGAATTTCAAGTGCATGCTTATATTCTTAACCATGATACTATTCAAACGAAATTAAAACTTGCATGCAGGTTACAGAAAATAAACTCGGGGACGAAAAGACCATCCGCAATGTTCACCATCTGCAATTTTCATAATATGGTCAAAACAAATACACACATGAATGACATTTTGCGATACAAAGTTTATTTCATATGCTTTTTAGATTAGTACATTATCTTCAGTATGGATAAAATTTCAGAAAAAATCAGAAAGCAGAGTTGTTTTGTTGAAAGGTCAAAATGCAGTATGAAAAATTCTTTGATCATACGATTATGTTTCCGTTTAATAATTAAACACTTCATCATAGAGATATATAATTTCAACAGATTATTTGACATCGGTATGGTTTTCATTGACTGTTGAGCTTAGCTATGAAGTTAGACAGTGTACAATGTTACTTCGTTACTGTAACACGAAACATCATTCTCAGCACTAGGATGGATCCTATCAGCGACCACAAGGTCTGCACATTTTACCCGATATCCGATCTCGGGTCATGACGTTTCCATGTTCAGATACCTGCCAACCTAGTAAAACAGTCATCCATAGATAGAACGCCTTACTATTGCTGTATAAGCCTTCGCTAATGATGTTAAGCGACTTTGGATACATAGTCGACCAGGAGGCAGTCGTACCTCGGTCAGCAGAGGGACAACTTTATTGGACTAATACAGCGGTGTTCGGGGATTTCGGAATCCGAAAATATTCAAATAACGTTGTGAAACATGACGTCTTGTGTGGTTTACCCAACATTGGGAAGACCGGTCGTCATATGTGTGGCTTAGACTTAACGACAACCCCTCCAACAAGCCTTACCTTACCATGTGTCATGACATTTGTTTAAACCATGAACGACTAGTATGCTGGCCTTAGATATAAAAGCGGGTCGTTTACATACTTGCGTACAAATTACACGTTCAAATTGAGAGCCCATTTAAAAAGTATAAGCTGGTTTTATGCTGGTGTCATCGGTGAATAAGACGCTTACTTTTCCGGAACACCTAGTTCTATTCTCCTTGTATTCGTTTTCATGAATCGCCGTGTAAACTTCTTTTTTTTTTTTAAACTTTGCCCTGGCTTTATTGAATATGAGGTTCGATTATGATTACTTTGACATGTTGGTATTTTTTATTGTTTTTCGTGGACTTTTCAATGATTTTAAAGAAATATGGGAAAACAAAGTATGAATAAAGTATCGTCGTTTTTTCTCAGATCCTTTCAAATGTAAATGCTGTAACGTATCATTTTTCAACAGGTATAACATAAGCTTGTAAGTTGATAATCGCCTGTTCAGCTGTTGCCGTATTCATGCACAGACAGCGTGGTCTGCACTTGTCTTTGAAATAGGATTTTTCTCGCTTTCTTTTGTGTTTGAGTTAAATGCGCTTATAGTTCTGGGTGTGTAGAAATAAATTGTCTTGTTTTCCATCGATGACACTTGTCAAATATACAGGGTAAATCCTATCGGGATCAGTTAAGTTAGTATTAGGGTCATGTACTAAACCATCAACCATGATATTTAATTTAGTGACTGAAAATATTTCATTTTAAATAATATAGGTAGTATGAAATAGTATTTTAAGTCTTAATTTGACACATTAAAAAGCTGCATTATTTCATTTTATTTCTTTGGTTGACATAATCAATCAAAACCTGCATTCGTAGATATTACTAAGTTTGTGGGATATGAATGGAATTAGCTTAAGGTCAACTTAATGATGAGAATAAGTAAAGAAAACAGTTTAATCTCTATATCACACTTTCAAACCCGATTTATTTGATTTAACAAACTTCTTTATCAACAATCAGAAAGGAAACCTGCTTACAAGTATCGACGAAAAGGGATACATGTGACATCAAGCATCACACACTGATTGACATAGGATTCTATTGTTTGTGAGTGACCTACCAGACAAGTCTACAAGTACAAATGTATTACCTGTCAGAAAAGTCACCACGGCTTTAACGTATTACTGTCTTGGTGATTTTCTAGTCTGTGTTGCAGAGACCTTTTTATGACTTGAATTCTAGAAGTTCTTTCCATGCCACCGAGGTTCGTCTCAAATTGAATGACATTTTTATAGTACTGGATTATACTCTAAGTAGTAAAAAATGTCACCTTAAATTGTACATCATGTTTATTGGTACGAGATTTCACCTTAAATTGTACATCATGTTTATTGGTACGAGATTTCACCTTAAATTGTACATCATGTTTATTGGTACGAGATTTCACCTTAAATTGTACATCATGTTTATTGGTACGAGATTTCACCTTAAATTGTACATCATGTTTATTGGTACCTTAAATTGTACATCATGTTTAGATTTCACCTTAAATTGTACATCATGTTTATTGGTACGAGATTTCACCTTAAATTGTACATCATGTTTATTGGTTCGAGATTTCACCTTTTATTGTACATCATGTTTATTGGTACGAGATTTCACCTTAAATTGTACATCATGTTTATTGGTAAATATTTCACCTTAAATTGTACATCATGTTTTGTGGTACATCATGATTGGTATTTCACCTTAAATTGTACATCATGTTTAGTGGTACGAGATTTCACCTTAAATTGTACATCATGTTTATTGGTACGAGATTTCACCTTAAATTGTACATCATGTTTAGTGATAGAGGATTTCACCTAAAATTGTACATCATGTTTATTGGTACGAGATTTCACCTTAAATTGTACATCATGTTTAGTGGTACGAGATTTCACCTTAAATTGTACATCATGTTTATTGGTACGAGATTTCACCTTAAATTGTACATCATGTTTATTGGTACGATATTTCACCTTAAATTGTACATCATGTTTATTGGTACGATATTTCACCTTAAATTGTACATCATGTTTATTGGTACGAGATTTCACCTTAAATTGTACATCATGTTTATTGGTACGATATTTCACCTTAAATTGTACATCATGTTTAGTGGTACGATATTTCACCTTAAATTGTACATCATGTTTATTGGTACGATATTTCACCTTAAATTGTACATCATGTTTAGTGGTACGAGATTTCACCTTAAGTTGTACATTATGTTTATTGGTACGATATTTCACCTTAAATTGTACATCATGTTTATTGGTACGAGATTTCACCTTAAATTGTACATCATGTTTATTGGTACGAGAATTCACCTTAAATTTTATGTCATACTCATTTGTACGTGATTTCACCTGAAATTGAATACATTATGCGGTAAGGACCATTTAAGTTAGAGTTATTTGTAAAACCATTGATATGATTTTGCTATTCCGAAGATAAGATACTGGAGAACATTAGTATAACATGCGGAGCGAGTTTCATTGCTTGATGAATAGTATGTTTACCATCTATTGTAAAACTTTATCGATAATGATTTTTCATACCAAGCTGGTACAGAAAACCTTTGTTACAACACTGATTCATAGCAATCTCAGCTGTTCCGTCAGTGTTACTTTATCACATTCTGGTGGGTGTTTTTTTTATGAATTTCAGAAAAATGAAATTTATTATGAATATTATATATTTTCAGTGTATTTTGTAATTATTTCTATCACTACGATGTCATTTTGGTTAAACCTACCTATTATCAGGACAAACATAAGGGGCTATCAGGATGTGATAATAGATGTTTAGTAGACTTCGGTTATGGTACAGTAGTAACCTACTATAATGTGTATAAATGAGTAATAAAACTGGTAACATTTTACAATACTGTATTATGTAAATGATAAGAGGATACGTTTAAACAACTGACATATAGATGTGTCATGTAATACGTGAACTTAGAGAAAAAACTGTGAAGTGTCCATTTTAAACTGAATATATAGGAGAATTTTCCATATTCTATATCACAATTTTATATTGAAAAATAAAATTTGAAATGTTTCTCCACCTTTTTATTTACAATATATTTGCATAGTACCGGTTTCCACTTTATACAAGATTACATGTTTCCAATCCAATCCAACAGCGGAGGAAAATCTTATTACGTATCGACCATAGAAAAGGCCTTGTAGACTTATCAAATATTTATGTGACAATACATAAGACAGAAATCCACTTATACTATGCCAATATGTTTCTTCAGATGAGAGACATGCCATTAATACAATATAAAATGTGTTTGTAATGCTATGATAAATATTTGTTACACATATCTCGCTGTTACACATATGTCGCTGTTAGACATATCTCGCATATTTAGCTTTATTGTGTCCTTGGTATTAGACAGAAATAAACCTTAGAAATACATTTGTTTTGTACACAATGACCTGGACTATATTTATTTCTGTATAATTTCCTAGTAAGTCACTATAAATGGTCACAGTGTTGTTCATATCAGGTCATTTATAAGATTCTGGGAGAAGATTGATCGGCAGAGGGACTAAAGAGGTGTTGAATTTCCACTAAGTTGTCAGGATTATTGGGTCCAGCCGTCATGACTTCTCACGTACACCGTTAAGACAGATGTAGACAGGAAGATGCTGACACTATAGGTAGCTATCACCATTAACCTATATTTTTCGTCTCACAAAGAAAAAGATGAATTGGTAAATGCGTCTTTAACCTCGATGTTCACCTTGAACCTCCGTTTGAAGAAAAGTACGTGTAAAATTTCACGTACAAAACATTCGACCTTTGAATATGTAACTAATGTTGCAATCAGTTGTGATTCTGAACCTGCAAATCAAGTTTTATTGAAAGTTAACAATAATTCTTGATGCCTCAAAAACAAGCATTATGATACTTACATTTAATGTGTTGGTATTTTAATTTTTTTATTGGTATCTAATATTGTACTTAAATGTGCAAATAACTTTTCAATTTTAACGTCATCTGTTTGTCAGTGTTCCACATTGTTTTCTAGAAAATACCGCGTATATCTAGTGTCTTCAAACTATTTTCGTGTTATATGAATGAAATCTTTAATGTTATCTCTTGTTAAACAGGTATTCGTGCACTTTTTAAACATATGACATCTGTGAGGGATATATACAAAAGTGTATGTACTGTTTAACGGAACGACACACGTATTACTTAGGTAACGTAGTACTTAATGTAGATGAATAATGTCACTGTATCTTACAGGTACATTGCTATTGTCAAACAAAATAAAAATTGCAACACACGCCTTAATTAGACCACGTTGTGAACCTTGGGCGACTTCATCAAGCACGTACACAAACAACGATGGATAAATTACTGTCAAGACAACAAAATCATTGGTAATTATTGCAACTCTTCAGATTTCATGAGGGAAATATTTTGGAAAATTGAAATAATCATCTCAGCAAAGGTAAAAAGTATCAATTGAATGATGGGGAAGGTAATATTTCATGTCAGGGAAACCTAGAGCAATATTGAAACAATGGTGACTCAAAAGTTACCATTAATGATGTACAATATTACAAATAGTTATAAAGCAGCGATACGTTTGATTGGTGACAATAACAATTCAACACGCATAAGATTACCCACACAATGTTTAGTGTACTAAACATGGACATGTACAAAACTATGACAAAATACTACGTCCTCTCTGTTTCAGGGCTTGTCTATGTCAACTCATCATACAGACCTATTCGGTATAAACAAACGTTTTATCAACCCCTTCAGAAAGTTCAAGGTTTTGGATATCTTTACATATGTTAACGTCATATTGGACATCATCGTTATGGTGAGTGAATATCACATTCTCGGCTGAGGTGTTTCAGTACCTTCTGTGTGAATACAATTACATTTAACATGGCATCAAACGTTTCCCTTTTCAGTTGAAAAAAGTCAACTGAGGTTGCGATCCAAGCACCTTTAGAGTCGATAGCGGAGAGCTTACCACTTTGCTATCGTTACGTTACACATGACAAAGTGAAAATTTAGGAATCTTATTAAGTATGTAGTTTACTCCATCTATTGAACATATTTTGTGTTTGTGTGGAAAGCAAAACATGTGTCAAGAAAAACAAAGATGACTATGATGTGGTCAGTACATTAATGACTGATTTTGCTAAAATGCCAAAAATTCAAATATCTTCATATCAACAAGCACTGCACCCCTACTCTTACACTAAAAATCACCCAAATAATATACATTAAACAAGTCTGATCTTTTATTGAGGAAACAAAATATCTATTCGCTATTTTGTTTCTGTAGGTGTACGTTAAATGTCGTACGACAGACAACCTGTTTTACACCTTAAGATGAACCCGCAGTATGTGTTTCACCTTGTCTATGAGTAATGTATAATACAAAAGCTCATCTTTGAATCAAGCAACGATTACTGGTTAGTCATATATCATTCAATGAAAAAAACAAGTTCATTGTAACATTTTACTACATTGTAGTGATGAAACCTTGAAAAAAGTGAAAAGTTAATAGGTAAGTCCGTTTTTCTCGATATTCCAATCACCAGCAAATTAAAATCGAATTCATCTAGTCCGTGTTGATTACATACATAATAAGTATATCCTGATCAAGCGTAAATCGAAAATATCGGGAAAATCCAATTTGCATATTTAAATAACTAATCAAATTTAGACATAGTTAAAAGTCCCCTTTTCATAAGCAAATACACGCCCACCATCCTCACTTTGGTGCATTTCTTATATTGGTGTCATGACGTCGTCTATGTGGTTTTAGAGTCATTTGCATACATGGTGCTGTTTCACTTAAAATTCAATGCAACGAATAAAATCAAACTGTTAGGAAGTATTCATGTTTAAAATAACCAACTACGTAGTATTTTCGCGAAAAAACTGAAATATGAGATTTTGAATCTATTATTCATTTGCACATACGTTCTATATACGGTGATACCTAACGATAGCATGTTGAAATAAAATCAGTTAAACGGAGGTTAAAATTCAATTTAAAAAATGCAATGCCCGACATTAGTTCACTGTCTGATTTCATTAGTGTTCTGAAATGAGTGCATTTGAAATGAATAGATTTGAAACACCACGATTAAGATTTGTCCTGTTGTATATATACATAGTACAAGAGCGTGTTAAACACGTCTTCAAGAAGAAGCCAAGTGTGATTTTCCTGTCAAGCATGGGTTGTCACATGAACAAAGCTCCCTGAAAGAGTGCTCCGCTTGTGCCCATTCCTAATCGCTTCTATAAAATGCCGTCGTGCTATATGCGGTACGGTATACTGAGGTTTTGTACACTGTTCCGTTTTCTTGTGAGTACACGTTAACCATGTCTTTATTTCATGGTATTTATGAATGAATTTCCGTTATTGTCTATGCAAAAAATTTATCTATTTGAAGATGTGTGATTACAAAAGGTTCAGTCTTTAATTCGTTTATTTAACTTTTTATCAATTGTTGTAAGTTACATTCTGTCGATATAATGTATGATCTAGGTCGCCTTAGCATGAATGTCAAGGTTGTTGTCATACCTGAAGCTCGCATTATTATGTAGTACTGTACTTTGGTAACATTGAGCCGTTGATAAGCAGGACCAAGTACACAGAAACAGCTATAGTTGTGTTGGCTCTGCAGTGCTACCTTACTGTATTGGTACAAAGTGAAAGGCGGAGCAATAACGTATCATATAACATAACACTCTGTGGACAGTCTGAACAGGATAGGATGAATGTAAAATAGTAAATATGTAATTTGTTAAAACGGAAACAAAAAGCGGTGAAACATTTGCTGATTTGGGAATATATTAGATCACAGATATTCTTTTACAGAAACCAGTATACACTACATGTATATTTACTAAATGCAGGGAATACTATATTGTTACCCATACAACCCACAAACAGCCAACAGCATTTATTCAGAGAGAAATGTCGATAAGCTGCAATTTCATACGTAATGATGTTACCTATGTTATACGTTTTGCATATTATCAAATAAAACATGAAATATCTTATATACTGATTTCATGATATACACGATCAATATGGCATTTTGAATAAATAATTACTCTGTACATCTAGATATTTAAATTGATATTCAAATGATGTATCTAAGTATTGATATTCTTTCTTTATTGGTTATGTGTTAAGCTTAAGCCATTGCATTGATATCCTCATAACCCTCATTTGGCATTTAGTTGTTGTAATTTTAACAGTCGTGATTAAATTTTGAGGTAAAATCTCCGGTCAGGTTATCTCTTAAGGTAAAATTTCCTGTCAGGAAATCTCTAAAGGTAAAATTTCCTGTCAGGAAATCTCTTAAGGTAAAATCTCCTGTCAGGAAATCTCTTAAGGTAAAATCTCCTGTCAGGTTATCTCTTAAGGTAACATTTCCTGTCAGGAAATCTCTAAAGGTAAAATCTCCTGTCAGGAAATCTCTTAAGGTAAAATCTCCTGTCAGGTAATCTCTTCAGGTAAAATCTCCTGTCAGGTAATCTCTTCAGGTAAAATCTCCTGTCAGGAAATCTCTTCAGGTAAAATCTCCTGTCAGGAAATCTCTTCAGGTAAAATCTCCTGTCAGGTAATCTCTTAAGGTAAAATCTCCTGTCAGGTAATCTCTTAAGGTAAAATCTCCTGTCAGGAAATCTCTTCAGGTAAAATCTCCTGTCAGGTAATCTCTTCAGGTAAAATCTCCTGTCAGAAAATCTCTTAAGGTAAAATCTCCTGTCAGGTAATCTCTTTGTAAGGTAAAACCTCCTGTCTGGAAATCTCTTAAGGTAAAATATCCTGTCAGGTAATCTCTTAAGGTAAAATATTCTGTCAGGTAATCTCTTAAGGTAAAATCTCCTGTCAGGTAATCTCTTAAGGTAAAATATCCTGTCAGGTAATCTCTTAAGGTAAAATCTCCTGTCAGGTAATCTCTTAAGGTAAAATATCCTGTCAGGTAATCTCTTAAGGTAAAATATCCTGTCTGGAAATCTCTTAAGGTAAAATCTCCTGTCAGGTAATCTCTTAAGGTAAAATATCCTGTCAGGTAATCTCTTAAGGTAAAATCTCCTGTCAGGTAATCTCTTAAGGTAAAATATCCTGTCAGGTAATCTCTTAAGGTAAAATATCCTGTCAGGTAATCTCTTAAGGTAAAATCTCCTGTCAGGTTATCTCTTAAGGTAACATTTCCTGTCAGGAAATCTCTAAAGGTAAAATCTCCTGTCAGGAAATCTCTTAAGGTAAAATCTCCTGTCAGGTAATCTCTTCAGGTAAAATCTCCTGTCAGGTAATCTCTTCAGGTAAAATCTCCTGTCAGGAAATCTCTTCAGGTAAAATCTCCTGTCAGGAAATCTCTTCAGGTAAAATCTCCTGTCAGGTAATCTCTTAAGGTAAAATCTCCTGTCAGGTAATCTCTTAAGGTAAAATCTCCTGTCAGGAAATCTCTTAAGGTAAAATCTCCTGTCAGGTAATCTCTTCAGGTAAAATCTCCTGTCAGAAAATCTCTTAAGGTAAAATCTCCTGTCAGGTAATCTCTTTGTAAGGTAAAACCTCCTGTCTGGAAATCTCTTAAGGTAAAATATCCTGTCAGGTAATCTCTTAAGGTAAAATATTCTGTCAGGTAATCTCTTAAGGTAAAATCTCCTGTCAGGTAATCTCTTAAGGTAAAATATCCTGTCAGGTAATCTCTTAAGGTAAAATCTCCTGTCAGGTAATCTCTTAAGGTAAAATATCCTGTCAGGTAATCTCTTAAGGTAAAATATCCTGTCTGGAAATCTCTTAAGGTAAAATCTCCTGTCAGGTAATCTCTTAAGGTAAAATATCCTGTCAGGTAATCTCTTAAGGTAAAATCTCCTGTCAGGTAATCTCTTAAGGTAAAATATCCTGTCAGGTAATCTCTTAAGGTAAAATATCCTGTCAGGTAATCTCTTAAGGTAAAATCTTCTGTCAGGTAATATCTTAAGGTAAAATATCCTGTCAGGTAATCTCTTAAGGTAAAATATCCTGTCAGGTAATCTCTTAAGGTAAAATATCCTGTCAGGTAATCTCTTAAGGTAAAATATCCTGTCAGGTAATCTCTTAAGGTAAAATATCCTGTCAGGTAACACTTATTGCTATTCCTCTGTATTTCAATCCAATTTACGCGCTAACTGTTTTATTTTCTGATCAAATAATTCCCTGTTGTATCAATTTTAAGTACTCACAATACCAAAAAGGTGTGTACGAGGATAGCAGGGGTCAACAGTCTAAAATATATCTAAAGATATGGGTCTCGTAAGTGATATTGGCTCCAACACTCGGACATGGATACAAGTATTAGGACTAATTAATCAGTATGGTCATTGTAGTGACTACTAAATGATGCTGTTGGACGCTATAGATATCCTCCGGCTACAAGTGTTACCTTTTATTTGTAATGGTGAATTTATCATCGTTGTAATTTTTCATGACGCTCTTATACTTTTAAGACACCAACATGTTAACAGAATTTAAATAAAAACGCATATTCAATAAAATTAGTTATAATATAAACAAAAAAATGTTTACACAGCGTCTTCATAAAAACAAACAACAGCAACAAGAGAAACAAGGGGAGAGGGAAATAAAACAGTTTTTCAGAAGGGTTAAAAATGGAAAAATATTATGACGACCTTAGATTTTTTCCAGTCTCCGTGAACCGGATCGTCTCGAAACCTTGTTTCGGGAGTTAGTTTGTTGCGATTCCAAGGATTTCAATTCGGACCATTTTTAGTAATTATGATTTTCTCTTTCGTTATTTACAATATTTCTGTACGGTCATATGATATTTTGTTTTAGTTGATATATTATGATAAAGCACTGTATAGTGTGAATATATACATAGTTCAATCGGATGAAAACATTGTGTAGCGTTTAGATACGTGTACATTGAAGAATTCACAAGGCCTATGTTATCGTTAATAAAGCCTTGTACAGACTATCTTCAGGCTTGGTTCTCATGGTCTATGTTACATCATTATGGCGTAACACAATCAATAGCCCAAAGGGAGATAATAACGTTATCGTGTATTTCAAGGTGTAACGACAGTAATTGATTAAACAGCATTTTGGGGCTAAACATACTGAATATGTACAATGATGTTGCATGAGGATGATAAATCAAGGCATCGACCTCAGTCAAAGGCAATAATTGTATAATACTGTTAGAATATTTTCTACATAATTGGGAATGAGCAAGTTTTAAGCAAAATGATGCGACTGGGGGTTAGTGTAGAGTAAAAGAAAAATGGTTTTTGATATTACCATGAACTAAAGAACATTTAGAAAAAAAAATCCTGTACAGGCAGTTTTGAATATAAGACAACATATCAACATATCATTCCATGTAAAGAATGACAGAAATTATTTTTTTTCTATACTGACTAGCCTGTATTTATATTGCTTTGTAATCAACGCATCTGCATGCTTTCAGAAATGAAAAAAAAAAAAAAAATAGTAAACAAGAAATGGAAAGAGTTCCTTTTGAAACCCCCCCCCCAAAAAAAAATGCCTACCAGTAGGCTATAATAAGTATCTAAAAGGGTTTATTTTAAGGGGTACCAAGAAACTTTGGGCATGGTCTTAAAATTAACCCTTTCAGACACTTGTATTATATTTACCAGGTATAATAACCCATTGGTAGCCACTTTGGGTGGGGGGTTCAAAAGGAACTCTTACCCAACAAATGATTCTATACATTCGTTTAATTTACTCTGGATAAGTATAGTTGTACTAATGTTATTAGCTATACACGGCATTTTATGTTAGTATGTCTTTATACAAGATAAGTAAAGTAACACTTTACTTACCTGTAAGAATTCTGAAGAGATACAGATTGCACTTACCTGTAGAAGACCCGTCACTGTCCACCTGGACACTGCGACTGATTGGTCCTGTCTCCGGGTCCAGGTATCGATTCTTCGTGGCCACTCAGGTGTGACCGGCGGTGTTAAGGTAACACAGACCATGGGTCAGAGCGTTGGTCCATAACGATAAATCACAGTGATTTAGAGTGATATATGTTCGACTGTACACCTGGGAAAACAATAATTTGTCTGCACCATCCTTCTGCATAGTTCACTACGTCATTTAAGAGTTAGTACCTGTACTGCACGCAGTAAAATAGCCCTTGTACGTGTGAACTGTCACTACTTTTGTCACGAATAGGCATGTTTTCATTACCACGGTACCATAGTGTATATCGGTCTGCAGTGTGTACGATATATTTCTTCTTTTTTTATTTCCATATTATACAATGAATGGAATAATGGTTTGTACCTTTAACAAAGTACGTGAATTCTGGTAGCTACTGATTAACACACAACTGTTTCATTTATTATCATTATCCTCGGCAACGGGACCTCCATCCGCGATTATCAATCTTAGAGATTATTTCTTTTAAAAGCCAAATAATTACTTATGACAATGCTCCGTTACTTTTTTCTTTTGTTTTTTTTTACAATGAAATGGAAATGCATTATTTCTTTTTTGTATCTCATGAGAACAAAACCTAGCGTTTTGTATACCTGTATTCGTGAGTTGGGATTGAATTGCCTAAAGGAAATCTCCACATAATGGTAAACAATCTTACCGTTATGATGCACTGTGTTTTATGTACACAATGAAAAACATGTTCATTTGTTGTTAGGAATGAATCACTATGATAGTTATAGTAGTAATTTGACGCACGATTCTTTTGGAACAACTTTGAAAACCTTCAAAACGTTTATATAGAATAACATAATATGCTCTTTTTAATGACATGTATCAAAGTTGATGTTTTAGAAATACATATTTTATAAAACAACGATATTCGGGGATTTTCTAAAATTATGTTAAGATTTTTTTTATTTAGGTTAGACGGACGGCATCGACCAATAAAAAGGGACGCTTTATCATCATTTACAGATTTTAGGACGACATATGTTAAATGAAATATAGATACCTTTACTACAGCCTGGCCTTGCCAGCTTCTGTATATCCATAATTAGTGCCTGAATGTACGAATAGCAATGGCCACTTCAAGGAACAGATGACGGACATTTGCTGACAGGAATGACGTTATCGTCTTTGTCATGCGCGTGATGTATTTCTATTAACGATGTTTATCAGAAATATTTGCGGTAAGTGATGAGAATGTTTACCTTATATTGTTGATTACACCTTATATGTATATACATCTACAAATAAACATGTAAATATATATGCGTATATGTCATTTAAGGTCAAGAATGTTATATTATTTAGAGATAGACGAATGGTACACAAAACGCTGACAGACCAGAAAAACACGATGACGGTACACAATGAGAAAACGATCAAGGATGTTTTCTTTGTGACAAATCATCTGAACTTTCTGAATTCGTGCTACAAAAATATGGTAACATAATAACTACTAAAATAGTTTTAGTATTCTGATGAAAGTATCTTCAATATACATCTACCAAATTTTTTGTCATTCATGACTAAGAAGCTGACAGAAAACAGAAAAAAATCATTCACATGCATGTTTATGCAAATGTTCCCTTAATGATTAAAGCACAAATTCAGTTATGTTGAAAATCGAAAAAAAAAATCGAAGTAAACATCTGATTACAAAAAACATATAAAAATACCATATCGATCACATTCCAATTTGAACACAATTCGTTGAAACGAGCGCAAACTCTGACCAAAAGAAAGATTTACCTATAGTATACATGTATTTACAAAATTCCAATGCGAGGTGTTCCGGAAGGGTAAACATCTTTTGCTTCATCGACGATACCAGTCGTGTTAATCCTGATCAAATGTCATGTTTATAAACAACAAAACTAAGCAGGTATACTTACGAGCATGATACATATCTAACTTCATATCAAACAAGTAAGTAGTCTTAAGATTAATTTCCCGATAAGACCGTGATAGCGACTATAACGCTTCCCGATATATTTTACAATCAGGCATCTCTCGAATGTTTATGTTGTAAGATATCTAATCATATGGCGATATTGGTAACATGCCCTTGAAAGCCGATTGCGATACATCAGCATCGCTGACTGGGGGTAGTTGTTAATGCCATCTAGAAATAGAAATTTTGCATATAAACACTATCTTTAGGTTATGTTAGAAGTAAAGATCGCGTTAAACGGCTGATGTGACCCTGAATACCATTCCTAACGACAGCTTGTTTGTTATGCTAAATCTAGAGGCGAAGTGTTCAAATGCTAGGTTAAACCTAGGTAACACGAAGGGTAACTTTCACAATTGGACAGACAAATATGTATTTTTCAGCTAATGTGCTCAGTGCTCAGTTTCTCTCGGGTATATAACGTTTCTTTGTTCAGCTTAATGATTCCACGTATTATCAAAAACCAAGTCCATAGCTGTGGACAGTTTACCACCTGCTTACCCTGTTATAGCGTTGTCTCACTGAAATACAATTACAAATACATGGCCATATTAAAATCATGCTCTAAATCGAAGATAATTCTCTTTAACAATATTCTTCTACAATCGACGATAGAAACTATACAACATCAGAAATTTACCTACTTTAATGACTAGTTCATTAATACATGCACTTTGACCTTTTCCTCTAGAATGCAATGATATTGAACCTATACTTATTATCCTAACATATCACTGACATACACAACTATACTTTGTCTTTATTACAAAGCACTATTTTGTTTCATATGTCTACCTGTAATTAACAATGACTGCCCATTGCGCCCCCTAGCGTAATAGTAAAATACATGAAAGAACTGTAGGTGTGTGATATATTGTACCACTGCGCCTTGATGTGTTCATCCTATTGTACTGGTAAGTATTGTATAAGAGAAACATAAGTGAAAAGCAGATTTTATCAAAAATTTAAAGTGAGATACAGTAGACCCAAATAATACATAAAACTGCATCATACAAGTGGTTCGTCCTTCGAGGACTCGTCAATGATGATGTAAAGTAACATTTAAAACTAATAAAGCGAATAAAGAAAACTAAAATTGTTAGAAATAAATGTCAAAATCGAGACGAAGAGGTGTACAAGCCCTATAATTCAATGAATTACTTTTTATATGTCTGATATTCGGATTAATTCAAACGTGATGGCAGGTTATAGCAAACTTCCGAGTCTAATAGTCACTGACCAGTGTCTACCACTTGCCTTCTCAAGGATTGCACAACAGCCAAGATTCTATTAAAACATACACGTGAATGACACCTTTCAGTATTTAGATAAAATTAGATAAAACAGCGTCAAATATTGAATCAAACTGTATCATACAGCTGTTTCGTCCTTCTAGGACTCGTCAATGATTTTATGGACCTAAATTTGAAAACTTAGGAGACAACTTCATGAGTCCAAAATTAAAAAGAATGATCAACAATGCATAAATGCGTACAAATAATAAGATAAATACTTGAGCTAAGTGATATATATATATATATATATATATATATATATATATATATATATATATATATATCTTTATATACATATATATATATATCGTGTTATTGCGCCTTTCTGTGTTCACACTACCACACCGTAATGATACAGACCAGTGGTAAGTGTGATATATATCGTACAATCGCGCCTCTCTGTGTTCACCCTACCATACCGTTATGATACAGACCGGTACGAAGTGTGATACATATCTTAACAAGATCCCCATTTACATAACTAGTAGCTCTGAGTACCGACTAATTACTTCTATGATAGATGAATAATTAGAGAAAAAAAGTGTTAATTACTTTGTTATCCGTTAATACACAGAAAGAGGAGACAAGAGCTAAATATTATCATCCTTAATTACAATGATGGTCACTTCATTATTCTTGTGTTTTTACGAGTAGAATGAAAAAGTAGCGACTATCATTTTTTTTAAAATTTTTGTTTCTGTTTTAATCTTCTTTTGTTTTTTCTCTTTGATGATAGTAGTTCTTTGCAATATTTAAGCGTTATCTATTCTAATCGTTTTTCTTTAAGAATAAACTGTTGATCTTGTAGGAAACCGACGTTTTTTTTACTATATATATATTTCCGTTTATTTGATTTCATTAGACCATGGGGATCAATAACTATATTGATAGCAACGATAACAAAGTGATAGTCAAATATCACAGAACCGAAATACATCTTATATATAGATAATAATATTGCTTACTATGCCAGTAAATACACTCGAATATAATTTAAAACATACCATTTTGAGGTTAGATTTAAAAGAGGACGATGTCAGTAGAATAATTTAGTCAAGGCCATTGTCATTTGTGTGAAAAGCTCTCATTGTGTTAAATAAAATGTTGTATGGGAAAAGTTCAGAAGAGTGTTAAGATTTTTTTTCTTAGAACTAAAGCATCTATATATTAACTACTACATAGTACGATTTAATTGCCCGTACAGAGAAGGTAGGCGGAAATGTTTACAGTTATAAAAGTAGCTATGGTAATCAGGATCTGTAACAACGGATAGAAATGTATACAGTTTCTCTAGACCAGAATTCACGACAGTACTTCTATTGATATATAAATGTAATTTGGGAAGGAGACCTGATTTCACTACAGTACTCCTGTTGGTGCACCCTAATTTTCAACCCACTTTTGGCCTTAAGTGTCTTAATAAATCGCGTGTCTGTTGTACAATTAATTGCTTGCTGACTCGAATTTTTTGGATAAAAAATAGACATCTTTTTATTGTAAGGACTTAATCGATCTAGAATTATATTTCCGTAAATAAAGTCATTTTCCGAAAAAACTATTATGTTTGTGCATCCTGGGGATACCCTAATTTGATAAGTCTGTGTAATATATACCCAAACCGAAAACGGAAGGGAAAATACGATTAGGGGACGAGTCTCGTACCCCGTTCCTCCAGACTCGAGATGGACAGGTTATAGTACAGAGTTGGACCCCGATTGTAGTAAGTATAACATTTTGTAGGGTCACGTGTACAGAGCGCCTTGACGGTAAGTGGATTAGTCACGAATAACATTTTTTATGGGCTTGTTGATGAAGCGACATATGTACAGGTTCCTACATGTTTACAATGACACATTGTAGTTGATAGGTTGACTGCTCTATAGGATGGATTGGATTATGGTGTGTGTGCGAACTGATAAACATTACCATAGCTTAAGCTATATTTATAAATGGTACTGAATGGTGCAATTCACTTTTGTGTCTTTTGTACAATTACTACTGGTATGCTCATCTGGTGGATTGTAGCTACTGAAGTGTGCTGCTTACCTTCTACGTCATCAAAACTGGTGACACTATGATAATAAAAAGATAAATAAATAAAAAATAAGAAAAGAAACACTGCATTTATTATCACACGTGATGATACATACGAACTGTACATGCTTGTATATAGTGTATATTATATGGTGTATTGTAACCACTTACATACATCGTATATATATATATATAATGTACTTACATAGATACGTGTATGTATCAAACGCTACAGCAATTTATGGATCTCTAAACATTTTAAGGACTTTCAGACTGCCTGATGATTTGTTAACAAATCAAGGATATAAATATACTTTTATTAACGTAACGAAAACAGTAGAAACTACAGACACATTTAATTGTGTTTATTTGTATTTGTTTTTAGTGAAATATATATTTTTTAACTGAAAACGTACAAATCACGTAGCGAGATGACTATGTGTAGTATACAGACCTTTGTCTATTAGCTAGAAGGACATAGTTCAAAAAGTCCAGTAGTTCAATATGTACATCAGCAGTTCTTCATTTCATATCACTCGTACAGTTTTATGTACACACTAAAGTAAAAAGATGGATTATGAAACAAGCGGATAGTTTATATCAATCTACTTCAGTCCATTATATAGTCCAGCAGCCAAATAAGTATATCTTATCTGGGGGAATGTGTACCAATGGTTTTGTATGAGGATAGATATGTCGGGTTACACTTCTACTTTTAACAAGATTTAACTTGAGTTACCTCCCCTGTTAAGTTTCGAATTCATATTTAAAAAAAAAAAATAAATAATGAAAATAATTGAATACATGTATTTCTAAAAAAGAGGGTAGATAGGTAAGGATATTTAAAAATAATGTTTGTTTGCTTTTGATATTGGCATCTGTAGTAAACCATATCGATTAGTGAATTATTTATACTCAAGTGTCAGGTGTGTATAAGTGTTTGTATGTGCAAATGGTGAGATATTTATCAATCTGAATATCACAATCTGTTGTTTGACTTTTGAAAATGATAGTCTGCCCTGTACTATCACGTGGGGAGTTTCAATGAAATTCCATCACACAGTGTAGCACTTATGGTGTGTTGGACAGATTGATAGACAGACAAGATATTTCCTGTACACACTCTTCCCAACTTGTTAACAGAGGATTTAAAAGAAAATGAAATACACCTTTTTTTACCAAACGTTGGAAAATACGGCAAGTAACAAGAAGTATGGCACTGTAAGGTCTAAAGTTCAAGAGATATGGGTAGAGGTAAGGGTGGCACTATAAGGTCTCCGGTTCATGGCACTATAAGTTCGCAGGTTCCAGAAGCATTGACAGAGAGACAGAGAGTAGGGGTGGCACTATAAGGTCACAGGTTCCAGAAGCATTGACATAGAGTAAGGATGGCACTATAAGTTCGCAGGTTCCAGAAGCATTGACAGAGAGACAGAGAGTAGGGGTGGCACTATAAGGTCACAGGTTCCAGAAGCATTGACAGAGAGACAGAGAGTAGGGGTGGCACTATAAGGTCACAGGTTCCAGAAGCATTGACAGAGAGTAAGGATGGCACTATAAGGTCACAGGTTCCAGAAGCATTGACAGAGAGTAAAGGTTGCACAATAAGGTCTCAGGTTCATGGCACTATAAGGTCACAGGTTCCAGAAGCATTGACAGAGAGTAAGGATGGCACTATAAGGTCTCAGGTTCCAGAAGCATTGACAGAGAGACAGAGAGTAGGGGTGGCACTATAAGGTCACAGGTTCCAGAAGCATTGACAGAGAGTAAAGGTTGCACAATAAGGTCTCAGGTTCATGGCACTATCAGGTCACAGGTTCCAGAAGCATTGACAGAGAGTAAGGATGGCACGTTAAGTTCGCAGGTTCCAGAAGCATTGACAGAGAGTAAGGGTTGCACTTTAAGGGTTCACACTATAAGGTCTCAGGTTCCAGGAGCATTGACAGAGAGTAAGGATGGCACTATAAGTTCTCAGGTTCCAGGAGCATTGATAGAGTTCTCTATTGGGCTCCTCTTTAATGTCTCAGGTTCATGGCACTATAAGGTCGCAGGTTCCAGAAGCATTGACAGAGAGTAAGGGTTGCACTTTAAGTTCTCAGGTTCATGGCACTATAAGGTAACAGGTTCCAGGAGCGTTGACAGAGAGTAAGGATGGCACTATAAGGTCTCAGGTTCCAGAAGCATTGATAGAGGGTAAGGATGGCACTATAAGGTCTCAGGTTCATGGCACTATAAGGTCACAGGTTCCAGAAGCATTGACAGAGAGTAAGGATGGCACTATAAGTTCGCAGGTTCCAGAAGCATTGACAGAGAGTAAGGATGGCACTATAAGGTCTCAGGTTCCAGAAGCATTGACAGAGAGACAGAGAGTAGGGGTGGCACTATAAGGTCACAGGTTCCAGAAGCATTGACAGAGAGTAAAGGTTGCACTTTAAGGTCTCAGGTTCATGGCACTATAAGGTCACAGGTTCCAGAAGCATTGACAGAGAGTAAGGATGGCACTATAAGTTCGCAGGTTCCAGAAGCATTGACAGAGAGTAAGGGTTGCACTATAAGGTCTCAGGTTCATGGCACTATAAGGTCACAGGTTCCAGAAGCATTGACAGAGAGTAAGGATGGCACTATAAGGTCTCAGGTTCCAGAAGCATTGACAGAGAGACAGAGAGTAGGGGTGGCACTATAAGGTCTCAGGTTCCAGAAGCATTGACAGAGAGTAAGGGTGGCACTCTAATGATCAAGACACAATGAGTTCACTCGATCCAGAAGCATTGACAGAGAGTAAGGATGGCATTATAAGTTCTCAGGTTCCAGAAGCACGACAGACAGACAGAGAGTAAGAGAGTAAGGATGAGAGTAAGGATGGCACTATGAGGTCTCAGGTTCCAGAAGCAGCAGTGACAGAGAGTAAGGGTGGCACTATAAGGTCTCAGGTTCCAGAAGCACTGACAGAGAGTAAGGATGGCACTATAAGGTCTCAGGTTCCAGAAGCACTGACAGAGAGTAAGGATGGCACTATAAGTTCTCAGGTTCCAGAAGCATTGACAGAGAGTAAGGGTTGCACTATAAGGTCTCAGGTTCATGGCACTATAAGGTCACAGGTTCCAGAAGCATTGACAGAGAGTAAGGATGGCACTATAAGGTCTCAGGTTCCAGAAGCATTGACAGAGAGACAGAGAGTAGGGGTGGCACTATAAGGTCTCAGGTTCCAGAAGCATTGACAGAGAGTAAGGGTGGCACTATAAGGTCTCAGGTTCCAGAAGCACTGACAGAGAGTAAGGATGGCATTATAAGTTCTCAGGTTCCAGAAGCACGACAGACAGACAGAGAGTAAGAGAGTAAGGATGGCACTATGAGGTCTCAGGTTCCAGAAGCACGACAGACTGACAGAGAGTAAGGGTGGCACTATAAGGTCTCAGGTTCCAGAAGCACTGACAGAGAGTAAGGATGGCACTATAAGTTCTCAGGTTCCAGAAGCACGACAGACAGACAGAGAGTAAGAGAGTAAGGATGGCACTATTAGGTCTCAGGTTCCAGAAGCACGACAGACAGACAGAGAGTAAGGGTGGCACTATAAGGTCTCAGGTTCCAGAAGCATTGACAGAGAGTAAGGGTGGCACTATAAGGTCTCAGGTTCCAGAAGCACTGACAGAGAGTAAGGATGGCACTATAAGTTCTCAGGTTCCAGAAGCACGACAGACAGACAGAGAGTAAGAGAGTAAGGATGGCACTATTAGGTCTCAGGTTCCAGAAGCACGACAGACAGACAGAGAGTAAGGGTGGCACTATAAGGTCTCAGGTTCCAGAAGCACTGACAGAGAGTAAGGGTGGCACTAGAAGGTCTCAGGTTTCCTATTTAGCGTTTGATGCCTTCTTCTACAATTATATTTCATTTCGAAAAGCTATTTCAAATAACGAAAAGACATTTAGAGGTTTCATTTATAAGACAGTTTAACAAGATATCAAACAACTTTATAGATAGCGATATCAAAATCACTATCACGAGGTAAAATTAAAATGGATTACTGGTGCTGTAAAAAAAATCTCCTTCTATAAATATATTTTTCTTTGTTTGTAAATTTCTGAGATTTCTGTTACGTTCATGGAAAACTTTATCAAGATGTAAACGCCGACAAAGTTATTCAATGGAAACTTTGCAAGGACGATCTTACATTGATCACTTCTTACAAGGTAATAAATCAAATAACTTAAAGCCTTTATTGAAATATTATTTCAATTTTAGAATAAGCTCTTTCTTTTTAAAATAATTTGTATAATATATTATATTATATTATATTTTTAGACAATGACTAGTCGTGCTCCGCTGTTGGTGGCGGCGATAGATTTCGGCACTACTTTTTCTGGTTACGCCTTCTCCTTCCGCCACGATTACGAAAGAGACCCACTAAAGATATCGTGTAACAACTGGGTCGCAGGTGGGCGTGGCTTGGTATCACTTAAAACACCATCAACCATACTTCTTGATTCAGACAGGAAGTTTCACTCCTTTGGATACGAAGCTGAAAATAAATATTCAGAGTTGACTGAAGAAGACGACCATCATGATTGGCTGTACTTCAAACGATTCAAGATGTTACTACATAACAATAGAGTGTGTATAGTAACATGAATATACATGTAAACATATATATAAACCAACACACGTTTCATAGGAAATGGCTTGGCGTTTAAGGTATCGGCGTGGAAATTGTCATTTCCTCATTTATTTTATTGGTCAACTAAATATCCGTGTAGTAATTGTCAGAAAATGTTATTTTTGTAAAGCTGCATTTTAGCAGTGATTTGGTGAATAAACATTTATGTTTTAGTTTTCAAATAATGTTATCTGTCGTTTAGAAGTTTTATTTCAGAAACTCTTGTCATATTTTGGTTGTCGGATTCGTGCTAAGTGATATCGTGTTTAAAGAAGCTTCGTTAAGAAAAATGCGCCTTAAGCGAAGCTTTAAATACATTTGGAAACTGTTTGTATGTTTCATCTTGATAGGTGTAATTCTGATCTCGGAACGTAATATGCAGTTTATTTGTTGATAAAGAAGGTTAGGAAGACAACAGATAATTACACACTATCAGTAATAATTAGCATAAATTTGTCAATTCGTCTAATTAAATCTTACATCAAATGCTGACTGTTTGCCCTCAATAGGATCTCCGCCGATCAACTAAGATAAAAGACATCAACGGTAAGTCTATGTCGGCCATGGTGATTTTCTCGATGGCGATTCGATACCTCCGGGAACACCTTCTGGAGACAATTCATCTTCAAATGGATGGTTTCAGTGAAGACATGATTGGCTGGGTACTCACCGTACCTGCAATCTGGGACGATGGCGCTAAACAATTCATGCGTGAAGCAGCCAAGGACGTAAGTACTACATATGACCAAAGGTAAACATAACCATCACTATGGCAACTACTGCCTTAGATAAGAGATACTTTTTTCGCGTCGTGATGTTTGTTCTTATTTCTGTGACAGGTAAGACTGTCCGGAATGATTAAGTCTTAACTCTTCACATGCCCACACCTTACATTGGAATAATGAATGTTGAAATGAACATTTCCTAACACGTGTTTTCATGTTTTACGAGAGGAAGGTTTCATGTTGTCGATATTTAAATCTTTTCTCCTTCATTTGATATGATTTAGTGACTGTGTATTGTACCGATGATTGTAGGCTGGTATTGATAACGACAAGCTGACATTGGCCTTAGAACCCGAGGCAGCATCACTGTACTGTATGAAGCAGCCGATGACCAAGCTCACGACGGTCAACCAAAAAACATCTTTCGTGGAATTTGAGGTCGGAACCAAATACATGGTTATCGACATTGGAGGTAATAAGGCGTTACAAGAGTTACCTCCCTTGGTCCACATTTGTCAACAACACAGTGTGCATTCTTGTTATCTCCTGTAATAGATATAGATACCCTGAATCCTCGATACTCAAGGGGTTACGTTCACTCTTGCTCCCTATACCCTGGAACATTTCATTGCAAAACTGGAGGTTACTTGTGCGACACCTTTTGGATAAGACAAGAAAACTGGTTTGATTCTTTGATGTATAGTTAGTCAAAGGAGCCTATACATTTGTGATTGGTCAGTTTCTTTTTTCTCCTAAAACTCCTTGTGCCTTCAGTTTTGCCTTTGCCTGGAAAAGGGATGCAGTGAGCATAAGTGATTTTAATCCCCGAAATATTGAGGATGAGAAACACTGTTGCAGTGAACATTTTACAGAAAACGGTGTTTACACCAATCGTGATTATTAACTAGTTTGAATATTTTAGAATTTATAAAAAAGCAATATACTATTGAAGACGATTTTATCTAAGTGATTACAATAAACGATCAACTCGAAATGACTATTGTTACTTCGGGCTTATATTATCACCCTTACACCGAGGTCGGTATTGGCTTCTAAATGTTAAGGTTTTGGTAGTGTTGAAAGGCATCAGTAAGCCCCTTTATAAGTGTACTAGGGTACTGAGGGTTTCTGTGGTTGTAATATATTACTTCCGTTAGTCTTTATAAATGATATTTCAGGAAAAAGTATGTTTTATTCAAACCTTTTGGAATTCGACCATTTTTATCAAATCTCATCTTATCCAATCTAATGTTAAGGTTTTAGTGCCAATGTTGGCAGACATTTTTTCCTGTTCAAATATCGGTATATCAATAAATAGATTGCAGTTGGAGAATCCACTCCCAATCGTTAGTTTGAGGTTTAGTGATGAACGATATTAGGGGAGTACTCTTGTTTTATCTGTGTTTTATTCCAGGTGGAACAGTTGACATCACTATTCACGAAATAATCTCCAGTGGAAAAATCCGTGAGATACAAGCCGCCAGCGGTGGATCGTTTGGCGGAACAAATGTGGATAGTAAGTTCAATCAATTTCTTGTGAAACTTTTCGGAAACGATGTGCTTACCGAACTTAAGGCGAAATGCATGCAAGATTATCTTGACTTATTCCGCGATTTTGAAACAAAGAAAAGAACACTGAAACCGAACTCTGAGGGCCGTATGGTCTTCCGAATACCTTTCTTATTAATGCAAATTTTCAAGGCAACAACTGACGAGGAATTAGACAAATCTCTGTTGAATTCTCCCTTCAGTGACACTGTTTCCATTCGCGGAGACAAGATATTGGTTGACATATTAATATGTAAGGAGTTTTTCAGGGAAGCTTGTGATGGTATAACCGAAAGTGCAGAACAAGCCCTGGAAACTGCCAAAGAAGTAAACATTTCTAAGATCCTACTTGTTGGTGGTTTTTCCGAGTCACAAATGATACAGCATGCGATCAGACACAAATTCCCAGGGAAAACTGTTGTGTCACCAGGAGATGCCGGACTAGCTGTACTCAAAGGCGCAGTCCTCTTTGGACATGAACCTGACACTATAAAATCAAGAGTGATGAAGTATTCGTATGGTGTAGAGGTGAATCAACATTACGATCCTGACATCCATCCCGATGTCTACAAGTTCTGGCAAGCAAATAAAAGCAGATGGATGTGCCGTTACTGCTTTGATCCGTTCGTTAAAGCTGGGGATGAAGTTGAGGTCGGTAGCACCGTGACAAATACCTATGGGCCAGAGGAAAAAGACTCAATCGAAGGCATCGGTATTTTTGCTTCAACAAAGGTTCCAAGGTTTATCAAGGATCCTTCTTGCTTCAGACTCGGTGCCATGTACATAAAGATGCCGAATGGAGGTTGGCCATTGCATGCCAGCCTCAAAGTGGAGATGAAATTCGGAGGGACGGAGTTCACTGTTACCATAACAGATGAGTGGTTTGGAGACTCATACTCAGATTCGTTTGACTTCATAAAGTAATGATATATGAACCGATGAAAGGTGTTTGTTATGTTACTATTTATGTGTGAATTGTAAACTTTTTCAAAGGAACCATTCTAGAAGCTGTTGCTTATAGTGCCGATACTGCTTTCTTTAAATGACTGTTCCCGTTCTTAACCCTGCTAATAGTTCGATTATGACATGAGAAATATTGCAAGCAGTTCAGACGTTGATGTTCATTGAATCATATCCAATGGAAAGGAAGGAAGGTCTTCTTAAAACGTGAGATATCCGGATTGTTCACTCAGAAATTAAACGAAGCAGGGAATATTATCAGTTTACGAATACTTTCATTAAAGCATTCTAGCCAGGTGTCCCTTGTGCTTTTTGGCACGTCATCCAGGTAACATTGAAACAAAATAAACACTCAATATATACTGGCCGGTGGATGTGGCGTTTGGCATGCAAACGATTCATATCGGAACTATTAGAAACCGGATATTGTGAGCGTTGTGAGGAATGTATGTGTAGTTTCAATGGTTGTTATACTTAATTTCTAAAATTATTTCGACCCGTTCAATTATCGTATTGATGTGACATATCTCTGTATTTATTAAAAATATAATGCACTGTTACTAGTGTACTGAAGAACTGAAAGCATTGGATGAATATTAAGATCGATGATATATATCTACTACTAATTGCTATCACGGTGAAACGCTTGATGGCTTTTCAAAAATGTGAAAAGTTCATCTTGATTAATTTATATTGTCTTACATGAGTATATATAAACATGTAAAAATGGGAAGGACAAAATCGAACGTAGACAACCATTTTGTTATACCATTTCTGAAGTGACATCATTGTTCATAGTATGACATAAACATCGGTTTCTGACTGATGCAGATAATGAAAAACTCAACAAAGTATATCAATTCAAATATAACAACATACTACACGAGGGAATTCACTTGATAACTGATGACTTTATGATAAATAGAGGTCACACAACGAGTGGTCATTGTATATTGAATATATCCATCTCGAGTTAGTTATTTTTCAAAAGTTAAAAAAAACAAGAGCTTTTGCAAGTGTTTTTTGTAACTTTTGAAAAATAACTAACGAGAGTTCAATAAATTCAATATACAATGACCACGAGTGTGTGTGACCTGTTTCTACAACAATACAAAACATTGGCCGGGGCGATCAAATTGACATATTTTCTCACGATTGTTTTGTTTACGTTTTCGTTTGATGAGCACGAATATGACCCGTAGTGAGTGTTGCTAATTAATATGCAAAAATGACAAAACACAAAAATGTATTCAACTAATCTAATTTATTACAATGATAACGAAAATGTTATGTTTAGTAATGCTCATAATATATAGGTGTATGATAAAATGTTCTTTATCACAAATTTTATCATGAACTATTTTCTTTGCGAACTTAGTTTGTTTAAGTCAAGTGATGCGTTTAGAGTTTATACCACGTGTGGTAAAAACAAAATGGTATTCAGCAGTTGCATTAATTATCCAATGCCCTTGGAGTTGAATAACACGGTGTATTCTGGTAGAAATTTGCAGAAATCATTATCTAACTGCCTATCAGTGATCTTATACCCTGCACTGTGATAGTCTTGTATTAACTACCTACATTGTAATCTACATATGCAACAGTATGATTGTATTTAAACGATATGGTATTTCAGCATATAACTGTTGCCTACTTAATACCTAGGTCAACATATTAGATATATGTTGTGTTGTCTAAGTAACAATCATTGATAACTTATCAAATATTTTTGTAGCTTATATACATTCTTAAGGGCGTCTTCGAACCTGTTTAGCTGTGACATACTTAATAAGGTGCATTTATGGTGTGTGTATGTCATTTACGTAGCTATACTTGAAATCTACAATTATATCAGTTGTTTCATCGCTTGATGGCCCTAATGGCCTTTTATGTGTTGACGGGCCGTTAAGAGTGTAATAATAATAACAATAAATAATAATAATAAAAACATCAGTTCCAGTATATACCTTATACTGATCTTGTATGTATATATATATAATGAAATATATGTTACGATTGTTATAATTTGTAATACTTTAATTTTGAATAATAAAAATGTGAGAATTAAGAAAGCCACACAGTTAATAACCATTAGGCTTGTTATACCCTCGACAAGGTCATGTAATCGTAAACCACTCTATAGGGTGGCGCAATGTTTGTATAACCCTATATGATCAGTTAATGAGACTATTCACAACATCCATTAGCGTCATGTTTGTATTTCAGCAGACGAGGCGTGATGGGACAATCCATATCAAACAACAGATACAGGAAATATATATAGACCAAGTTCGAAGTTCTAGAACCGACGTGTGTTTTTTTCATATCAACATCTAAAATACAAGCTCATTCGTTATATCATTTATAGTCATTTTCATGTCAGATCAATAAATATTAGCACAAATCTGGTAACATATTGAAATTCAAGGTTTTCAAATTTTTGTTATGGACCTGATGCTACGATGGCCGACAAGAGCATGACAAAATAATATGAATTTTCATATCTTTTTGTACGAAATAAAAGTGAACCATGGTACAAAAATATACGAAAAAAAGTGTAAAGACGTAGAAGAGCAAGGGAAAGTGGTAATAAGACGCTATGTCCAGAATAACAACGAATTGATAATCCCTAAAAACAACGTCAGAACAAAACGCGAATTTTATTAGTCATGTCCGATGAAAAATGCGTTAGAATTGTGTCAGTATCGGGGTTCTCATGGGGTCCCATAATTACACATTAGATGGAAGTATGAAAATGTAGTTTGGTAATCAAAATAGCAGACATTCCATACGATAAAATGTATCTATGTGTGATGACAGCCTTATCAAGGTGTAGATTTGTCATACTTGGTCATATTTCATTCTATTGGTTTCACATGTTTCTGTACCACGGCTGTTTTCGGCCGTAATTCTGGTACAGAACCATAAAAAAGGAATGAGATTATTTTTTCCTGCTTTGAAATCATTTTGTTCCAACGATGATACACAAAAAAGTGAATTTTCACTTCTTTTTGAACCATGAAAATTCATTTCATTTTGTCAGGCTCTTGTCTGCAATCGTATAATGCTCTGGAGATATTTTAATAAATGCACTGATGTTTACCACGTACAAAGCAGTCCCACGTTATAGTACCAGGCAGTCCTACATTATAGTACCAGGCTAGTTATGACAATTCTGTGAAGATCGAAGATCCGTTTTTGTAATGTAATTTTAATACAACTAGTATTCAAGGCAATTAATACATAAAAATCAAATAGGTTCAAAGTCCATATTCAAGACTATTATCCTAATACCACAATTTCGGTGATAGATGACAGCTTACATAATAGGCATTAGCGAAATGCAGAAAGATGAAGACTGGGAAAGTTTTACATGATATCAATGTGATATGGTTTTTTCATGTACATTATGTACATTGTATCGTAGAGAGCAGAGTCTGTTTTCGACGGCTTTATTCGTAGTAACAAAACCTCAACGTTATCCGTTGTATCTTCGACAAAAGCAAAGCTTCCATCAAACTCGTTGTCATTGTAATAATCTTCAGTGTCGAAGTGGATGTACTCCTCCCTGACCGTCATGCCCATGACACGCTGGCAGTTCTCCTTAAAAGGTAAAAAGGCATTGTCGTCGGAAACAAGATGGGGACGGAGGACAAACCGTCGTTCCTATTCACAACAAGGCGGAATTCGATTATCAAATATATTTATTATATATGCTCATTGTGATCATCGAATCTTATTTCCTAGGCCTATAAGTTTCTGATCGACTTTTTTCATAAAGACATTTCGATGAAGCATTCGTTCAGACGCCATGACGGGCTTCAACATTATGTTGATTTTCTGAAAATTGCATTTTCTCAGTGATAGAATGTTTTATATCAAAACAAACGTTCAGTATTGTAATATCAACAGTCTAAGCACATCTAACACGCATACCGAAAGCCTTATTTGTTCAAACTTCCAAAATTACAATTTATTTCTATTCTTTTTGCGCAAAATGTCAAATGTCGTTTGAAGTACAAAGACATAAACAAATATTGGTTAGATAAAAAGTTAAAGTTATACTGTAAAAGGCGCAGGAATATGTACATTCATTTTCACTAAACTCAGGAAAAGTGATCCACTAAGCAAGAGTTCACGTTTTTCTGTGCCCTGATTTTTGTCGATACTTGTAACAGCGAATTCGTCCTGATTGTAAACACCAATAAAATCAATATTTTAACCATTCATACACAAAATATTACATACAATAGTTCATTGATTTTTTTACTCGCGATCGTTTGGACTCCAATAAACATTCTCACAGTTCTTTGTCACACGGTCAGCCTGTCTCCTGTTCGTGTGTTGTAGATTACACATAGATACACTTTTTAAATCACGGCATCGCAAAGGGTTAACATGGAATTGTCAATTTCGATTATAGACTTTATCTTCTGGACAGAGACTAACAATGTACCACTGCTGACGACACTAATACTATATCCATTGCTTGCTGGAGTCTTCAGCCGAGTGTTAACTCCGAACTTCAGTCCATGTACATAGATTAAATATTACGTGATCGTATTCACTAAAGAAACTCTGTATGTTGTCAATAACAAAGTACCAGGGATTCAGCAGTATATAGATAAACGTATAGTCTATTAAAAGATTGTGCTTAAGACTGTGTCAAAATCAAACACACCACATAAAGTTAACTGCGCATTACCATGAACACAGAAGTCGTGAAGTTTACCGTGCATATCGTGCCATTTGTATATATGTTTTTGAAAATATTTTTTTCACTTTATAGTAGTAAAGTAAACCAATAACTTCAATTGCAACTTTAATCTAATTTCTTTACGAACATATAATTCTACAATTATTACAATGATTGTAACAATAATTCATGGAAAGTTTTATTTATTTCTACCCCAGACTTCCAAAGTTATACTCATGAGAAGAACATTGGCAACAAAAAACATTAAAATTGCTAACACTGAAAACTGAACAGTGTTATTACAGAATGTTGTCAACATCAAATTTGGCTTTTACAGCTCTAACGTTATAAGAGATAATTAAAAACGAATCAATGAATCAAGGCAAGATATTAACAGTTTTAATTCAGTTATCAGTCGTTATGGACGTTAAATAAATAATTATTTGGAAACAAAGACATTATCATAACAATACTATTGTCAGGAATATCATAGTGGGGTATCTCCGACAATAATGTAAAATATGAAAATTCATAAAAAGAGTGCTGGAACAGCATGACATACACAATGTACCATAAGCAATGATTGTCATTGATGGCATGGTTAGATATGCTGATTCTGAACAAGGTTTTGCAAAAACATTAATATAAAATCGATAATTCCCCTTCAATGAAAGTTATTTTAAATGTGGTTCCATCTTTTAATTCTTTTCTCATTAATTATATATTCTTTGGAAAGAAGATGTGTTGGTCATGGCACATACTTGAATAATTACGATGTGCACCACTGCAGATTGTAACAATTCCACTTGTGGTATACAGTGTTATACAGTGTATGTAGGGCCCTAAATTCCATTTTGTCATTTAAAGCCGTAAGACATATTCTCTCATATAATTCATTCATACCAGAATTATTGTTTCACAACACGAGACAGATATATATATTCGCGTTGATACTTTCATAAGTCTAGACAGATATGTAGTTAGGTTACCTTTATCAACGCTAGACAGATAGATACTATAGTTACTAGTACACTTCACTTTCATTATGTTTTAAGGTGTCCTCATACTCGCTCTCTGCACCACTGAGATATTTCCTGGGTTTCAATAGGAAAACTGACCATTTACAGACTGAAGATCACAAAGGAGCGACATCAGACTTCAAAACCAAGCCATTATGCGATCTCGAGATTCGTTTGATGGATCAAACTAGTATTTTAGTTTCTAGAGAACTATAGTGAGCGTAACCGCTGGAGTATCGTTGATGGTTTCTAAGTTACCAAACGGATAATAATACAACTCTTCTGTTCAAACACAACAAACACAAGATTGGTCAAAAGCTTTATGCAGTTTTTTAAACTCCACATACAGTTGATTCTATTTCTTGAATAAACGGTATCACAATAATAACATAACCCTGGTTTGATAGTATTAAGAATGTTAGAAATACGTTTTGAGAAAAACGTTTTGTAGAACAACCAGACGAGGCAGCAATGAAATGCTATTAATATAGATTTTGGGGTAGTTTAGGATGAATAGGCAATCTAAGTGAATCTTAACCTGACGCTTGATTAACTATGATTTCTTCTTTAGAAGGACCGGATAATGTGTCGGCAGAATTTCTTTCGTTATGCAGCAAGCCTTGTTTTTTCTGTATTCAGGAAATCTGATAATGTCTACAGTCAATTTTTGGATGCTTTATCTGCAGGCACAATAACACACACAATGCATGAAGTGTGAACTGAACAACAGTATCAACGAACACAGGCTGGAAATTTGTGTACATTTTTTATTTCAAGTTGACAATTCTTTTTTAACATGTGGATTCAGTTCAATCTGAAATTGAATCTAAAGCAGCATGCTTTCGTGTCGTCCGTTCTCTGATATAATTTTGCTCTGAATCCATTATTGCCTTGAAATAGCAGAGAAAATCTGCTTTAAACCATATCATTCGTAGTAACAAAACCTCAAGTCAACGTAATCCGTTGTTACTATGACAAAAGCAAAGCTGCCATAAAACTCATCTGAATTCTGATCATCTTTAGTGTCAAAGTGAATGTACTCCTCTGTGACCGTCATGTCCATGACCTGTTGGCACTCGCCCCAAAAGCGGTACAGATAAAAAGGCATAGTCGTCGGCAGCTTGATTGGGGCACTTGACAAACCGTCGTTCCTAGTAACAAAGAAGAAGGTAGTGTAAAACATACTAATAATTTGTTTCTTGTAAGAGAATGGCTTGTTTTCACAGAGATTTCATCTGAACAAATTGCATAAAAGTAACTGCCGATTAGAAATGGAACATTATTTCTTAACTTCTTACATAATGGTTAGAATTTTGCCATATATGGTAAATATGGTAAAGTTGTTCCTTGCATATCATCTAATTGTTTGTCTAACGTAGGCACGATACGCTGTTAATCATATATAGAATCATACAACGAAAAAATCAATAAATAATTCAAACAATCATATATAACTATTTCTAGTTATAATTGTTATGCAGATATTCGTACCAATTTTATTAAGGCATAATATTTTGATAAGTCTAGTATGTTTAAATGAATTCAGTTACTCAAAGTCGAAAATATAAAAGAACTCAATAATATCTAACATCAGCAAATAAACATAGGAAAAACTTCTTGCCACAATTTAATTAGTATTTTCGTGGGCTGGTGTTGCAACTACGACAAGCTATTGCGAATTAAATTATGGGATTAATCGCAGAGAACTATTCCATCTCAAACTGTTTACACGAAATTCCTTAAATATCAACCGTAGAAATAAATACCTGCAGCAGAAGTAGAAATGGTAGATATAGTCCCCTTCTTCATGAAGCCCGATATGTCCTGGATAAAAATCTATTAAATAAGAAAATAAAATGATGATGATGATGATGATGATGATGATGATGATGATGATGATGATGATGATGATGATGAAGATGGAAATAAATGCCCCACGAAATTTAAGAAAACAATAAGATAAACAAATAAAAATAAATAAGATGGGATCTTTGTTTTACATAACATTAATATGCATGGAATACGAATACATCTTATCAATAAATGTAAGGTAATTATTCAATAGAATAATGTAATAACATTGTTTGAGTTAAGAAATATGCTGTAGGCACGTCGATACAGTGATGTTACGCTTTTGAAACTATAAGAGATAAATAACATTTGAAATATTTCCATGATTGCTAGGAACGTTTGAAATATGTTATTATTTGTGAATAGATACCTGGCGGACATTTTACCGCTATAATACAGTAATCACCAGCTGGCCAATCATAGGTTCCAAATGCTGAAATTTTCTGGCACCCAGGTATATTTACGACGTTGTTTGATACGTTCCCTCCTTGTTGTTCTATCAGTATTAGACAAACGAATGGTATTTTATGCGAGGTTTAATGGCTGAAATAAGAGAGAATAAAAAACCCCAAGAAACAAGAAAATACCAACATATTAAGATAATCTTTACCCAACCCCGAATTCAATGAACAAGTGCAAAATGTTAACACGGAGACTACTGAAAAAGGACAAGAGAGAAAGACTAAGAGAGAATAGGACCAGGTGTTCCGGAAGTGTAAGCGTCGTCTGCTTCTTCGATGACATTCACCATGTAAATCATAGTCAATACGAGGTAAGACGTTAATAGTGTTAGTGGATGTGTTAAAACAAATGTGGACTTCTTTAATCATTTATAAAAGGACATACCAAATAGCCATCAATACAGATGCATAATATATGTTCCATCTAGTAGAAGCGATAAACTATTCGAGTGAGGCAGAGTATGTTAATGATAATTATACCTGATGGTACCAGATATAAATAACTCCATGACATGATTTATATCATTATAAAAGAAATCAAGAAAATACCAACATGGCAACATAATCATAATTCAAACTCAAATTCCATGAAACGAGGGCAAAATATGAACAAAGAAAGGTTTACAAGGAGACTCCTGAAAGAGTACAAGGAGAAAAAGACCAGGTGTTCCGGAAGAGTTAGTGTTTTCTGCTTTATCGACGACACCCGCCATGTAAATAGGTATTAATTATGTATCTGCAATAATAACAATACGCTGGAGATCGCTGTATACAATCGAGAAATGGAGGTTGGAATATTTTGTGATGTTATTTTATTCATTTGGTGGGTAGTATTCAGATTATGTACATATGTTTAATAATAACAGTTAAATAACCAAAATACTGATTTTTGTTTAGTTTAATTATAAATCCTCTTACTGTTAAACTAATGAGACAATGAATCGTTACTTACTCTGTATATGATTTCCTACACTGTAGTTGGTGTTTCCTCCGATCTGCATGTACAGAGTGGACGAGTCACTGAGCCAGTCTTCTGGACAGTCGTAGGTTGGCATTGAAAGGCTAAATATACCTTTTGGCCATACTGGACAGCGGGTATTAGAAATAAGCAGGGTGTAAATAAAATGAATAGAACTTACTGTTTTATGTGTTGTGTACTCTATTCGCAACCAGCATCTGTGCGTTGATCTGTTTTTGACCATTTACATTATTCGGAATACACTTAACAATACATATTTATAGTTTGTTTTATTTAATGTAAATAAAGAGTAATAATGAAAATATATCGGTCAGTACTTTTTACATTTTTTAAAAAAAATTTCGCACTGATACATTCATCTTGGAAATAACTAGTATTTCCGAAATAAAGATTTACCGACGTCAAAATGTTTAAGTACCATGGGTTTTTTTTGTTCGGCGACTGGAAATAACATTTTTGAGATTTACACCATCTATATAAACGAATGGATGTAAATATCTGCCGTATATAATAATGATGAAAAAACCCTAATTCTAATCTGCTGATTGTTACAATAGTTATGCTACAGTTTATTTCTATATCAATGTATGGGAGTTTATGTCAATGTAGGTGATTATGTTGTTGTCGCAGGGTTAAGCTGGCGAATACATGTTGTTTTGAGTATGGACGCATTGTAATTATGACAAAATATGACAACGTCAAGGCGTCACAGGTCCCTTATCATATTATTACGTCACAATAGAGATAAGATGATTTTCTACAATAGTAATCGTGTTAAAATCATGATTAACCCGATAAAACGATATCGAATTGTTTTAAATACAATTATTAATTTTAAACTTAAACTCGCCATTGAAAATTTCATGAAGGTCAAATGAAATGAAACCTTTGTTAAGACCATATATGTCGTTGAGTAATTAACTTACATAACTATCTTAATCGATAAAATATATATATTTTATATCGGCCGATTCATCATGATTCCTTCCCCCCTTTTGTGTTTTCCAGGTAGTGACGATAATCCTTAGCAGACAACTAGCTACGCTACTGATTCATATCATTAAATTAATATCATTTTTGCATTATCAAAGTACTATTGTTCCACATGAACTCAAACTTGCAAATTCCGATATTTACTGTAATGAAGGGTATTGAAGATGCATGATTATGATTAGAATATTGATACTTAGTATTTAGATACCTTCAGTCATGAAATGAAAGAATGTACAACCAGGATTAAAATTCATTGCCCTGCAATCTGCCACGTCATTTACATTCTCTCGATACAACAGCTCACAAACAGATCCCGCACTGGCATCACATATGTTCAAACCCACACATTTCGATGTGCTGGAAATGTCTTTTTCATTCGACTCAACGCAATATCGGGCGCACTGGATCTTGGACAGGCTATTGTTGAATAAAATCCCTATGTCTTGGTATCCCAATGTAACATCAAACGTGGAAAGTCCGCATGCACTCTCAAATCTGAAGTTTTCAGCGGAAAACACGGAAGAAAAATGCAACCATTGAATAGTGAAGTGGATTAAAATATGCAACATATCCATTTTTCTGCTATGCTTTCTGAAACAACCGATTTAAGGGTAACGTATTCAATCCTAGAGTCGGATGACAAACTTAATAATTTGTCGTTGTAGGTATCACTTCAGATAAAAAGTGTTTAAATGACTTTCCAGAATGATATTATACATGTATTTCTCTTATTTCCCTTTGGGTTTATACATCCTATTTCGATATTGGTGGTGGTTAATAGGATCATAAAATATTTCGCTTATGTGATGAATATTTAATGTCATATTCACTTTTCATTGTAGCACATGCCTTAATAGGCAGTTCTTAATTATTTGGTTTTTCTATTTAGAAAACTAATCGATAATTGATATAAAAACGAATCTAGCTTGACATTTACAGGACATAACTTATTTATTGTTTATCTGTTGATCACTGAACAGGTCCGCTTGTTTTCGAAGTTGTCCTTTATTTCATCCTATGTTTATTCCCCTGCGAGACCCAATTCAACTAGCCAGGGTATATGGAATATGTTGGTAGTGTACATCAGTGCTAAGTAACGAGCGATGTGGCTATATTAACTCATTGTATTTGTGCATATAGTATATATAAAAATAATTACCAATGTCAATATCAGTTATTAATTGCCAAAAGCCTTTTTCCCTCATGAGAAATGTTTTGATGGGGATATTAGTAAATCGACGGAAATATGCCTGATTAATTAGTCAAATAGAATACTCTTTGTATCAACATATGTGGGACAACGCCAAGAAAGAAATGAGAACAAGGATGCAATATAGGGCTTGTAGGGCGTGGTCATAACAACGTCATTATTGTGGACATGTCATTAATTTCTTAGCCACTTCCCAGATTGCCCCAGCTAAAGGCCTGTATGACCAATCAACAAACTGATTTTCTAGATTTTCAATCGTAACATTTAATAGATGCATACATACATACATACATACATACATACATACATACATACATACATACATACATACATACATACATACATACATACATACATACATACATACATATTGTATACAAATAACTTAATCAGATTACAAACAAGTACGACCACAGAAGACGGTAGATACCACAGTTGACACGTGGTATGATACAATGTATATGGTAGTTATTACGTGCTATTTTCGATTATTTTCACGAGAATATGTTGTTACAAGGCAGAATGATGGATAATTTAGCATTTTCATTGCACGATGCCATGTCTGTGATAGTGACATCATAAAGGAAAGTAAAAACAAAGAAATTGATTTACATTGATGACATTCAGATGTTATTGGATTGCATTGGTTACCTGTCGTCTGATTGGCTATGAGACTGAGAGATGAATCTTTTTTTAAAATACTCCGGAGAAATCGAATCATTTTAGAACAGGTTATTCAACGGTAACAACACATTGGAAATTGATCAATGATGATCCTCATCATCTACCACAATCAACCATCCCAACAATCCGGAACACCCAGCATCCTTAGCACCCTTCACCAACAACTCCCAATTATCTTCACCACCTACAACATTTAACCATCATTTTCGCTCACCAAGCCCAACGATCTCCATTAACCAGCTCAATCAACCATCCCCATCACCCAAATCCATTACCCACCAGCGCCTTGAAAATAAATATGAGAACTTCATGTTCAGTGACGAATGGTTCGATGGTTGATGGTATGTGCTATATATAAAAGAATAGACATATTATGATTCTTTTCTGTGAATATGTCATAATAGATATTATTTTCAAACATGTAGTTGATAAATTTTATCTCAAACAGGAGTTTTTTTTTTATTTTAGCAGGAAATAATTGTAAACATAAATACGTCCTCGAGGAAGATGTCTAGTGCTAACGGTGATAGATACCAAATTTAGAATTACATCATGTAATACCAGCGGGATTTCCTTTACGAAATTATCAATGGAAGTTAACGTTGCATGCATTTTTATTTCAATTACAACATTGATAAAACGTGCAATACAACAAATAACAAACATAGTCACTTTTGTTTCATATATATATATATACATCTCTGTCACCAATCAAAACTTTTGATATAACTTTATTTTTCTCAAAAGATACTAACGCACAAAACCTGTGAAAAATATGACTATATACCACATGGCATGTAGTCAAATGTGAAAGTGTTCAGAATTACTCAGAAACTTATATTTATGAGGCAGAAAAGAATAAATTACAACTGACTACAATTGTCACTGTCGTATATTGACCATGGAACTGAAGCTGAAGCCATAACTGATAGGCGGGAGTAAATGCCATTTTATTATAATACATAAGTGTAAAGACAACATTTATGATGGACACACTTTCAATAGAAATATTTACATGACATAAACTACATACTAGCTACGGCATAGGTTAGCGTTTTTCAAATCCGTTCAAAAACAGTTTTCCTTGATTGTTACAGAGGTTACACAAAACATGGCTGTGGTATATGGTATTTCTGTTAACCTTGAATTCGTTGCATTTTCAAAAGTTACAAGAAAACACAAACTTAAGCGACGGAAAATCATTAAAGAGAGCGGAAGAAATGTCATATTTTACAACCACGAGTTACCATGACTTGTTTCTTCCACTACAAAACTCTCTCCCGTAATTTACCTGTTCTGAACCCCTTTGTGTTTTGTTTACGTTATCAGTTAGGGCGTAATGTAATGTAATGTAAATCCGCTAATTAATGTATGAAACAGAAATACAGAAATATTTTTGCTAAAATAATCATGATGACTTATTTTTCGTTCTAATTTCCATGAGTGAATATGCGTCCTTTTGGTTCGGCCAATCATAATTTGTCAAATTGTTATACCACATGTGAGATATCACGTATGTTTACAACAGCTGAAAGAATAAGTTAATGACACCCATCTACTGTTAAAAAAAAAAAATACAATCCTGATATGTATGATATTGTCTCAAATATAAAGTCACAATTAAAGAGATATTCCACACAAGTTGCAAAATTTCTGACTGCTTTGTACGTTTTAATAATTCACTCTAATGTCAGCGTCAATCTTAGAAGGCGAAATTCGTAGTGCATCTGGAAATCCGTAACTGAAAGGTCACTGGATCACTGATGTTAAGCAGTGTATGGGGTTAATACCCAAGCGCGTATGCTTTTCACTAAAATTCCTACCGAGGTTACAATTTTATTACTTCATTACTTTTATGTCCGGTTGATTTTATAATCTACACAACTATTTCATCCTTTTTGGCTTATAGCAAAACAAACCTGTTATAATATAACCAGCGCCACAGGGACGTTTGTAATTTTTTGTAAATTAATTACCATAGGTTTGTTTAAATGATAAATTGAAGCGTACGACTTCCATAAGAATATAAGCAGATGCTTTTTGTACAGTTTCCTTCAAAGGAATCCCATGAAATCCTAAATTGTGCAGAATATTTCTTTAAATATTTCATAATCATGAGAATTTTAGACTCTCAGACATGCATTTATGTTGTCATTACTATCATGCTGATGTATCAGCCCTCTTCCTTGAGTAACATTATACGTCACCTGTTCCATTTCACAAATAAAATCCCTATTTTTTTTTAATGTCATGAGTCCTTGCCTTTAACTTTTTAGAAAGATTCATCATCAAATCACAGAAAAACTCAAGTAGCTCCATGATGGTCCCAATACTCGCTCCGATAAATAACCCCATATATCCTCCAACGGCAGCTGAAAGAAATTCAAACACAACGTGAAACTCCAAAATACAAAGTCCCTATATTCTTTGAAACAAACTGCGATAGAAAATATTTGAATAAGACCAGGTGTCCGGAAGAGTAGGCATCTTCTACTTCATCGACGACACCCGCCATATATAAACCTTCCATGGAAGTAACATTGTTAGAAATTGCTGATGTAGAAAAGTCTGTAGTGTTTTTGATTTCCAAACCTGGTGGGTTTATACGATGAACGTGGTCAATGAATTTATGAAACGAAAACCTCATACTCTTCAGACAGTAAGTTACGAAAGAAAATAGTGTTAAGTATTCTCCATTCTCCGATGTAAACTATAAAATGCACCATAAATTATGCAACTTAGGCACAAGTAGGTATAGCATGTTCTGTACTAAAACTAGATTATTTAGAATTAGTTGAAAATAACAAATTCCAGTGTGTCTATCAACATATCAGCTCTTTATCACTTATTTATCTTCGATAAGCACGTGGTCATTATTAACAGAAAACCAACATTAAAAAAAACTTACCTACGAGATCCGCTTCTGTAAATTCTAATATCTGCTTCCTCTGTATGTACATGTCACTTTTCATGAAGACCTCAAACATCAGCCCATTGCTCCTAATTCAAAAAGAAGCAAACTTTACCAAATATTGATCCATCTCTTCACATTGATTTTATTGGCTGATCGATACCACACAGGTAAGGATGATATATTTAGGCCTGACAGTATAACTGACGGAAATGGATCTTTTATTATTATTATTTTTCATTTTCACGGAAACTTACTTCATGTATTCCTCTGAAACTTGGATATCCGGAAATGTGGTTGTCAGATACCCAGGGTATGGAAATGAACCATAGGATACTTCCGGTAAATATGAGATTTCTTCACAGGGATTACCGCATTCACACGAACTGTTGCTGATAAAGGAAACTGAACAGATTTTTGTATGAATGCTCATTACCAGTTATGATGGATCGTTCAAATAATGATAATCCTAGTAATAATGATATTGTTTTTCTATTCTAATGCATTATTTATTGACTATTTATAATTTCAATTTATCACGCCTTCGATATAACAAAACTTCCTTTGGATAATTATTACAAAATTTAGACACCCGCGTGAAGCACATCACATTTCAAATTTTGAAATGGTTGGAATGGTTGAAAATTAAACATTGTAGATAACGACGATTTGATAATTATGAACAATTAATTTGGTAATTTTTCTTTCATGCAGTTTCTTGGATTGGTATTAAAATGATGTATAAAAAGGGTAAAAAGGTCATACCTTCAGCCGCCTCAAAACAATTAATCCTTTGGTCAATATTGCATACTGGAATGTCTCCTGAAATATAGTAAATATTTCAATTAAATTGTATGAAATATTGCATAGCATCGTCGTTGAACAATTCTATGATTACCGTGATATCACTCGTGTTTTAAATGTTTTAGCTAGAATTGTTTTGTAATTGTCTCTTTTGCATCTGAAAATGTTCATTTCCCAAATTTGACCACAATTGTTAACAAAAATGCAGCAGAATTTGTAAATATATCTTATTAATATGAAATATCGATACCAATGGATTGTACATTGGTCACTTGATTTAAAACTGTACAATAATGAAGCTTATTAATCGGGGGAAAAGTTACACAACTCTTTGTCAAATCTCTTTTACCTTACACAGAAATAAAATCATGTCATAAAATTTTCAGTGAATAAAATATTGATTGCGAATTATATATGCTGTGCGAAAACTATAAACAATTGAATTTGCTGGCAAATATATTTTGAGAAAAGTTGCATGTATCTCTTTTTTTTTCCCCACCGCGTTATATCAACATGTTTTAAGTGTTCTGATGAAATATCGGAGCAGCTTTTGCTTTACATTATATAGCAACTTTTAGTCACAAATTTCATGTTTTTGATTATTTAAATTCAGTGGTAAACGTTTGTGCCAGCGCTGAAACATTTAGATACAGACTGCCTTGCAGTAGATTCAATACAGAAAAAACATCATAGATTATGTACATATCCATGTTCATCCAATTCACTATAAATATGAAGGGAGAGGCTACACTCAAAAGGTACACATTTGGTAAAACATGATAAATAAACATTTGACTTTTGTGTATGAATATGTAAGAACATTAGATATAAAACGTTTTGAAGACTCATTTCTGCGATAAAATCTCTTTAGTTATTCAGGTACTGAGAGTAATGTTCAGTACTTCAGTGCTGTAAGTTCTTCATTGTTTTATACCTGTGATTGTATTGATATGATATCTCTCAGAGAATCATACCTGGCATGAACACATCTCTACAACCACAGATTTCTTGCACAAACGCAGTGAAACAGTCCGTAACACAGGCGCCATAGCTGTACTTGGAGATGTATTTGAGCTGATGAACATAGTCACTTGCCGTGGTGTCTACACAGAAGTCATCACCAAAGGCAGGAATGGGAAATCGCTGAAAAGATGTCTATAAGGTTTCCATTATCAGAGGGTATCATCATGTAACATATGACACAGACAATGGCACATGTATAAAGAAGTATTTCGTTTGATTCATTAGTTTTTAACCTTACCGCAAAAGCAGTAGTAATAACAATCTTTTGTTTTGAAAACCTTTCATCACTTAGTTTTAGATAACTAACTTTCGTCATAGTGTACGCGTTAGTACCTAGAAATAGAAGTATATATAGCAAGGGGAAAGCAGCATCCATTTTCAAGAATGTGAAAGGAAAATATTAATCAATGTGTTAACAATAATGTGTTTGGTCCTTAATACTGTGAAATAACATTGATGCATTTACACGTCAGTCCGTTAAGAACTAAGCTGATAACCACGTACATCTGTAGAATTCTGATACTAGTATTTGGATTTTATTATTAGATATATGATTGGTACGTTTAAGGACCTGATGGAACCTACCTGGTATTTCGTCACAGCAATGATACTTGCCGTACCAGGAGAGAGCGCGAAGCCATGTTCTTCAACATCCGGTTCCTCATTATGTGTGTGCAGCAGCACCTGTTTGGGTTTGTTTGGAATCACTTATCAATGTATGTCAATGTATAATTATTTATGTAAATATAGATACACATATCACTATCATCTTAAACACAAAAAGCAGCATGCTTTAACTGAAAAACTCTCTGATGATGCGCAATTATTTCAATACAATATCGATGAATTTATTCGGCAAACTTTTATGACCAAGGAATATTCCGATGTTCAAAATGTCATTTATTCTAGGTTAGTGATGGAATGGCATATGGTTTGAATTTAGAAATTTACAATCCGATACAGTGTCGCAAAATAAACTACATCATAATTTATTTTGTCATCTAGGAATCGAAAGTAATACTAGATTCCTGATGTGAGGAAGTTTAGGAGTCGACTGCGGAACATCAAATTTGTTCGGTTTAAATCAATGTCGAAATCTGAATGAAGAAACGCCATACTAAAATCAAACAAATTTCGTAATATTTCTTATCTAATAATTTATAGAAAATCTCAAATACGTGTGTATATTCTGAATCATGATGGTTCGATTGAGGTTACTTACCCTAAAGCCTGCACCAGCTCGAGAGGTGACAAGATAATCCGAGATGTTAGAATGAAGTATTACTACAAGGCCATTTCCGCTTCCAACGCCACCACTTTCCGAAAGCACCATGCCCTTATGGGTAGCACATATCCCCGCACTTGTCACCCGTTGAATGAAGATTGACGAACACGGGATTGGTTTTTTCTCCCATGTACACAGCAAAAACATATCAAACACAGAGTGGTTATAGAATATATCAGAAACGTTTATACTTCTTAACCAATTCACATCAAGGTGATTAAAATAGGATTTGTTTGTTGCGCTCTCCATGTATGTCTTGGTAAGGACCTCTTGGACTTGTGGATTCTGGACATTACTTTTTTTGACATTGTTGACATCGCAAATCGTAAGAGATGGGAAAACTCTATCTTCGTTAAGAGCTGAATGTTCATTGAGTATAGTTTCCCTCTGCAGATATCGAGATATTTGAGTGTAACACTGCCACAGCAGTAATCCGAACATGGCGGCAAGGAAGACGTACCAGACGAACCTAGAATGGACAATCGCATTTTATACAGCCCTGTTTCTACACAATGTATTCACTAACCACTATCATTTGTATTTCATGCATGAGTATGAATGTTTATTGAAATGGAAATCAAAAACAATTTTGATGTAATGTGGTATTTTATTTCAAAATTTACAAATGAGATTGTATTACGTTTAGCTATCAAACATACAGCTGGAACCACGTTCGTTTTCTATATAATATAAAAAAATTCACAGATATTAATGAGATGTTATTAAGATGTTAATGAGGCTAAACATTGCATAAATAACGAATAGTAAAGGAACGTGAATTCACAAACAGAGTTATATGACACACTGATTCAAAAAGAGCGGCTAATTATAGAGTGCGCCTTTCTCTTTATTTCTTCCAATGGGAGATAACAATTTTTATCTATAAGCAATTAAACCTCTTTCCTGTCTTTTTCCAACATTAAGAAAAATATGTTAAAAATGAAATTGAACGTCAAAATTTATACAAGGTCCGTTTCTGCATACTCCTACATGACGCTAAAAAATTTGATTTCGACTTTAATGGCAGGTCAGCTCAAAAGAAAGCAATGTGAATTTTCGGGGAAACATACGATTGAAAGGGCATGAGTCTAGCGAACATGTTCATTAGATTGTTTCTTAAATCAAGTGATATTTAGTATTGTTTTAACAGTTGTGATGAACGTTTCTGCTTTTAATTTACTGAAAGTGATCAAGATACTACTTACATTTATATTAATACGTGACATGCGAAGCCAAAAATAAAACAAAAAACGTGAAATTGAAAAGTAATTGTTAATGTTATAGATATATATAAATAAGAATGGGTTACCTCCTCATAAGTGATGACTCGACCTTGGCAGCTCGCGAGAGACAGTGAAGAGTAGTAGATGAAGAATAGTTGTGCCATACATTAAACAATCCATCTTTTATATCTTTGTCATTGTTACATTTGCAACCGGAATCTTCAGGCTTTTCCAATACAGAACTGTCACCAATTTGATGTTTCAAAACCATTTTGTCGATAGAAAAAGTCGACATATCTAAAACGTTACACAAAGAATACAGTTCACCAGGACAGTGATGCTAACGACCCAATCACTTTCCTAACAGGGTTGGTTATACTGTCGCTATCACAGTACGCTGTGTTCAACCGTCAATACCATTACCAGGAATCTCTGGAACTGGGTTACTAACATCTAGTATTGTCAACATTATACATTTGTACAAGCTATAGACTTAATAAATACAATAAGTTATATACATAGCCGACAGGACCTAAAAGCATAGTAAGCAAGACCTTCGTTATTACATAGGCCTAATTTGTCAGGTGAGAAAGCTTTAAAGGGGAAATGCTATCATTTGAATATTTACATCACAAAGCTTCAAACACTTTGTATAAAATGATGATTGATGATAATGATCCTTGTATCGTGTAGTTAGCCAAATGTGTAAACATATTCGGTCAATTATGCAACAAAATGATTGTTCATTACTGGCGTTGATAGGAGTATGTTGGACAAGGCTAGACTTGCTATAGTATGTTGCTATATATAATTAATCGTTGATGTGTAATGCTTTATCAAAGACCATGGGAATACAAAAAAAGACAATAAGAAAAGAGAGGATTGAAACAGTTTTGATAACATCTGATAAACAATTTCCTTCGAAATAAAAAAGAACATTACATAATTTACGCATGTACGTCTGTTGTTTGGAGTGCATACCGCGATAAAGTATAATAAATATATGTTCTAATCAATTTCTAAACTCGAAACAAGAATTAAATATATATATATATAATGAATTCACTATGTGAAATGCATTAACACAATTTCTAAATAAATGTGCAATCTATATTTTGAAATGTTTTCATTATATTTATTTTTATTTAAGAATTAATGATATATTGCAGGGTACTGAAATATTTCATATAGTTGTGTTATATTGATGTTTTCTTAGGTTAGGACATTAGTCTCAATCACTTTCGCGAATACTTTATTTCGCAAACTCACCTCTTCAGACATATTTTAGAAATATATGAATTGACGAACGGTATTCTAGAAATGACTTTAAATTAACAAATGATGGGCTATTAGATATTTGGACTCCGATATCGGTAACTGAATCAGCATGGATGCCATCATGATTATTTCTGTATCTGATTTGGATTGAAATTCGCAATTGACTCTCCTCGCGAAAATAAATCCTACACGAAATATATGTGATTTACAGTCTCACTTTTCTATCTAATATTTGAAATATTTATTTATCGAGTATGACAGGATTTGCACATATCAAAAGTTATTATCTGAGAGCAAACATTGTCTATTCACGACTGTCTAATTGATATATGAACGACTGAGGTTTGTATTTTAATATAAATTTCAATCACTTTCTATGAAAAGCACGATGAAAAGTCTGTCTTGTTCCCAACCATATATTTTCTTTTTATTCAATATTCAAGGGCATGAATTTCAAGAGGGAAGTCGACAAATAACGGATAAACTTACAACACAGAGATGCAGATTGATTGAGAATACGGGAAAGTGTTGAATGCGCTAACATGTCATTGGGGAATATCCATTCGCTTTTGCGATATAAGTTATATGTAACAATGCACGGTCGTTTTAGTGGTAATTTGATGTTGACTTAGACTGACTAGGATTAGGACGACAGTTGTCGTCAATAAAGCGATATTTTCCTGTTGTTAATGGCCATATAGTAAATAGAAAATAAAACAATGGCATAAATTTTGGAAATGCTTTTTGATATTGATAATGGTTTTCAGCGATTCTAAAATGAGGCCGTACCGTACACATAGAGCACCAATTGACATTTTGTCCTGGTCAATCATGATTTCGATATTTGCTCATTCATTGCCATGAACTTTGATATAAAATCCATTATCAATTAAGCTTGTTTACTGGACAGCGGGGGCGTAAGACATCAATGAACCAATCACAGAAAATAATTTAAAGGCAAAGACTACATTACTGATGGGTCAATAGGTAGCACTCTCAGTTTTGTTCATATAACAATGAACAGTTTGTAAATGACTATATTTGGAAACGTAATCCGCTCTCAAAGGTGATCATTGGTGCATTCGGTTAAATGTGTTGTATACTTGACTCGGAAGCCATGTTTAGATTCATATGTTTACATATGCGCTGCCACCAACTATATAAAGATTAAAAGAAAACAAAACGTGCATAAGGCTATGAATACAATAATATTCACATGTCATTTGATAGAATATTTCACACGTAGTAACCTGCAAAACAGAAGGAAGGGGGGACCCCAGAGGATTTCGAATAAGGCATATCATCATCTAGAAATGGATTTTTCCGTATTGCATGTGAATGACCTTCTGACCTTGCTTTTAACTACTCCTACATTTCTTGATTCTCTAAAACTAATATAACCTCAAATCTGTCTGCAATATGACTGAATTGAGCTTTATCTGACCTTGGAACGTTTCTTTCATTGCCTTTTAGTTATCCTTTTCATCTTGTACATTGACTCAGACCGTTCAGAGTGTTTAATATCTCCTCGGACTTATTCTTTGAAAAGTTGGTGATATTCGTTTTCGATATGTATATACATTTATTATAATTAATAACATTATTAACTCCCCTTTTATAATATAACAATCATATTACGTCACAATGTAGGTTACTAAGTAAAGTACAGTGTACATGTAATGTTTATCACCTGAAGATGGCCGCGAGGCCTGAAAACGTTAGTGATATATATTTGTTTGTCATGTTAAGTGATTAATATCTCTCTCTCTCTCTCTCTCTCTCTCTCTCTCTCTCTCTCTCTCTCTCTCTCTCTCTCTCTCTATATATATATATATATATGTGTGTGTGTGTGTGTGTGTGTGTGTGTGTGTGTGTGTGTGTGTGTGTGTGTGTGTGTGTGTGTGTGTGTGTGTGTGTCTTTGCCTTGCTTAAGTGACTGTGGAAAGCTCAATTTAATGGAGCGGATATCATTCTTCATTTGTTGATCTTGAACGTTTTAGTAATTTGATTAGATTACTTATAGGTATACAAAACACCTGAAGATTTCAGTAACAAGTTTTTTTCTCTTTATTGAATAAATGTTAGTCCATGGAAAGTATCCTATATCGCAGTACATGTGCGAAATACTTATGTAGAATACTCTTTTCTGGTCCTGACCTCGTCCTCTATGCAATCGTCGCTAAGGACGGAGCTCAGCGTTCTCTTCATTGTTGATGTAAGTGGTGGTATGTAATCACGGGGAATGAGGAAAGTAGACAGGTTGAACAAATCAAGGAAAATCTTGTATCTGTCACTGAAATAAAAGTAATATGTACAAGGCACGACGAAATTTTTCATAGGTAACAGGTTACAATTCATAAATATTATAATGTAATACTTGTGTCCGAGAGGTAGACCAGTATTGTTCTGTAATCCAGACTTAAGATATTTGTAGATATCTCCAACTTATTACGGGCAGCCAGAGATGTTTATTCGATATTAATAAGTAATTACCGTAGTAACTACAAGCTATTTTTAAGACAACGCTATAAATGCTAAATATTATTCATGATTTCTTTTGACATTACATTTATATTCCTAAAATGTTTTGTTCGAATGAACAAATAGACGCATTGTCATGACCTATATACTATGCATCACAGAATCTGTAGAATACAGACATGTCATGCTAACTTTACTTTTTACTAGATAACTGCATCAAATATAGAAAATGTAATTCATCATTAAAAGATTTTCAACGTTGAACAGGTATGTTTTATCTATTTGATATAATATGAGCCAAAAGACCCCAATCAGATAATGCACATCAATCCTTTCGTAAGTAACACTAAATATGATTACTAAGATATCATGTGTCCCGGTAGCAGGAATGTCACGTGTTCTTGCATGTGACACGATATACGTTCTATATTGTATCCAGTAGACACGTGACGCTGTACCTGATTGTTGAGCGAAGGTAGTGGTATCCAGATGATCCGCCCGTGCCCACTTTACTGCCGATCATTCTCTGTACCATCATCACGTGGTTATCTGCATTAGTTTAAACACTGATTACAATATATGTGATCTATTAAAGATTTCGTAACGAATATGACCTATTTTTTTCATAAATGGTAATACCCTTCCCCAGTTACTAATAAAAGATAAAGTGTTTCGAAAATACACAGATTAGATTTGTAAATAAGCCTCAATTAATTGTTGATTTATTTGCCAACCATTGTATCAATAGCAAAGAAAAACTTCAGAATTAGATTATATTACAGGTAAGTTCATATTCCATGCGTATGAGTTATCGATGATTATATTCATTTTTCTACATTTCTCGGGATTGTAAAAACCGATATACAACTAGATAGCACGTTTCAATACAAATATACATTGAAATGGATTTCATTATTTTTTTTTAATATTCGTACGTTCCCGCTGTAAACATCTCTAGTCTCCAAATATGGGTAGTCGTTTATCCTATATAGTTTCATCTACTTTTCTTGTGGTGGATTGCCAAAAGACATTATGACTCATTTAGACAAAAAATGTTAGCTTTCTGTAGTTCATCTTACATCTCCATTTTGTCATGAGGGAGTCAATGTCCACAAGAAGCGTGAGGAGATGAAACGGTTGGTTGAAACGTGACTCGTCTCGGTACAGCGAAATCATCAAGGCACCCTGAAAAGCCTTGTGACTTAGTCTCCTTTCACCTGGAGGAACAGTTAATTAAACATTATCATATATATCATATATATACTGCGAACGATAAAGTTATCTCCCCTTCTCTTATGTTTTATGTATGACGTCATAATTTCGTTAACAAGACATTGTAATAAATGTATCGCCTGAACATGGCCGTAAGACCTGAAAACGTTAGCGGAATACATTTTTTCTCATATTTTATCGATACACAAACCATCTTTAAGTTACATATATATAGATATGTATGTACAGGTGTACATATATGTATGCATGCATATGTGTACCATCTGTGTGCATATAATGTTATCGACATTGTCAATTCATACTTCTATTCGACGATTTGTGCATAGTTATCAGTGGAAAGAACAAACAAACATTTCCAAATTTATGTACGCAAAATAGATTAATATTTATCTATTTCTTCAAGCAAACTACCCGCCATCATTCTGTAGGTCTGACATAAAAACGCTGGAAGATTTTGTGACGACGATGATTAAAAGTTAGGCTTAACGCTAGGGCTATCAAACGTAATGATTCGATGTAAATTTATCAGACATAAGCCACTCGCGATGGGTTTTTCATAGATGTTGCTGAATAGAAAGTCTTCCATCGACATCTGATCATTAAGATTTGTGAGCACATAAGGTAAGATGAAGTGGTCCCATACCAAGAGATTTAATATTTAGCATGTCTGCGAGGAAATGGGTTGTTTTTACAAAATTATAATTTTGATTTCATGTGTGTTAAGAAACGGGAGCATTTTCATTCGGTTATTAAATATACTTCTATCAATTTTCAAGATGCATCAATTATATAAACAGGTTTCAATTAACATATGAGATATGAGGTAGTTTGGGTCAACTTTTAACAAATCAAAAGATTAAGTATTGGTCGGGAATAAGTCTGAAATAATTATCATGGTACTTAATGACGTTTTTGCTCTGATGATGAAAGATACCTCTACCGGTCTTCGTATTCTCATATGAAGTTCAGTGATGCGTGTTTACTCTGCGGAGGTCACAATGACCTTGCAGAGTCCTTCAATTTCCCTTTCAGATACCAAGAGAGTAATTGACATGGTCATCAAACATAACAACCAGAATTGGAAATCAAGGACGCGACAAACTGCTTTATTTTAGAATACATCAGCGACAGCTTTCCAACAAGTTGTGTGATAAGCGTGGTGATTTCAATTTCCCTAGTATGAATTTCCCTTTTCTGGATGGAAGCAAATCCTATATCCCCATTCTACGGTGTTTATATGTTGCAGTTGATTCGATATTCTGGGGCGTGTTCCAATTGTCATGATTTTCGTGCAAAAAGGCAAATGACAAACTCGGTTTCGAGAGACACAAAGAAAGATTATGGAAAGTGATAAGGATTTCATCGAGAAATATTCTATTTCTTTGTGCGATATAAAGCTGGGCGTGCTTAATGTTCGTTATCGTATCTGTTGGTTCCGTTGTTGTTTACCTTCTTCTCATTTGGGAACATGACACTTCTTATGTGAATTGACAATATTATCACGAGTCAATGAAGCATATGACGCTTATCCTTCCGGAAAACCTTGTATTATCATCCTTGTACTTTTAAAGGTATCTCCGTGTAAATTTCTCTTTTGTTATTATTTCCCCTTGTTTCATAGCATTTGCGTTTTGAATTACGATGACCCTAGCTGTTCACGGGGTGATAATTCCTGTAAAGAGTTGTCTCTCTTCCCCTATCTTCTAATTAGTGGCCTTTTACCAGAAATAACGCTATTTTAGTTGAATTAAATTTACTTCGACTACCACGAAACATTCAACATTTGTTTTTCCCGATATTAGTAATCTTTGATACAATGGACGTGTGCACAGCCTTTAAAGTGTTCAAATAAACTTCTAATTCCGACATTCATGAAACACCAGTTTATATGATATTGTTCGTCAAAAATGCAATAAAGCGGAATAATTCCCGCGGGTTTGTTCCACGATAGCCCCTTATACATAATACTGTAAATCAGGTTTTTTCCGGTTCATCTTGTTTTCGCTTTATACGCGACGACTGCTGAACGCAAACTCTGCGATCGTGAAACATACCCTCAGACACAAATCTATATTCATATTACATGTGGGATCTATGTCAATGGAATTAAATAATGGCTAATTGACCGTGACAACAGTGGCAATACGAGCTGACGTTTGGTGTCATAGAGATACATGTGACTGTTTTATTAATCAATTTATCATTTACTGCATTAAAATGGCGTTTTGTTGTTACCAATCAGAGGATGGCGAAAATAAGGTCACTAGATAACATGCGAAATCGCGTACTTTTAATATCGCGAAAATAACTGGGTATATGGTATGAAGTATTGGCTGGATGTCGACTAATGGACAGATCGCGAAACGATATTCTAAATCCTTCTGACAAGTTCTTAGTGGGACAATGAAGAATGGTTACCTGACTTGTACAAATTAGCCTTTAATGCTTCCGCTGATTCAATGTAAATATTAAATGAATTTTAAATAAAGGATATAAACTGTCTGGGTGTAGTTCTCTTAAGTGTATTTTCGGTACATTGATACACTTCAGTATAATATGTGATTTTATAATTAATATCATTTATACTACCTCGTTCCATAGCTTTTTGATGTTTCTCCGGATCAAACACAGTGTCAAAACTGTCCTAAAATAAAGAATATCTGTATTATAAACAACGACGTTATTAATACATGACGTTATATACCTCATGAAAATATTACCACATGAAATATATATATATGAATATTAGTATATAAAGAGAGTGTAAGCTATACGGTTGTTTATCTTTACGATTTTTTGTTTGGTTTTTTAATCAGTAAACAGCTGGACAAAGATGTCTCCCCATACCTTTTGTTTCTGATATTCTGCCATTAGTGTTTCCTTCACTTGAGGATCGCTTTCCTCCTGTAATCAAATAAGAAATTTTGAGTTGATAGTCAAACAGGGCAATAGTCTGATACCATCTTCGTTAATTCTTTCTCATACTACCAGACAAGCAAGACATCTTACCATAATAGGTTATAGTCACTGGTCCTTCAACCTTGATATTCCGCAATATCAGGCTGTAAAAATTGATCCTTAAACCTAAATATTTCACTATACCAGGCTGTAAACATTGATCTTTCAACTTTGATATTACGCAATACCAGGTTGTAATAATTGATCCTTAAACCTAAATATTTCATAATACCGGGCTGAAAACATTTATCTTTCTACCTTGTTAGATATTTCACAATGCCAGGTTATAATGATTAATACACTTAGCAATATCAGGCCATTATTAACATTGTCCGTCAACCTACAATGTAAATAGCTCACAAAAGCAGACTGTCAACATTGGTCCTTCAACCGAGATATCACAAAATCGTAGGCTTTAAACATTTGGTCCTATTTCAACCTTAATATATAATAACAGAACGCTGTTACAATTACCTAAATATGTAACTATAGCTGGGTGTTGCGATTGGCCATTCAATATAGCTATCTTACCGTAGCTGGTTGTAGCCATTGGTCCTCCAACCAGCGGGTGACGGCATTCTGGTACCTCTCCCAAAAGTGGAACTCTGATTTCGCCAGTCCAGGAGTTCTTTCCAACCAACGCTTTATTGTGTATGATAAGTAGAAAAACGCAATCTGAACACAGTGTATGTTCTGACGAAAACAATGGAATTGATAAACAATTACTTTGTCATTTTAGATTCTTTCTTCTCCAGTATCTAGTTAAGCGATGAGTAGATCAGGTAAAAGTTTCCATCTGACCATGCATGAAAACATCTAATCATATGATGAATATCGTTTGCAAATCTATAGTTTATGCAGCATTCAACAACAAAATATTTATAAACTTTTCTATCTGTTTAACTCAAGATTAATGGAAAACGGTATTGTTAGAAATAAGCTCATGAATATTTCAGATTTGCAGGAAATTCGTTGATTTTTTTTGGATTAGGATTTTGGATTAGAAAACGATTAATGTAAGCACAGTTGTATTTGCAGTCTTCCACAAAGTGTACGGGGTCTTCATTGTAAAATATCTCAAAAGCATAATAAAACGAAAATTTCTAATTCGGCATGGTTCTCTCTTGACAGTCAGTAGTGAAGAACTTAAAATATAAATACATTGTGTGTTGTACCTACCTCGACCAGTGTAAGTAGCGAGGGACTGGTGATGGAGTCCTGTAGCTGTTCAATGTTTTCGGGGTCATTGAAAACCTTCATGTAATGTTGCTGGTTGTACTTCACACGACTCTCCTGTCACGGGGAAACATATATAATTACTATAATATCTGTGGTAAGTTCCGCCCTAACAGTAATGGCATTTTACAGTTATCAACAAAATACCTATAAACATTCTACCGGGGAGTTGTAAATGAACGAATCAACCTCTCTCGCTAAAACATTTAATTATCTGTGAACATGTATAATACATATCATATAAATTTACGGAACATCTCTTACCTCTTTTAGACCAAGTTTATTTTCAATCAAGCGGAATTGTAGACTTTGAAATCCAGAGGCAGTGGCAAGATGTGTTCTGTAAAAAAAATCATCAAATTAGAAAATCGTCCCAAATCAATCAGTAGGTATGATAAAAAGAAAGAAATACTGACATGTCAACAGAATATGTATTTATTCTCAAATGCGATAAAACAAGGGCAAGCTTGAGCAAATTAAGGCTTTACACGTAGTCCCTGGAAATTTTACAAAAGATAAGAAAGATAAGTGAATCGTATTTTTATTTACTTGTACTTTAGAGTTAGATACATTAGAGCCAAACAATGCATCATACAGCTGCTTGGTCCTTTTAGAACTCGCCAGTGATGTTAATGGCTTAGATTTAAAGGCAACTAAGGAAAATCTAAAATCTTCAAAAGAAATATATATCAGTAATTTCGTAATTTTCATTTATCTGATGTTTAAGGGGAATTAGACCGTGTCTTTCGGATGGATAAGTGTATTCATCGAAGACAACCACCGATCAATCGAAATGAGTCTATTCTATGCCTTATATAGTAGATTTCTATCCCCTAATGTTCATCCTAGCGACAGATAAAGCAATACCTAGATTGCGTGTCCTGACACATGAGCTTATTGAATTTTCACTAGGGATACTACTCTCTGCTTGACAAAGCTTTCACGGAGTCGCAGTAAAAACTTTTCTTTCTTTCATTTGTCATTATCTTATGACCGGATGGAGTGTAATATTTCAGCGTACCTCCTTAATTACCATCACTTAGCTGTATTCATATGACTGAAGCTATTGTGAGGAAATCAACCTACGCGAAACGCACACAAAACTGTTACGGTATAGCAAAATGATGAAATACAACTATATCACATAGTTGTGTCGTCCTTCTGGAACTCATCTGTGAAGCTATGAAAGCCTGAATTGTTGAAACATGGGAGGCGAAAGAGGGAAGTAGCCGATAGACAGATGGGAGTTAGGGTTGCACTAGCCTGTAATTCAATGTTCAATGACCGATGACATCAAAAGAAATCCTAGTACACGTGTAGCATCGAGGGTGTGGCTACAAAAGCGTATTCCTGCCACGTTGTGTTTTATTTTATCTCGAAATATCGAGATGCGAGTTAGTAATCCGAAATTTTGATATATTAACCCGAAATTTCGAGATAGCAACGCGAAATTTCGATTCACTAACTCAAAATTTCGAGTTGCTATATCAAAATTTCGGGTTAATATCTCAAAATTCCGGATTACTAACTCAAAATTTCGCATTACTAACTCGAAATTAAAAAATAATTTCGAGTTAGTACCTCGAAATTTCGAGTTAAAATAAAACACAACATGGCCGGAATACGCTTCCGCATGCGGCCAACTTCAAGGGCTAATTCTAACTGCAAACAGTCTTACCACGTGCAAATCCAGATATCTTTTTATAGCAAAGTTATATCACATACAATCTTTTTTAAAAACTAAAGTTTGATTTAAGAGAAGGAAAAATATAAACAAAGGTAATGGTGTAGTAGCTTGTTCTATTCAATCAAAGCACTATGACTGACAGACAATTTATTTCCCTCCATGCCAATGCCAGGACAAGGACGAGTGGAAAATAACGTGACCTGGGTTATTTATTTTGCAATGGAATTTACTTAACCAGTCAGCTTACAATACAGCATTACTACGCAGTGTGTGACCCAATTTTATAAAGCTGAGTACTTTACAAGGTGCTACTTGACACAGGTATTTGCATTCTCGGACCATTGTCTAGAGACCTTTAACTAGTTGTTGAATAAGACAACAGACTAAAACGATCAACCTATAGTCATACAGTGTACCGGGTTGTACACAATTTAAAAGGATCAAAGAGTCACATTTTTACCTCATAAATGGACACTCAAGATTACAGACTGATTTCGTTGGTAATCGTGTGATAATATGAAAAACATGTTGGTCAAGTATGAATGTCCGGTATTTGTTTGGTGATACTGACCAGTATACATTATTTAGTAAACATATAGCGTAGTTGTACGAATTGAACGATTCACTGGAAAGCAATATAAACGTTTATGCATATGAAAAATAATGAAAATATTACCTAACGTTGGATTTTGTTTTATCTACTTAAGACTTGGTTCAGCCTCAAAGACGCATGTCGTTGGGTAATAATAAAAAAAACTCCTAACTAGTCTTAATCTTACCGAAATTCTAAAAAGTCTAGCGGTGTCATTGTCTCCAGGATAAGAAACTGGTCAACCAATAACTAAAAACAGAAGAAATGACAAACGAGAAACTAGTCATATTTCATGCCTCTTTAAAATCATGAAGTTATGTATCAAGGCGTTATATTTTCTCTTAAATCTTTTCCATTGAAGTCACTAGCAACAAAAAGTGAAATTAAATAGTAGGTGTAAAATGTGGAAAGTCAATATCTTTTTATTTAAGATGAACAATATACAGTATGTTGTAAACACATGAGATTCCTTTACCAGAGATAAGATTCTCTTTTATATTCCTAAAATAGGAAAATACGCCTCCAAATTTCCATATGACATATATGAAATATTAAACGATTTATATGAGATAGTTTACAACTTTTTTGAATGCTCTAAATGTTTAACTGATTCACAATATAAATGCCTCATAAATATGTAAGATATCTGAAGTACGATCAAATTGTAATCACTTTCTTAGGAACGTGTAAGATATGAAAATTGCCATTTCCTATTATTTAGATGTATTAAGATATATTCCATAAAGAGTATGTATTATTTAATGGAAAAAAATCTTTTATGATAAATATCTTAACTAAGCAAATATGGTGAACATTACCTGAAAAAAATATAAGCTAGTTTAATTTATTCTTTTGTGAGGTAGCACAAGCAACAAGTATTTCATTCGCATTTACCTTTAGTATCAGTGTAATGCGGCCAAGTTGGTTGTTGATGTGTCGTGTTTTACCTTCATCCAGTACCTGAAACAAACATTGTACAAACTTGTTGACCGATTTGATCGCATGGTTGCCTGTTGGATATTGTCAGTAAATGTAAAATATCGCTTTTTATCACAGTCTCTGTCTTTACAGTATGAGATACGGACACATCGCTTTCAGATCTTAATGAGACCATGTCGAGACAAATCTGATGTTGCCTACTGCTTCATTAATGCTGTTATGCAATAAGTTTGTCTTGATATTGTTCATGGCTTTCAAGCAATGAACTTACCGGTGCTGTGAAAATGTCTCGCACAGAGTCCAGCTCAAACAGAATCTGCTTGAACCATAATTCATACGCTGAAATGGTAAATAATGAATAAAGAAATCTAAATATCCGAAAATATAAATGCAACAGAAAAAATATGTTCTTGTCTCTTTCTTACCTCATGTATACGCAACATAATCTACCAGTTTCATTTTTGGAAGCAACATTTCAAAACGTCCACGTTAGAACCTTTGTTGATGTACCTTGCCTTTTTCGAAATTCTATTTGCTGACAATAACCTTCCAATTATAAGATGAACTGAACTCGGCGCTTTTTACCTTGGTGTGTTATGATAAACAGATGTTCGTCATGTACCGGCTTTCCCGCCTCTGCACTGGTCATAGTCTGGCATTTCAACAGACCCGACAACTAAATATTCAAAAAATATATAAATATGGCAACAATTAATACAAAGTAGTCATTTAAAATTTTTAGATGTATAATTGTGCGTTATGTAAATTTAATCAAGATATAACTACAGTCGATCCTCGTTATCTCAAACTCGTATAACTCAAAGACCCCGTTTAATTTGAAGCATTTCGTCGGTCTCTGTCTAACTTTACACTGAACATTCGAACTCAATCAAATGAAACACTCGGTTATCTCGAAATGTTCCCGCCAAGTTCGAGATAACAAGGTTTGATTGTACTTATTTTTGAAAAAGCAATTTTACTTTGCTTAGACAATAATTGCACGATAAAGTGTAGCTCATACAACACAACACAAAAGTGTATTGTTGATACAGGTGTTCTTAGTATCTATCATAGATGCTACAAAGTATGGCTATATGGTTCAACATGTTGGCTACCATGTCCAAACGCATATAAATATATATATGTAAACAGCAGACACACACGTTTACATTGTAAATTATTTTACAATGCAATCATAAAAATATTGAAGTTAGAGATGAATCATAGCGTCATTTAATTAGATATAACGTTTTCTAGGTCTCACATTTATACAATTAGCATTACTGATGAGTCCCAAGAGGAATTCATAATATGGCTTCACTGCATCTTAATCAAAACTGAAAGGTGTTATGCGCGTTTGCCTTTTGTACAACCTTCATGAAGTATATGTATCTGTGTATTAAGACTTGGATTTAGTAATTTTTTATTCTGACGGTTATCAAGCTATTGTAGATAATGACTATTTGTGATTAGGATATAAGGTTCGGCCATTCTATAAGATTGATATCACACGATAACGTTTCGCTCGTTAAATAATTATGGACACTTAAATAATTCTGGTTGACATTTAGGTTATATCTATTCTAACGGTCATTTTTCTAATGATGTGATTTTCGTGGTAGAGGGAAATAAAGAGAGTGAAAACACAGTAAGTTTCAGTTATGGTAAACATATTTCAAGAGTGGGAATGATAATGTTTCCAGACAACAGACAGGAGCAGCGACTGAATAATTAACATGTATAATCTATTGGGTATGTTAATTTCTAGGAAATACATATTATCTGAAGTTTCGAGGACAGGAATATTTTATATTCTCTGTTTTTCTGACATGGCCAGTCTACCTCAGCCGCGAGCAGGAAAACCAGGTAACCCTAGTTTTTTTCCATGGTCATCTTTGGTTTTCATACTTAAAGACCTTTTTCACTTTCTAGCATAAATCATAAACAAGCCTTACAAACCACCTCTCCCTCTCTGAATTCACTTAAATGCCCTTTCCATGTGTAATGTAGCTTCCCATTAAAAATAAGGCCTTGTTTACCAATGCACGGTGTCCTGTCGAGACGAGAGAGTTTACAGAGAGGGAAAATATCGCGCCCGACTTACCTCCAGGTACTCCCCGTACAGTTTTGGCCTATCCTTGTTCGAGTCTTCTTCAGCCATCCTGAGTAAATAAGATTATGTAACGTTAGTATTTTTACTGATTCGTCATACAGGTATTTGCCTGAACGGATATGTATGGAAGATTTGACTTACACTATTTCATGAATTCCGTTATTAGTACAAATCCCGTCAACGAATACAGTAATATGTGTGGTTTATAAACGTGTTCAACCTAACGTATTGTTTACCACCAAAGTCTTACGTTGAGTTTGAAAAACTGTATAGCGTTCACAGTCTCCTGGACTGCTTTCTATTGTCAACGGGACATCGTTTTTACCATTTATTCAAATAACAGATACATTTAGTTAACGAGTTATTAATGGTGTCACTTTGATACTGATATGAATAAACAGATATTTAAATGTAATTTACCTTAATTAGTAACATTACAATGTCAAATTAATGATAACATACACTTTAATATATCTATTATGATATATTCCAAGATAACATTTGCAAATGTAGTAACACATTGAAAGGAATATGAGCGTTGGGTTAACAGGTAGTAATCACAGTGAAATAGCGCTTAATATTGATGTTAACTTTTACAATATATTACTGTAACAGGGAAAATTAAAGATGTCATTCATTTGAGTCGATGTTGATACTGTTTATATTCAATTTGTGCTATATCGAGATCATGTTTTTGATATCACAATTTAGTCCTATTTAAATTGCCGTGATCCGTGGCTCGTCCTGAAACAATTTTCATTTGAGCATTCTCTTGAAAAGCACTGGATGAATCGTTCAAAAAATAATATAGAAGTTTCCCCTGTCCACAGTTGTGATTTTTGATTGAAGAAAACCCTGGACTTTGTCATTTGGCCTATCTGTTTCCATGGTAAGAGAAATAGTGTCTAAATGAATAATTTCGCCATAGCAAAAGATACTCCTAGCTTAATATGTGTAAAATGTTTTTGAGCAATTAACTTGAATGGTTTCAGAGCACTAATTCAGAAAAACTGAAATTTGTGATGAGGGTTATCGGTTTCCATGGTAACAGATTTTTTTACTAGGGTACTCACCTAATATATACATAAGGTTTTGTGGAGTGGAGTTGAATGGTTTCAAAGTTGTAGCCAGGGAAGGAAAGTTAATACTAATTTCATATATTTTGAATGTTTCCATGGTTACAGAAAAATATAAAAACAAGAATGTCGTCAACAGCAAAAGGCACAACTTGGACACTTACCTATTATCTACAGAAAGTTTAGTAATTTGAGTGGAACAGTTTTGAAGTTATAGCCAGGAAAGGCCCTCGGACGGACGCACGCACGCACAGATGGACGGAGCCAAAATTAATATCCCCAGTAAACGCGTTTCGCGTGCTGTCTTAAGAATGACGAGATAAAGTTAAGGAAAACACAAACACAATTCTTTTCAATTTAACTTCCCGACAACGTCTAAGTCAGATAAGAAAAAAAATCCGCTTAACTCTGAATACGAGCAATATGTATTTAAAACTTGGCCTTGACTATAAGTGACCTTGTCTTGAAATAAGTTTATCTGGCAAAGGTATTTCTTAAAAAAAAAAAAAAAAAAAAAAAAAAATGCATTTCGTCTCTAGTGTTAAAACAGCATTCACCACACAAATGGTATGTAGGTCAATGTCAAAAACATATTTACGTAAACATCACCGATACCTGACTTTATTTGCTCGGAGTTCAGTTAGTTTAAACATATGGTTGGTGAAAGATTTCAAATACGAATATAAAACAATTTTAAAGTTTTACAATAGTAGATTTGTGAAGACTGGTAAAATTGATTTTTTGAGTGACACTTCCTTCGAAAAGCCTTGGGGTTTTTTCAGTGGCATTAATTATGCTTTCACACTAACTACTAACTGAGCCAGAGGACATTGACAAGTGTATTAAATAGGTATTTAGGAATCCATTCGGACATATAATTTTAGTACCTTTACTGTTCAGAATATATGTATAAACACATTTATTGATTATTACGTATTTATCTAAATGTTTCTTTTTTAAATCAGACTATTTTTTATCAATATATATCATGCAATAATCGAAAGACCAGTACATATGAAACATAAATATTAAAGATCTTTCATTTCTTCTATTTATGAAATACTATTATCTATTGTAAAAAATGTAAATATTCTGTAATAAACATTATCTAGTGTACACCCAACATATCCTATATACTCCTACCTAGTGTACACCCAACATATCCTATATACTCCTACCTAGTGTACACCCAACATATCCTATATACTCCTACCTAGTGTACACACCCAACATATCCTATATACCATTACCTAGTGTACACCCAACATATCCTATATACTCCTACCTAGTGTACACACCCAACATATCCTATATACCACTACCTAGTGTACACCCAACATATCCTATATACCACTACCTAGTGTACACACCAACATATCCTATATACCACTACCTAGTGTACACCCAACATATCCTATATACCACTACCTAGTGTACACACCAACATATCCTATATACCACTACCTAGTGTACACCCAACATATCCTATATACCACTACCTAGTGTACACCCAACATATCCTATATACCACTACCTAGTGTACACACCAACATATCCTATATACCCCTACCTAGTGTACACCCAACATATCCTATATACCACTACCTAGTGTACACACCAACATATCCTATATACCACTACCTAGTGTACACACCAACATATCCTATATACCACTACCTAGTGTACACCCAACATATCCTATATACCACTATCTAGTGTACACACCAACATATCCTATATACCACTACCTAGTGTACACACCAACATATCCTATATACCACTACCTAGTGTACACACCAACATATCCTATATACCACTACCTAGTGTACACCCAACATATCCTATATACCACTACCTAGTGTACACCCAACATATCCTATATACCACTACCCAGTGTACACACCAACATATCCTATATACCCCTACCTAGTGTACACCCAACATATCCTATATACCACTACCTAGTGTACACCCAACATATCCTATATACCACTACTTAGTGTACACACCAACATATCCTATATACCACTATCTAGTGTACACCCAACATATCCTATATACCACTACCTAGTGTACACCCAACATATCCTATATACCACTATCTAGTGTACACCCAACATATCCTATATACCACTACCTAGTGAACACCAACATATCCTTTATACCACTACCTAGTGTACACCCAACATATCCTATATACCACTACCTAGTGAACACCAACATATCCTATATACCACTACCTAGTGTACACCAAACATATCCTATATACCACTACCTAGTGTACACACCAACATATCCTATATACCACTACCTAGTGTACACCCAACATATCCTATATACCCCTACCTAGTGTACACCCAACATATCCTATATACCACTACCTAGTGTACACACCAACATATCCTATATACCACTACCTAGTGTACACCCAACATATCCTATATACCACTACCTAGTGTACACACCAACATATCCTATATACCACTACCTAGTGTACACACCAACATATCCTATATACCCCTACCTAGTGTACACACCAACATATTCTATATACCACTACCTAGTGTACACCCAACATATCCTATATACCACTACCTAGTGAACACCCAACATATCATATACCACTACCTAGTGTACATACCAACCATATCCTATATACTCCTACCTAGTGTACACAACAACATATCCTATATACCACTACCTAGTGTACACCCAACATATCCTATATACCACTACCTAGTGTACACACCAACATATCCTATATACCCCTACCTAGTGTACACCCAACATATCCTATATACCACTACCTAGTGTACACACCAACATATCCTATATACCCCTACCTAGTGTACACACCAACATATTCTATATACCACTACCTAGTGTACACCCAACATATCCTATATACCACTACCTAGTGAACACCCAACATATCATATACCACTACCTAGTGTACATACCAACCATATCCTATATACTCCTACCTAGTGTACACAACAACATATCCTATATACCACTACCTAGTGTACACCAACCATATCCTATATAACACTACCTAGTGTACACCCAACATATCCTATATATCACTACCTAGTGTACACCCAACATATCCTATATACTACTACCTAGTGTACACACCAACATATTCTATATACCACTACCTAGTGTACACCAACCATATCCTATATAACACTACCTAGTGTACACCCAACATATCCTATATACCACTACCTAGTGTACACACCAACATATCCTATATACCACTACCTAGTGTACACCCAACATATCCTATATACCCCTACCTAGTGTACACACCAACATATCCTATAATACAAACCTAGTGTACAATTAAGTGTGTCGTTTCGGCAACAGGGATTGGCTAATTGTTACACACCTTCTAAACATCGGGCTGGCAGTTTTCTCTCGTAAAATATGTGCTTGATAAACGATTTTAGTACTGTGGAAATTTACCCGGTTAGTCGGCAGGAAATTCAGTTGATACAAACAAAAAGAGTTGTTCGGGTACTACAAAATATTATGTTAAATGTGCTTTTGAAAACATCGTTACATTTGTTTATTCAAGTATGAATTATACAAGTTAAAATGCATTTCCTTACACTCAAACAAAAAGTTTCTGACACTGGCCTCAAAGGAGTGTCGAGATTACATGACGGTAAATTCGTATCGTGTTCCTTTGTGTAAAGTCCATTTAAACGATTGTATAACTTTCTTGCTTTTTAAGATATAGAAACAAGAAAGGTTAAAAAAACTGTGAATATTTATGAAAATGCATTGGGAACCGATGAAGACTACAGTAGCCATAAGCCCTGGAAATAAATAGATTTTACAAATTAATTTGACTCCGCAGTGTCGTCTATGACAAGTTTATGCCAGCGTCGTATTTCCAAGTATAACTAAAACACATGAAATTATCACACAATATATATATATATATTTTCAACATTACATACCTGTCCGACTGCATCTTATCCATGTAGGCCACAGTACTCTCCAACAGCTATTACACCTGGCTAGCGTAACGACTATGTATAAATGTTAGCTGGGTACAAAATGTAGTAATGTCCAGTAGGGTTTCGCTCAGTCTTAGTGTATGTACAGTGTGTGGTTATAAATCTGTACCGGTGACAATTTGAAAGGCAGACAAATCTACTAACACGTGAGCCATGACATTACCAGATATCGGTCATGTGTACGTTATGGCTTCTGTTTTATCTGACGCACCACATTTTCGTCGACTATTTATACAATAGAGAGATATTATTCGGACAACAAAATTTGGGTATATCGTGTTACCGATGTCTTATCTGGAGAAAATATGTTTAACCCTGCTTTTCATGTTTATAATTGTGTGGCTTCACACGACTGCATATGAGTAAGTACAGTGTCCGGACAAGACGGATAACGGCATTTGTTCAAAATGCTACACATTCCTTTTATTTAAATTACTTGTCAGTTTGAAAAGTGGAACGAAACTGAAACATTAAAAGTTGTAACATTGCTGTGATAGATTTGAGTCTTCCATTTCATACTCTGTTGATGCTTATTCAATAATTGCTTGTTCTCGTATAGTTACAGAACAATTATAATTAAAATAAAAGAAATGATTAATAAGGACGAGGATGATAAGGATATACGTAAATACCTACAGTAGATTCACTCTCCTCTATTCTGGTGTTTGTTTTATGGCTGTAGGATCAAATCTATTTTGTATGTGACAAGATTTAGTGGGTTTTTTTTTCATTTTCAACTCCACGACAATTTTTTACATAACATTTGCTGTTTGAGTATATTTTTTCTCATGGTCCGTTCAAGATTAATGTGATATTTTCTAAATTATGTAACCAATACACTCCTGAAGATGATTTGCGCAAAATATATTTATGACGTCATAGAAGTTAAAACAACACTGTGACGTCAGAGTGGACTAAATGAATTATTTAAAGAATAATTTACATTTTACATTATACTGAAATGACGTCATAAGAGTTTTAATAATCTTGTGACGTCAGAGTGGACTAAATGGGTTATTTAAAGAATAATTAACATTTTACATTATACTGAAATGACGTCATAAGAGTTTTAATAATCTTGTGACGTCAGAGTGGACTAAATGGGTTATTTAAAGAATAATTTACATTTTACATTGTACTGAATTGACTTCATAAGAGTTTTAATAATCTTGTGACGTCAGAGTGGACTTAATGGATTCTCAGCGATGAAAATCAATAATCTTAAGGGATCGTTTTTTCAAGATCACATTTTTTAAAAACCCAACATATCTCGTTGTAACTGGACTGATAGCGAGTCACATATAACAAGCATGAGTTCAGGACCTAAATATCTGAGTTACTGAATAGTAACTGAAGAATGTCGAATGTTATTGTTACTTCGTGATAATGTCATTATTAAAAAAATTCTTCAATTAATTTCCATGCTGTAACAATTAGTCCATTTGCATTATATATCATCATATATTTAATCTTCTTCAATATATACGTCTACTCGTGTACAAATGAAATGAACATAGGAAGATGCAGTATATATCGAAAAGTAAAAGAAATTTCTGTTCAAAAAATTATGGTACATGTATAAAGTATTTTTTTATCCCAAACACAGATCGGTACTGAAATACTTTTGGTGATTTCGAACTATACTAAAAGGGTCCGTATGTTTTTGCGATTATCGGTAGGTCGTTTAAATGTACAATACTGAGTATTCATTATTGTCTTATAGGGATGTTTTGAATACTTGTATTTCATATTTCAAGCTGTATGTAATGATTCTCATACAATGTCTAGATGATCCAAAAGTCCCGCATCAAATAATTATACAAAATTTAGCCGTTTTCATTACATCTTGAATTAAATGATCTTATTCTATCGACGACTGAATGACAATTGAATAACGTGATACATGTAACCTTCCAGAAATACCTTCCCTATCATAGATCTTATAAACTTAAACATTCATTAATAACATAAAATTATGAAGGAATATCCAAATCCTATACACGTCGTGTGAGTTAATGTCATTTCAGACACGTTATATAAAAAATCTGTATGTAAAGTTGATTTCAGGAAAGTTATATACCATTAATGTAAATTTTTAAACAAGTTTTCAAGCAATTGTGTATCTTAAAATGTTTTCAGACAGGTTATATACCATTTATGTAGGTTTTCAGACATGTTATATAACATTTATGTAGGTTTTCAGACAAGTTATATAACATTTATGTAGGTTTTCAGACAAGTTATATACCATTTATGTAGGTTTTCAGGTAGACTATATACCATTTATGTAGGTTTTCAGACAAGTTATATAACATTGATGTAGGTTTTCAGGTAAGTTATATACCATATATGTAGGTTTTTAGGTAGACTATATACCATTTATGTAGGTTTTCAGACATGTTATATACCATTTATGTAGGTTTTCAGGTAAGTTATATACCATTCATGTAGGTTTTCAGGTAAGTTATATACCATTTATGTAGGTTTTCAGGTAAGTTATATACCATTTATGTAGGTTTTCAGACATGTTATATAACATTTATGTAGGTTTTCAGACAAGTTATATAACATTTATGTAGGTTTTCAGGTAAGTTATATACCATTTATGTAGGTTTTCAGGTAAGTTATTTACCATTTATGTAGGTTTTCAGGTAAGTTATATAATATTTATGTAGGTTTTCAGACAAGTTATATACCATTTATGTAGTTTTTCAGACAAGTTATATACCATTTATGTAGGTTTTCAGACATGTTATACACCATTTATGTAGGTTTTCAGGTAAGTTATATACCATTTATGTAGGTTTTCAGGTAAGTTATATATCATTTATGTAAGTTTTTAGGTAAGTTATATATCATTTATGTAGGTTTTCAGGTAAGTTATATACCATATATGTAGGTTTTCAGACAAGTTATATACCATTTATGTAGGTTTTAGACAGGTTATATACTTATTGTGTATCTAAAGATGTTTTCAGGCAAAGTTTCATACCAATACAATACATTGATAAAGTTTCATGGCGTCAGTAATACAATACAATACATTAACAATTATACAATCCGACACACCTACGTGATATCCAGGTGTGTTCGGTTTACTGGACACTTTCAATGTGATTATTTATGGGTATTACTAAAAACATATTTAACCTAGAACTACAGCCGTATCTGTAACTTTATCATCATGTAATGGAGCTGATGATAAATATTAAATAAAATGATTTAGATCTTTATAAAGTGTATATATATTACTCTCCAGCAGGTGTATTAATTACTGCAATATTTTGCTTACCTTAATGTATTTGCTACAGAACGCCTATGACTCATCATAACATGGATAGTTTTCGATATTAAGTATTGATGTTTTTAGTTTGAATAATGCACAAAAACATGTCTCTTTCTTTTAGATAATGAAAATCCTTGTTTCGCAAATCAGCCTGACAAAATAAATCGGTACGGACATCACTGTAGATCAGACATTCACAAAAATAGGAGTGTAGGATAGAATCTCTGGTCCTCTGGTATGTCTATTCAACGTCATAAATCCAGCAGTGACGTGAAATATGCGATGTGACGTAAGGTTCAGGACTTTAATAATTTTTAAAACATCTATAAATTCTGAGTTTATTTTCTTGGTTAGGCTTATATTTTTATAGCTTACTAAACCGGATAACTGCACCCTCTGAGATGAGTATAACATTAACGATTAATGATTAGCTAATTGTACAAGATTAGACATTTTGTTTATAAAGTCAACATTTTCCTAAAGGCTGCCAAACCAGTGTTGATTTGAAATTTCGAATTTGACTATCGACACGCCATCTGTCGTTTTCATACCGTTAACTAACTATTTTGCATTTCATTTGTGTATCAAATTCATTTTTATGCATTTTAAATGATATTTTAACTTAAATTATCATATTCTATTCACGTCTGAATGACAATGGCGTAACTTATTAAATGTAACCATCCATTAGACCTGAAACAGAAATACCCATTATATCATAGATCTTATAAACTTTCAGATACAATGTCATAAAGCTATGAAGGTCATTTATCGCAAAATGCTATACACATGGGCCGTGTGGGAAAATGTCATTTCCGACACGATCTATATCAGTTGTGTAAGTAAAGCTGTTTTCAGAAAAGTTATCTACCGATTGTGGAGGTAAAGATATTTTCAGAAAAGTTATCTACCGATTGTGTAGGTAAAGCTGTTTTCAGGAAAGTTATCTCCCGATTGTGGAGGTAAAGCTGTTTTCAGAAAATTTATCTACCGATTGTGGAGGTAAAGATGTTTTCAGATAAGTTATATACCAATTGTGTATCTATAGATATTTTCAGAAAAGTGATATACCAATTGTGTATCTATAGATATTTTCAGAAAAGTGATATACCAATTGTCGAGGTAAAGATGTTTCAGAAAAGTTATATATCAATTGTGGAGGTAAACATACTTTTATACAAGCTATATACCAACCCAACCGTGAAAGTAAAAATTACTTTATACCAACTGAGAAGGTGAGAACACTGTCATGCAAATTACAAACCATCTGTAAAGGCAAGGGAGCTATGATGCAAGTTATATTTCAGTTTTCCGGTAGGTGATCCTATACCTATAGTGTAGGTTAACATGTCATTAGGTAAGTTAATTTCAGGAAAGTATTGTCACAGTATTGATAAAGTAGGTTAAGGTCATTATTATGTAGAACGAACTTATATAGGTAAAACACGTTTTTAGAAGATTCATGTACCTATTGTGGTGTTAAGAAACTCTGAATGCAAGATGGGTAGTCGGATGGCGCAGTGGTAACGTACATGTCCTCCACTGAGTCGACCGGGGTTCTATTTCCAAATCGAATGTAGCAACGTAGCAATTAGTGTTAGTTAGTAATAAAGCACATAACAGAAGCTTCAGTAGTATAGTTAAAGTTATTTAATGTAAGTTCTATAGCAATATTATTTAGATAAACATCCTTTCATAATAGCTCTGTTACTGTTAAACAGAGGAGAAAATTACGACAATTGGGAAGTTCGTTTGTGGTTTGAAATACCATAGTAGCTTTTATTTCAATTGATGACAGCGTCATTAAACTGTTACAATCAAATAAATATGTTTCCGATAGACGGGGTGACGAGGTCCTCAGTAGATGTCGGGGTCACATACCAGCTATAGTCATATGACGAGGTCCTCAGTAGATGTCGGGGTCACGTACCAGCTATAGTCACATGACGAGGTCCTCGATAGACGTCGGGGTCACATACCAGCTATAGTCATATGACGAGGTCCTCAGTAGATGTCGGGGTCACATACCAGCTATAGTCATATGACGAGGTCCTCAGTAGATTTCGGGGTCACGTACCAGCTATAGTCACATGACGAGGTCCTCGATAGACGTCGGGGTCACGTACCAGCTATAGTCACATGACGAGGTCCTCTATAGATGTCGGGGTCACGTACCAGCTATAGTCATATGACGAGGTCCTCAGTAGATGTCCAGGTCACGTACCAGCTATAGTCATAAGACGAGGTCCTCAGTAGATGCCGGGGTCACGTACCAGTTATAGTCACATGACGAGGTCCTCAGTAGATGTCGGGGTCACATACCAGCTATAGTCACATGACGATTCCTCGATAGACGTCGGGGTCACGTACCAGCTATAGTCACATGACGAGGTCCTTGATAGATGTCGGGGTCACGTACCAGTTATAGTCATATGACGAGGTCATCAGTAGATGTCCAGGTCACGTACCAGCTATAGTCATAAGACGAGGTCCTCAGTAGATGCCGGGGTCACGTTCCAGTTATAGTCACATGACGAGTTCCTCAGTAGATGCCGGGGTCACATACCAGCTATAGTCACATGACGAGGTCCTCAGTAGATGTCGGGGTCACGTACCAGCTATAGTCACATGACGAGGCCTTCGTTAGATGTCAGGGTCACGTACCAGCTATAGCAACATGACGAGGCCCTCGCTAGATGTCGGGGTCACGTACCAGCTGTAGTCACATGACGAGGCCCTCGCTAGATCTCGGGGTCACGTACCAGTTATAGCCTCATGGCGATGTCATCGGTAGATGTCGAGGTCACGTACCACGTATAGTCACATGACAAGGTCCTCGGTTGATGTCGAGGTTACGTACCAGCTATAGTTACATGGCGAGGTCCGCGGTAGATGTCGGGGTTACGTACCAGTTATAGTCACATGGCGATGTCATCGGTAGATTTTGGGGTCACGAACCAGTTAAACATATGGCATACATGCCGAGGTTCTCAGTAGATGTCGGGGTCACGTACCAGCTATAGTCATATGGCGAGGTCCGCGGTAGATGTCGGGGTTACGTACCAGCTATAGTCACATGACGAGGTCCTCGGTAGATGTCAGGGTCACGTACCAGCTATAGTCACATGACGAGGTCCTCGGTAGATGTCGGGGTCACGTACCAGCTATAGTCATATGACGAGGTCCTCGGTAGATGTCAGGGTCACGTACCAGTTATAGTCACATGACGAGGCCCTCGGTAGACATCGGGGTCACGTGCCAGTTATAGTCACATGACGAGGTCCTCGGTTGATGTCAGGGTTACGTACCAGTTGTATTCACCTTACGAGGTCCGCGGTAGATGTCGGGGTCACGTACCACTTATAGTCACATTATGAGGTCCCTGGTAGACGTCAGGGTCACGTACCAGTTACAGTCACATGACGAGGTCCGCGGTAGACGTCGCGGTCACTACCAATCATAGTCACATGACAAAATCTTCAAAACCTGTCACAATAAAATATTCTGAGCGCCTCGAATATGTACTTATATAACGATAGAGGTATAACGCGTTTGAAAATGTGACTAATATTTATTATTATAACGAAGGTTATTTTTATCATATACAAACATCTAGAAGACCGGTGATTGGCTGTTGGGCCATAGTATTTCTACGTAACTGCCTGAAGGCTCCACATGCATTCACCGAGGATATGGCTAAGGAGCAATGCATTGCCCCTGTAAATTTTATATTAGTGTTCTTCTTCCTCACAAATGCTAACTAAAATAAGTTTAACATTTTTTTTTGCAGTCTTCCTTGATTTTTCAATTAATAATAGATGTTTGAACATCGTCGCCATTTTACATAGCCCCCGCATGATGTATCTACATATGAACATGGCAGGAAAACACCCATATCATCATCTTTTTCGAATACGATGTTGAATAATGAGTATTAATGATACATGAATGGTACCATCTGTATTAATGTTTGTGTAACTTGTCTTCCTTCGTCAGTTATGTTACAACTTTCAAAAATCAATAAAGAAATGTTACACATCATATCATAAGGTATCTGGATCCGGTGATTTCAGATTTTATATTGCCAGTCGTGATTGTACCGGATTTGTGACAGCTATGTAGTAAAAACTTTTGTGTATAGATGACGCAACGTCCTGTTTCACAAACATCTTCAGGTCTTCCGGCCATATTCAGACACGATCTACTTTTATCTTAAAAACGGCTAAGTTACCACACATCAACGTTATCATCAATACCGAGTCTCTATAAGTTTGAATTCGACTGAACAGCAAGGGTGACATTTTTTATAAATTGATTTACACGTTCAGAATATGCTCTAACATGACATCTTTAACTAAGGACCGAGGAATAGTGTGGTCTTCGACCAGACTCCAAACTTTTCTTTTGATCCCGAGGCCAAGAGACTTTCTGACAGAGAAACAGCATAACGCCTTCAGCGTCCTGACGTCACGGTGATATTGCGCCACTAAACTTGCCAATGTCTCATCGTCCGGCTTAGCTGTCAGGGCACAGTTTAATAGCGCGTCCGAAAAGTCAGCACCTGATTGGAGAAGGACACTCAACACGTCGGTATCAACAGTATTCGTCTGTACCGCTTCTATTAAGGGGAGTTGATATAAGGGCTCGTCTAGCGGGCAATTCTCTTGAAGCAGTATCTTCAAATGTTCTTTACTTTTTTTCCTTATTGCACAAACAACAGGATTTTGTTGAAGAATGAGTTCCTGTGTCACTTTCAGTCCCAGTTTAAACAAAAGTTCAGTGATGCCGTAATTTGATGTCTGGATGGCATCAATTAATATCTCCCTATTGTTTTGACTAATTTCACAGTTAATATCGGCGCCGTATTCAACAAGATCCCTTATAATCGATACGTATTGTTTCCGACAAGCAAGGCGTAGAGGAGTCAAGCCCATTTTATCCTTTGCATCTGGATCCGATTTAGCTTTAAGAAGGTATCTAACTGATTGCTGATCTTTCTGGGAGACGGCGAGAATAAGTGGCGTTCTGTCCATCAAAGAACGTGTCGCGACGTCAGCTCCAGCGTCAAGTAAAATACGAATAATTTCTGGCATCTTTTCACTGTGACACACAGCACTCAGCAAAGGCGTATGGCTGTGATGTCTTATCCTCCTGTTAACGTCTGCTCCATGCTTTAAAAGAGCATCAACAGTTTTGAAAAAATCTTCGTCTTTTTCTGGCGTAAATTTAGAAATCGCTATCATGAGTGGGGAAGATTGGGTTGAACCCTCTTCGACCTCGTTACAGAGTGACGGGTCTAGGTCAGCCAGGAAATTTACGGCATGGTAATTCGCATACGAACAGGCGGCATGTATAGGCATTTGATTGGTGTCGTCTTTAGCCCTAATATCAAATCCGTATCTTACAGCTTCGTGTAAATATTTAACAACGTTCGCTTCATTTCGACATTTACAGATACAATGTAAAATCTGAGATCCTTGGCTCATGTCAAAGCCACATTTCCCTATGGTAGATTTAAACAATGTGAAATTATTATCAGCGATAGTACTGTACAATGTATTGAGATGATCAACAGTATTGTTCTCAACCTCGTTTAAAGCATTATCAATATCCCTTTCACCGTTGCGAGTTTTGATCGTACTTCCGCTTTCCATTGCTGCTGCAGTTCGGAGTTCCGGTTTCAAAGTTGATGTTGCTTGCAGTATTTCAGCGTTGCTCAATACCGGTTGTAGAATTGGCTTCTTGCTTTACTGACCGACGTCGAAATCTAGGGAGGGAATTAAAAATCAAACGTTATGTTTTTTTGTTGTTTTTAAATACACATCCAATGCATATATGTTATATAAGTAAATCCTATACACGTATATGAAAATGCTTTCGCTATTGACTTCGTAAAACCTATATAAAAATCCCAATGACGATATATGTTTGACTGTAGACCATAAGGTTCCATATATCCATTTTTTTTCTTGTCCAGATTGAAGTCGATATAATTATATATATATATATATATATGAAGACAAAAGGTTAACTAACATGTGCCCAGTACAATTTTAATATTAAGAAGAATAGGTTTAGAGATTTTAATATTTCTGACCTTTGAAGATGAAAGTAGGTCAAAGTGATTCAGCTAGACTTTCATCCTATCATGCAGTAGGAACAATATCAGTACCCAGCGTCTTTTAATTATTGCGAAAATGATTAAAAGACCTTGGTCACTGATAAGCCTCATCGCGGAACCACAAGCCATCAGCATTTCTAACTTATTTAACAGGAACTGTAAATTAACACGCACTAAACTGTACCTGACAAACCTCTTGTACAACAAGAAAAATTGTGATGGATAATGAGAAAGTTGTTGATCAATATTAACTTACAGTTTCTGTTAAATAACTTAGAAACGCTGATGGGTTGTGGTTCCGTGGTTCCGTGGGGCGGACACCGCACCATGGCACCACAAGACGTCAGCATTTCTGAGTTATTTAAAAGGAACTGTAAGTTTACTCGCACTAAAAAGTGCAAGGTTTAATAACCTCAAGAAATGTTGTATAACTAGTAAAAAAAACGTGCTGGATAAGGAGAAAGTTATCGATCAATGTCAAGATAAACATCATATTATATAAGGGCTCGTGTGAAATATCGGGAATGTGGGTATATCGACCTCCTAAACGTGTTGGGGGCGGGGCGAACTCATATAACACGTTACAAGGAGATACGTCACAAGATATGAAACTACTATTGAATAAATAAATAAATAAAACCCTGTCCTACCTACCTTAAATTTACACCAAATGACCACAGTTTCACTAGCTATGATACTTTCCATCAGTACAGCATGACAAGACCTACAGCCGAATTTCAATGCTTTTGTTAATTTTAGAAATGACTGTTAGAGTATCGTTGAGTCATACCTTGCACTTAATTTTATATACAGTGTGTATGTGTATATACATCCATTATATCAAATTCACACGATATGTAGTATATGATGATAAGCAATATAAATATAGTTTTCCGAATTAAATACAAAAAAATGTAATCTTGATATCAGACGACGAGTGCTCTCAAGCGAAATTAGGCATTTATGAAAAATAAAATTACCCCAAATGGAGCCTCATCGGTCATATCGCAAGGGGGACGACTCTAATCAGAGGTTCTCCACCTGGAACGTGGAAGGTGAGGTCTGTGTACTATTTATGGAACATGGTACTTAGTAGCATGTGCATTCTAGTAGAAGAAGCAGAAAACACAGTTATTAGGTCTGATAGAACGTGACCAGTTGACTATACAATGTTTATTATGTAGCCTTGTCACAAGATAACCTTTTACATGTTGTATGTAGCTAGATTGTCAACGTTACACTTGTTCAGGCATCACCACCAATTGGTTTTAACGTGTGAACTTCTAATAATTAATGAGAGCTGTGCCGTTGTATCAACTTAGTCTGGGGAGAACACAATAATCTGGTGTTTTACCTGTGTATAATGGTCTGGGGAAAACACAATAATCTGGTGTTTTGCCTGTGTATAATGGTCTGGGGAGAACACAATAATCTGGTGTTTACCTGTGTATAATGGTCTGGGGAGAATGCAGTAATCTGATATTTCCTATCAATGATGGCCAGGAGAGAACTCGGTAACCTGGTGTTTTACCTGTCAATAATGGCCTGGAGAAAACACAGTTACCTGGTGTTTTACCTGTCAATAATGGCCTGGAGAAAACTCAGTAACCTGGTGTTTTACCTGTGTATAATGGTCTTGGGAGAACACCATTAGATTCTGTTTTACTGGTATGTAATGGTATGGGGAAAACACAGTAACCTGGTGTTGTACCTGTCTATAATAGTCTAGAGAAAGCAGTAATCTGGTGTTGTACCTGTCTATAATGGTCTGTGGAATACACAGTAACCCGGTGTTGTACCTGTCTATAATGGTCTGTGGAGAACACAGTAATCTGGTATTGTACCTGTCTATAATGACCCCGGGGAGAACACAGAAACCTGATGTTGTACCTGTCTATAATGGTCTGTGGAATACACAGTAATCTGGTGTTGTACCTGTCTCTAATGGTCTGGGGAGAACACAGTAACCTGGTGTTGTATGTGTCTAATGTATGGGTAGAACATGATAAGCTTGTACATTACCTGGTTTTAAGTCTTGAACTTAAAGAATTTATGTGCCCAAATATAAAGATTGAAACAGAACATTACATTACATGCCCCTTTGTCCTTTTTTTGTGCAGCAGTTCCAATGGCAAAGAAAGTGTTGATCACTGGTGCATCTGGACTTTTGGGAAGAGCTTTGTATAAAGAATTTCTGAAAGATACAACATGGGAAGTCTTAGGGCTTGCATTTTCCCGAGCACATGGAGACCTGCGCAAAGTGGATATAACATCAAGTGAAGAATTAACAAAAGTCTTTGATGATTTTAAGGTAAAATTAAATTTTTAAAAATCCATTTCCTGACAAGAAATCATCAGTCTTTTGAACAAGAATTGTTAAAGTACTTGATATTCTCATTCATGACAAATGTTGGAGTGAAGATATAGGGTTGTTCTCAGATGTATTTCCGACAAATTTGAAATCCAAGATTCTGAAGTCACTATATTTAGAAAATCCTGCTCAGTGCTCTAGCAGCTGCATTTCTGGTAGGACTGTAATCAAAATCCTTGTTGGTGCTCTAGCAGTTCCATTTATTCACACACTAATATTGACTATAGTATATCAGACAAAGTTCAGGTTTGTAGGGTCAAGGTCAAAATCGCTGTTACAGATTTTAGAAAACCCTTCTCGGTGCTGTTACAGTTTCACTTCATGAAGGATTTTGATTAAATGTCACAAACATATGAAGGAACCAAATGTCTTGGACAAGTTGAAATTTTTTTAAGATTGTGGAGTCAAGGTCAAAATTACTTTTTTTTATATCTTCATCAGCACTTTAGAGGTTTCATTTATGTAGGAATTTGGATCATACTTCATATTCATTCAAAGGACTATACTATCACAGACAAGTTTGAGATTCAGAGTTGTAGGGTCAAAGTTTAGAAAATATTTGTCAATGCATCAATGACTTCATTCCTGAAGCGATTTTGATCAAATTTTACACAGGTGGCCATCATCTCCATCTTTCTATGTCCAGGTGGGAGAGTGAGGGGAATAGAATCATTTGCATTGTTTATTTACACCTTTTCTAAGATTTTAACCTTTATTTGAAAATATATACAATCACCCAATTCCTGTATAATTGCTATCAAATTTACCATTATCGAGAGCATCCTTGATAAATGCCAGTAAAATACACCTCTATTTCACAGCCACAGGTAGTAATACACAGTGCTGCGGAGCGTAAACCAGATGTTGTAGAAAAGCAACCAGATGCAACACGACGCCTCAACATTGATGCCACTAGGAAAATTTGTGAATTGGCAGGTAAACTCCCACCCTTCCTATCCCCAAGAACTGAGTTTGTATGGACACGTTCATAAACATGTACATGTAACTGGTACATTGTGAACAGTATTAAGATTGAAATGAGAATTGGCATTTGCACCAATTAATTGAAAAAACCATTATCATTTGTCTAACAATAGCATTTGTTATTGTAAACACGCATGAAATATACAAGATATTTTGCCATAAAAATATTGATGTTACCGGTGTTGGTCTCTCTCATCATATTCAAAGTCATGTCTTAAAAAATCTTAAATTAGATTTGGTTAACATTCACCCCATATTATTATAGCATCAAGTCTTACACATTTTCGTATAATTGGGGTCATCGGTTGAGGTAAAAGGGTCAAAGGTCATATCTGACAACTTCTGCAAATTCGTCAAGCAAGGATACTCCAGTTCACGGGAGCAGAGTCTTTATGTCTACAGACTTTTTCTAGTTACAGACCAAATTCAACAAAGTAAATATGTGACCTTGACCTTGAAGCATCATTGCAAGTTATTTCCGTAATTTACTTGACAGGAAAGATTGGAGCCTGGGTGTTATACATCAGTACTGACTATGTCTTTGATGGGAAAAATCCTCCATACAACGAGGACGCCACTCCCAATCCTCTCAATAAATATGGTGAAAGTAAACTGAACGGAGAGCTAGTTACTCTGGAAGTCTCCAAAGGTAAGATAATGAAATTATTAAAAATGAAAAATAACATCAAGGAATTGTCATAAAAAACATTGGTTTTTTAACTAAATAAAGATCCAGTTTATTTATATGCTAATATTTTTCAATTGCACTCTCTATAATCACAGGGCTTTCAGTGATGTATTTTTCCAAGTAGAAAGTTTGGTCAACAAATTTTAAAATTCAGGTGAGCAATAATTTCTTTGTGGGCCTTTAACTAAATGATATCTTTTACCTTTGATCCACAGAAAATGGTGTCCTACGAGTTCCTATCCTATATGGAGAAGTGCATGACCTTGGTGAGAGTGCTGTCACTGTTCTGTTTGATAAAGTCAAGAACACAGGAAGTCAATGTGTGATGAATGATTATGAAAGGAGATATCCAACACATTGTGCCGACATAGCAGTAGTCATCAGACAGTTATCTGATCAGAAACTACAGGTACAAATACTCATTTCCTTGGTTTGTTGCAGTTTTTTGGCGAGATGTTTCCCCCTGTAACCAACCATGATAATTCCAGACATCTGGGGGTTATAATCAATCACGAGCTCTTGAAAGCAGATCATCATATCAAATATTCTTGGCCTACAAAAGAGTATTTAAGATGTGGTCTCCTGTAACAGCTGGTGGCTATCTCACTGAACAACGTGCAAGAGGCCCATCAAATACTGTTTAGAGCAAATGGAGTGAAGACAGCTTTAGATGGTCATGATCTCAGTTGAGAAATATAATCTGCACTACACAGGGGTCAAAACTTGTTATCAACGACAATTCTAAAGAATATCCCATTATTCTTGCTTCAACTTCTCCAAACAGCGAAGTTCCAATTCATATTAATTATGATAATTATGAGTCAAAAATATCTACATTAAAATATTGAACATTTTATGTAGTTCATGCAAACTTTGTACAAAATAAGAAGCCTTACTTAAGATTATCGAATTTGTTATTTGCATATTACACATAAATTATTATTTTTTTAAAAAATCGAAGCTTTCCGATTGGAATATTTTGGAAAGGATATGGAGATGGTCATATGGAAAACTTCATATTCAGTATTTGTATCAAATGTCCCTAAATAACCTGACAATGATTTATTTTTATTTTTTATACACAGGATCTGCTTGACTGGTAAAAGGTGCAAGTAATTCATTTCATGGAATTGCTATCTTTTCCATAATAAAACAAAGGAGGGGAGGTTGGGAGGGGTTTAGGGTTGGAGGGGGATGTCATACATTTTTATGAATATGATTAGAGTTCAACCTTTATGAACTTATCTTTTAAATGAAACAAGTAGACTATTAATGTATCCTTGTCAGAAATTCATGTTTCCCTTCTTTTTTCCTCAGGATCCTAGCAATATAGGAGGAATATACCATTGGAGTGGTGATGAAAACATGACCAAATATGATATGGCAGTTGCTATGGCTACAGCTCTTGGAATCTCAACCAATCATATTGAAGCAGACAAAAATCCTTCAGTTGGAGCAACAAGACCCTATAATGCACATGTTGGCTGCCAAAGAGTTGAAAGTTTAGGTTTTGGAAGAAGAACACCTTTCAAGGATGGAATAGTTCCAGTGTTATCTCCCTTTGTTGGAAAATAAATTGAATTGTATATATCGACCAACAGAGACAGATCAGAATATCTGATAAGCCACTGCATGTTTGTCAGATATGTCAAGGACTGTATCATTGACTCAAATCATCAGCTTAAAAATCAAAGATACAATGCTTCTGATACCTGAAAGCTGTATCTTTTCGTAGGATAGTTTGAACCGAATGTTACCTATGGATTCAACAAGGTTGTTCACTTTTTTTATTCAATAACACAGACTGTGAACGAAATTGGTTCAAGAAATATCCCTTGTGTAGAGCATAGCTTCCATTTTGGTAAATTGTATGGTGATTGGGTTTGTTAGATTCTCGCAAGGTTGATGTAGTTATATAATTCATATATACTATTGGTGTTGGTTTTACTAGTAATATCCCAATCTACAGACAAGTTATTACAAGTAGGTCAGTGCACTACCAATCTACAGACAAACTACTACATTAACATTGTAGGTCAGTGTTCTACCAATCTACAGTCTTGTAACTACATACATGTCAGTGTTCTACCAATCTACTGACTAGTAATATACAGGTCAGTGCTTTACCAGAATATAATTGACTGGATGGAGGATCCTTTTTGCTGAATCAGTTACAGGAAACAGATATTTCAGTGACGGAGCATCCACACACTTAAGCTTTAATATTTCTGTAATCTTCTTAAAGGGGAATTTTTTCCCAATACTGAGTGTAGATGGGCAAAGGCTGCTGTGCAATTCAAGTACAGAAACACTGCCCAAATATGTAAGCTACAAAATATACATCATTCCTGACTTGGTTATTTTTCAAGTTGATTATACATGCATTCATTAAAATATGTATTATATACTTTAACATGTCTTACAATTAATTCAGCTCTCAAGGAAAAAACAAAGATAATCAAATATATATAAAGTTATAGGGCAACAGTGATTTCTAACTGATTTTTAATATACATGTATTTAACAAGCTTTAATGGAAAATGTATGTTATGGAAAATACTAATTCAAATAAAGATAAAGTATTTTATCTGTGATACTCAAATTATTTACATTTACAAGCATAATAAAGAGTTTTAGTTTTTATAGAATTGTGTCATATTTGAACAAGGGACTCCTTATTTTCATTGGTTACAACTGCGGAATAAATGACAAATGAATGAATAATTTTGGAGGATCTTAAACTATTTAATATAGGCATATTGTAACAGTTCTACACTAGTAAATTTTGGCATTTTTGCCATGGACAAGTCATGTACAGGAGAGCGTATTTTGATCCTGCGAAGATGTGTGTCTCTGCCATTTTGATGGTTGGATAACACCGCTATTTGCACCATAAATGTCCGTATGGGTTTGTTGTTTACTTGCTTCATAGGGATGGACACCCAACCAACCGGTTCACTTAGCTCTATTTGTTCAATTTCTAACAAGTCATTGAAATGACTTCCAGCACGGATGGAGATCCTGAAAGATAGAATATAAAAACATATTTCATGGACAGTTATGATATACATAGGTATAATTAATTATCTTTATTTTGCTATTGTTGTAAAATAAAGTTTACAGTTTCTGTACAGTTCTGACACAAGAGCCATGCAGGGCAGAACAAATATACATCCACAATGTACCAAAGAAACTTATATTCATGATACAAAATGCATAAAAATCTGGAAATGTAGCAATCACAAAAAACGAAATGGTGCTAATGAATTATAATTAAAACTCTCATTCCTGAGCGATACAATGTACAGTAATTAAATACAGGAAGGTATTTATACCCCTAACAGATATCAACAATCTGTGGGCAATGGAAGGAAATGTGAAACACATGCTTGATTAAAAGGTCAACTGAGAATATATGTAAAATATTTCAATTTTAAAGGACAGACCACCTTTCCCGATCAAGGACTACAGTTTTTGTAACCATAGCAACAATTTGTGAAAGAAATGAAATGCACACTGTTAGGGGGAAGTTATGAGTTACTTGTGGTATAAAAAGTTTAATTGACACCACCTACAAGCCTGAGAAGAATTGCCTGTACAAACATTTGCTATTTTTCAACAGAGGGACATGAATCAATAAGTAACCTAGGAGATAGTTTTGATATGTGTAGTTTAAGGACCTGGGAGTTATCTAGACAAAGCTTTATATGTAAATATCCTCTTCAGGGCAGAGACCATTAAGAAAAGGAAGTAAAGATCAACTTATTGAAACGTCATAAATTGAGGATTATGAAAATCATCAACTAAAAGATCGTGGCTCCCCCAATGGGACAAAATTTAAGTGTGAAAAATAACAAAGGGCAATTAAAGAGCTATGATTCTTGTTTACTGCCCTCAATTTTTTGAGATCTATCGTCCTATGAAGTTTCATATTGATACTTCTTATAGTTTTAGTGTAAAATTCCGCACTAGGTATGAAAAATAACAAAGAGAAATAACTCTTAAATTATGCAAAAGAGTGATGATCTCTTTGTTGTACATAAGAAGTTTTATGTTGATACCTCTACATTTAGAGTGAAGTGTCTTGTGAAAAAACACAACAACACATGGTGGTTCATAATCTGAGATGTCTAGCTGACGACTTCTTCTGTTCAGGAAACCCCTCTAAAATTTAGCATTGATAACATTGCACAATACATGCAGTATTTGGTAAGTACAAACATATCATGGCTGGCAGGCAGAAATGACAGCGACAATACTAACACAGTAAAATCCAGTTTTTCTTCCATCACCAGATTTTGTTATGGGTGTGGCAAATGTTATTTGATAACTCTTAAGTCAATTCAGAATAAGTAACATTAATCGCTAACCTTTTTTTATGAGCACATTTCAACAAAAACCAAATACCATCGTTTATAGGGTGATATCCTTAATCTATACATGTATATGCAATAATAAAACAGAAAGAAAACTATTGTTTTACCCTGACATGGCTTTAACATTGATATATCCTACAAACCTGCACCCTCTGATATGAGCTATCATTGTATAGGAACAGAATCATGAACTACAAAATAAATCCAGTCTACATTGTAACTTAGATATTAGACTGTCAGTGAGTCTCTAGGTAAAGCTTATGTACAAGTAAATCTTATAGTTTGAAAAAGCATGAAATCTACCTGTTTGGTGTGTAGCTCTCGTCTGCCTTGTAATCAGTATAGATACAGATGTCATGAATGGTAGTTTTGCGGCGAAACTGAATATTGACAAGGTGAGGTTGGGGACCATCAGATTGCCAGTATGTATCTGAGGAATCATCTCTCAACTGGTCTACACCAAAACCTACATTTTCAAACAATATATTTATATACAATTTAAAATACATATTGACAAAGACATTTCACATTTTTTGAAGCCAATCACATATACTGTTATATCAGGTCAGTGAACGTCTGAGGGGATGTATCAAGGCATTTTATTTCTCTCTTTAATTGAGAATACATAAATACTTTCAATATGAAGGCTTCAGATTGATTTAAAGTTGATGTTTTATCTGGCCATTATACATATTTTCATCCAAAGTGCACTATACCATACAAGTAGTGACTTTAATTGTTGTAATTGCTACTTTGACACTGAACATAAAATATTCATGAATTTTAATTGTCAAGCTGTCACACCCAATTATTATAACATATGAAAATGTAGTTTTTCCCAAGTAAATGTATAATACCTGGTTTACATGATGACAAAGACCAGACTGCGTGACCGCCGACTTCTCGCAGCTTCCCTTCTCTCTCTTCTTTAAACACATCAAGATCTGGGTTGGCTGTTAACTTGGAACTCATGACTTCTACAAATAAACAAGATATATTTCAAGATGTAATTCATTGTTTAATTGATATAATTAAGTGAATTAGTACTTGTCATTCTAAGTGCACACCTAATTGTAAATGTTATCTATTAAAATGCATTATGTATTTGCAAGTACATGCTGTTGTCCATGTATGTATATCTTTGAGGATGTCATGATCACTTGACTTACCATGTAATGTGTGCATTCAATAAAGTGGTTGTTTGTGTTAGTAGCATTAACCATATTTTGTAATCTGTCTTGCTTTACATGTTTGTTGCATTGTCTCATTTCTTTCAGTTCATACCCTATTATTAAACCAGTAAACACCTCAAGGTCGGGGTATAACTGTAGCTAGTCACGCGGTACGGCTGCTGGGAATTTTCTAATCAGTCGAGCTGTAGATAGAAATGTCCAGCTAGAGACTGAATAGGCAGGGAGTTTTTCGTTACTCCTTCCTATAACATACGTACCAGTCATCTGTAGGCCGTTTCCCTCTGGTTTTGTCTAGTCTGAGACTAGCTACAATATAAGTGAAAGTAAGAAGTACACAAATGCAGACCCTGTACAGTAGCCAGACTACTAACACACACAACAGGCTTTTCGATCCTTTTCGTGGTTTATCCCTACCGGCAGGAATGTGATCATGACGTTCTATGGAATGCGGTCTGCATGATCTGATCCCTTTAACGAGATACATCAATGTACATGGGTAGAGTTTTCGCTGGACATGTACTTACTTTTGTGATGTCAATGTTAGCCAAAGTCCGGACATAAGGGCATCGTTGTTAGTTAATTACTCAGCCTTTGTAGTCGCTGGAAAAAAGATTGGCGGGTTTTGTTTTGGAACTCTTTTATTTTGAATCTACTGACCGGAAGTAGATTTAACACATTATCTAAAGTATATACATTTTATTGATTAGTTTGCAAACTGTGAAACGTGTATTTTTTGTTTATGTTTTTATTAATTTTACATTTGAATCCACACTATACTAGATATACACATACATTGTGTGTACAAACAAGAACTAAAGTTTATTTCCGGAACATTGTCGAACGCTATCCGTGCAATTTATTGTTTTATGTAGTATACATCCGGTCCGAAATAACTTGCGACTAAACGAATAAAGGAACAAAACATGACTAAAATGCAGCAGTATTCACATATGCATCTATGTACGCGTAAGATACAACGCAAGACAACCCTTAATCGCAGGTTCTCATGTAAGATATTTTGATTAGGCCAAGAGCAAGGCAATTTTAATATCACGGTACATCTACAGACTACAACAGAGTTCTCGCAGTTAATATTTAGATTATCTGAACTTGTCTATGCATCTTTGTTAATCACAATTAAGCCCTCACATGATTTACATTGTATCAGCATTTACCATTGTCATTTGTTGCCATACATTTTTAAAAATATTTGCGAAATATTCAGAGTTATTGCCCTTTGTGTGCTGTCATTAAGGATTTTCTTTGCAGAGATACGTCTCTGATCTTTGCAGGAATAAAATGCAACAGGAAAATGCAATAGGAAAGTATACGGAACCAACGCAGGAAGACGGACCAGAAGGCAAGATCATCTTTAACAAAGTGACTGAGGGCAGACACATGTATGTGTATATCATAGTATGTACATGTATATCTCTTTATAGAGGGTAACGTCAGTTTTGCCAACCTCTTCTTACATTACTAAAACAAAACATAAACTAAAACAAAAGACAATATCATTGGTGTCTGCTCTTCCTCTGTCATTCAATGACAGGGTATCTGTGACATATACAGACAGACTTATTAATCAAACAAACAATTAAACTAATGTAGAAAATTTCATTAAGTGGTCATTAATCTTTTCCAAGTGGACCGTTTGCCTTGGGTATATGAACATTTTTTTTATTTACCATTTACTTTCGATATATCAGCCAAATGTTCTGTTTAATGAAGAGTTAAGCATGATTTATTTATATTTTCATGGTGAATTGTTCATTGTAAAGTGAAAGGGGTCAGGTTAATTTCTAAACATTTCTTCTACAAACTGATATGGTATATAATTTTTATCTACAAGCTTTTGTCAGTGATTATGTGAGAGAACAGGATTATGTAATTATATAGTTGATTCTTGCATGTATATTAACTAGTGTTTCTTGAATATCTCAAGTCAGTTGAAACATTTTGAAATTTATTCAGATCCAGGGAATTACAGTTGTATAGCTTGTCGGCCTCCATGGAAAAGTTGAGATCATTTCCTGTGAGAATCAATCATGCAGGACCAAGCTGCTGAGACATTACTGGATGTTGTTACACCAAATTTTGTACAGTATAAAGATGCTCCTGCAGTTAGGTTTGATGATGGAGAGGCCATTGTAGTGTCTACTTACTCACAACTTCAGAAGTCAACTGAAAAGGTATCAGAATTACCTTTAATGAACATCAAAGTTACCAACCATGTGAACAAGAAATATTTACATTTATAATCAGTACACTGATAGATCAGATAGAAAATTTAAAGATCAGCTTATGGTTATAAGCAGGATTAATCTTGAGTCATTTTCAGTCACAGATTTATACCTTTGAGTACTAAAGTAGTGTCTATAATTACTGTTGGAAATGATGAGCAACAGCTCCACAATTTACATAGGTTGTTGTCTTTTTATAAGTATGGTTTTTACAAAATTAATACCTTTCTTTATGAATTACATTTTTGCTTTTTAATTAGATAACAGCTGCACTGGAGAGGTTTCATGTAAAGGATGAAATTGTTGGTGTTTGTATTCCACCATCTCACAACCTGCCTTCTGTTCTCCTTGGGTAAGATTTATCTCTATACTGGTATGTAACCAGTTGTGTTATAGAAACAGGTTGTAAAGTTGGTACCAGATTTGCCAGATCACACTTTAAAAGTAGTGATTTAAAAGTGAATCAAATTATCTGCTGAGAAATATGTCTAATTTTATTTGTGCTCAAGAATAAAGAGAACACTAGTAGTAGTGTTGTATCTGGTTTTCCATCAAACAGAAACATATGGCAGTGTAATTGATAATATATATCTGGTAAATGATTGTCCAGTTTTTTACTCAATATGGAAAATACCCACCATAATCATATCTTATAAACTATAAACTTTATTTATTTTACAACAATTGCCAAACAAGTTATTTCAACTTATACTAATCACTCTTTTTGGTCCGGATGTACGTGTGCGAAGGGTCGGATGGCGCAGTGATAACATACTCGCCTTTCACCTAGCCGTCTGGGGTTCAATTCTCAGAATGGATGTGAAAAGGCATTGGGTCACCTCCCACTTGGGTCTTCCCCTGGTACTCCGGTTTCCTCCCACACTCAGACCCCTCGCACGCTTCCATCAGAGCCAACAATAGTGATTAATATAAGTTGGAAAAACTTGCTTTGCAATTGTTGTAAAATAAATAAAGTTTATTATAATCATATCTTTATCGTCCTAATCACACTGCAAACATTTCCATATGTAATACAGTGAAGAACTCTAGGATTTTTTGTCTTGTTGTATTATTGTGCAAATAAAACAAATTATATGCTGACCTATATATTAGTTTCTTTAAGAATATGTTGACAGTTTTGAGGTTGATGCCTAATAATTACTGAGTATATATCAATATGAATTTCTGATTAGAAATAACCCAATTCTAAGTTATTGTTACATCAGCATTGTATCATTACTTGCCAGTCATGAAGTTGAACACTTAATATGCACAAGTTTTGTTACCAAATTTTCACTAGTGAAAAGGCCAGTATTGTGACCTGCTTTTGTCAGTTCAATATGATATGGGTTACAGGATTGACATGCTCACGTTGGGAAAATTGATAGAATAACTTGATATTTCCTGACTTTCTATTCAGTATTTGAAAAATAGAAATAAAATGGATCTAATTGAGTTAAAACAATGTTCAAATATAACATAGAACTTCATATGAATACATACAGATGTGATAACTATTCAAAAGAATTGATTATGAGGTATATTTCTTCGATGGCCTTTCAAAACACACTGTTACCCTTGATTTCGAAGGGCTGTGAAGAGATATTAGATGACTAGAAGTTGACAACATTGAAAGTCTAAAAATTTAACTGCATGTCTTCTATTGTGGTATGCAGGTTAAAATGATATTTACTTGGAAAGAGACGATCTATGAATTATTTTAATGGTAAAAATGTTGACATATATATATATATTAATAGTGTGCTGGGGAGTGGAGGAGCCTTTTACAACTTTGAGCCAAACTGTGTGAACTTTGTCCAGCATGTTATCAGGGAGATGGGTATTCGTGTTGTGCTAGTTGACCCTGAAAACTTACAGGTTTGTGAATTTTGCTATGGTGTTAACAATCAGGATTAGAAAATGCAACATTAAACTACCTTGACATAACATTTCCTGCTTGTTTTCTGAAATGCTAGTCTATCTTTTTTCAGCAAGCACCAATATGCATATTGTGCATATTAGAATATAATTATGTGCTCAATATATACTAATACTGTGTTACATTTGAAAATAGAAAACTACTATTTCTGAATTGGAATATACGCTGTTATTTTAAGAATGAAAAACGTGCTTCCTTTTCACAGGTTTATGTGAATGTATGTGTTGTAAACACTAAATGATCTTTATAGTATTAATTTAGATACAATAAATCAAGAGGCAACTCGGTGCAACTTACTATGACATATTTATGAATTTTACCTGTAGATAAGGAAGATTAACTGGTTAGTTTGAGATATACATGGATGAGGATAGTCCAACACTATTAGCCATTTTTGTCCAAGGGTTAATGTTGCTGCTACAGTTTTGACACCTTGGTCTTACAGTATATCAATAGTTTAACATTTTCATGCTTTTGATTTTCTTTGTGTTATGTTTGAGTAATCAAAGTGCCATTTTGACCATTTTTTACTTCACTTAAAGGAAGTAATCAATTATTATCAATAGAATTTTGTAAAACTATACTTTGGATGATTTTATTAGACATAGTGTGTCCTCCTGTTTACTGTTATAGAAGTTGGAGCCTATGCTGCTTGGGTTTGATGCTGTGACTGTAAGTGATGCAGGGATACGGGACATAGGTTTGATGCTGGTCCAGCTTCAGGGAACACACTGTAAACACACTGGGAGTCTAGCCTACTGCATCACCACCTCAGGCACAACTGGTACACCAAAGATAGTACGAGTACCACACCAGTGTATCCTACCTAACATCATGCATCTCAGGTACCTAACATCAGGACAGCAACTTAACATATATAGTCACTGATATCCAGTTTGAGTACCTTTGGTTACAAGAAAATGACAAGATGAGTATATTTAAGTTTAAAATCCATGAAATTGTATGGGTTTAAGATGATCAGGGAAGTCAGAAAATTGCTTCAAGGCTATTGAAGTTGACAATGACTCCTTGAATGTTTGTTTTATTATTATTGCATTAGAAGTATATATAAATCACTGCCCTTTATAAATGGCTCATTATACTTTTATTGAAAATAAAACCTGCAATGCTGTCATTAAATATTAGGTACAAACATCTTAAGGTATGAAACATTTAAATATGTATATTGGTCCTCTAATTGTTACAGAAATATTTTCAAGATTAAAGACAATGACCTCATATTCTTAAGCTCTCCTTTGACCTTTGACCCAAGTATTGTTGATGTTTTCCTGGCCTTGGGAAGTGGTGCATGTCTGTTGATAGTCCCACACACTGTAAAGATGATGCCAAGGTCTCTGCTGAGTATGCTGTATTACCGTCACAAGGTCACCTACCTACAGGTCAGTACCTTACTAGTGTCCACTTCATTGTCCTACCTCAAACATCTCATAGCCAAAGGTCACCTACCGACAGATCAGTACCTTACTAGTGTCCACCTCATTGTCCTACCTCAAACATCTTATAGTCAAAGGTCACTTACCTACTGGTCAGTACCTGACTAGTGTCCACCTATTGTCCTACCTCAAACATCTTATAGTCATAGGTCACTTACCTACTGGTCAGTACCTGACTAATGTCCACCTATTGTCCTACCTCAAACATCTTATAGTCATAGGTCACTTACCTACTGGTCAGTACCTAACTAGTGCCCACCTCATTGTCCTTCCTCAAACATCTTATAGTCAAAGGTCACTTACCTACTGGTCAGTACCTGACTAGTGTCCACCTATTGTCCTACCTCAAACATCTTATAGTCATAGGTCACTTACCTACTGGTCAATACCTGACTAGTGTCCACCTATTGTCCTACCTCAAACATCTTATAGTCAAAGGTCACTTACCTACTGGTCAGTACCTGACTAGTGTCCACCTATTGTCCTACCTCAAACATCTTATAGTCATAGGTCACTTACCTACTGGTCAGTACCTGACTAGTGTCCACCTATTGTCCTACCTCAAACATCTTATAGTCAAAGGTCACTTACCTACTGGTCAGTACCTGACTAGTGTCCACCTCATTGCCCTACCTCAAACATCTTATAGTCATAGGTCGTTTACCTACTGGTCAGTACCTGACTAGTGTCCACCTATTATCCTACGTGCATCTCAGACGTCCTATTGTTAGACCAGAATGATTTGTAAGCCTGAAAAGTGGGAGTATAGTAAAGGATGTTGTATCATGAAAACATGTGTGCTGTTTATCTGAACAATGAAAAATTGGTCATGGGCCAGAACGTAAATGTGGTCATCCAATAGGAATGAATTGTGAGACACGATAAGTAATTTTGGTCTGATTTAACAAATATATAAGTTATTATGGAATGGTGTTTGGTCTACTTAACCTCAAATCAAGATCCAAGGTGCATGGGTCATCGTTCCTTACCAGTGGCAGTTTGTGTTTCTCAGGAAGCTGAGAAACAGTCTGGGCTGTGGCCTTGAGTGAGACACTTTACCCTAATTTCTCTGTATAAAATGTGACAAGCCTCCTGTATGTTTTCAGAACAGTGAGGTAGCCATCAGGTATTACAAGAAAACCCCACCTCAAAATGACTCTGACTGTTCATTGGGTGATAAACCCAACAAATATAAAATTGCTACCTTTTATATTCTACCTACTTGTTAGAGTCACTTTTTGTGCCACACTTGTGTTCATCCAGTAGGTGTCAACCAGCTCTCAAAATCAATATGTTTTCTTTAAACTCTATACATGTCTTTTACGTTTCATCAACACAAGCATTTGTTTTATCAATTTTTTATGTACTCTCAGTTTAAGATAACATCCTTGCTAAAATTTTAATCTCATCTGTATTTTTCCAATATCAAGTTGAGTAAAAGTGTTGTGATAAGAGATTGAAATTAAACCTTGGAGTCTGAATGATTAGGAACAGTTGTCTTGTAAATAATTGGTCAGATTTACTCTGTACACATGTGTAATTATTTTAGGCCACTCCATCCCTGGTGTCTAGAATAGGATCAGAAGTTTTGAAGAAGACGTTGCTTGGAAGTTCCTCTCAGCTCAGAACTCTTGCTTTTGGAGGAGAGAAATTTCCTTCAATATCCCTAATCCAGAAATGGAGAGCTCCTGATAATTCAACAAAGTTTTTCAACCTGTATGGTACCACAGAGGTGTCATGTTGGTCTACATGCTATGAAGTGACTGACAGGGACTTTAGGTAAAGTTTATGCCTATTGTCCATGATGCTTGTAACCATTCATCAGACTCTTTTCTGGCTGGAATACATAGCCTTTTTCAATATTCAAGTACAAAATGTTTAGATGGACATGCAGTAATGAAGTAACAAATTCAGACTAAATAATTCTACTCATCATTTTTTCTAAAGCTGTTTTGTGTTTATCTTGTTTGGAAATTAGAAGTAGTCAAACTAATGCGTTTCGGACATATAGCAAGAAATACAGTTGAATGGTAGGCCTGCTAATTTTTTATAATATTTAGGTACTTATGAGTACATCAAATGATTGAAGAACATAAAGGACAAAAATTTGATAGGGAAAGAAAGTATGTAATATGATAAAAAATTGTCAGGTAGCAAGTTGTAAAAGAATGTGTTCTGTTGAAATTTTAAAAGATTTGATGATGTAATTCAGGATTTCTTCCTCAGGGTTGATGTAGGTGGAGAACAAGTCACTGTGTGTTTACATTCTTTCCAAAATGTTTACTTTTCACACTTTTTACAGTAACCTGACTGATGACATACCTTTGGGTCAACCTCTGAAGGATACCATAGTAACAGTTCTTGATAATTGTGGTAGGGAGGTCCTCAATGGCAGGGGACAGCTACACTTGGGTGGTAAGTCTTTGTTAAACTGGATTTATTGTGGTCATTCACACAATTCAATTTGCTTATAAGTGGCATTTAATACTTTGCCATAAATCAGTATGAATTATTAATGAGAGATTTCTATTGTACTTAGATAAGGCTATCTTTTGACCTGGAACTGTGCCTGAGAGTGCTACCGCTTTTACTAATATAAGAAACTAAAGATTTGTCCAAGAAACAATGTTATTGGTCACTTGTTTCTGCTGTCTTTTTTTTCAATTAATTTAACATTACTTCCAGTATCATATGCATTTAAAATCTTCATACAGGAATAAAAAGAAGGCAATGTTACTTGGTTGGAGAAGAAGCAGACTCAGGACAATCAATATTACGGGCAACTGGTGACACTGTTGCCATCAACAGTAAAAGGGAGATAATCTTTCTCAGTCGTGAGGATGACCAGGTCAAAAGGAATGGTCAAAGGATAAATCTTTGTGAAGTTGAAAAGGTAAGGGAAGGTAAAATTCTGCATTTACAAGATTTACTTATTTCTTGATACAAAAGTACATTTATCGCTGTCATGTATTATTCAAGGAAACATGTTTTTGAATTTTAACTGCTCATTGTTTCAGTCCTTTTTGTTTGTTTTCAGTTGTTTTTTGGTATCTTTCCGTTTTCATGTCACTACTAATGATCTTAATGATGTTCCTTTGTAGGATTCTATTTAAGGTCTAATTATATCATGAAATATAGTACCTTAAATATAAAATTGATAGAGAAACTAATGATTACTCTCTTGTGTATGTTTCAAGCTTTTGGTAAAACTGTAAATTAACAATATAAAGGATGTTTACATTTCACTTGTTTATCTTTTTTATGATCCTTTGTTGATGCATTAATAAACAAATATTGTTTATAGTTACAGTAAACACAACTGTTACTGAAATAAATTCTGAATTCTACGCAACTTTACTATTTTCTTCCAAACAGACAGTACTGAAGCTGGAAAATGTCGCTGACTGTAGAGTTGTATTTGATCAGAAGAAACTTCTGATTTTTGTCATATCACAAGGCACAAACAAAATAGTTCCACTGGAAATACACCACTGGATACAAAAATGCCTTCCTTCTCAATACTGGCCTGACAGTGTTGTTATAGTTCCCAAATTTCCTGTCACCAATCATGGTAAGATAGTGTACACTAAATTTGATCTTATGTGAGAATGATACCATCTAAAATATTGAAAAAAAAATTGAATAATTAATTTTAAAATATTCACTGGTTTTGTAGTATTTGTTAACAAGTGATCAAAACTGTAAGGTTAGATCATTATATTTACTTATCGTTTTAAGTTTTTTTTTTATTTGATATCTTCACCTGAAGGAACAATTTTGCTTGGACATTTTATCTTTCCTGGAATAAGCATATAAGCATTTTTTAAAAAAAATTTGGAGTGGAAACTGTTCACTGAAATATTTTATAACGGAGGAAATGTGATATATTCCTCAAAAATCCTCAAAATGATCACTGAATGAAATTGAAAATAATATTTACTAGAAGTGTCCATTTCATCATAAGATGATGTCAAATGTGGGAAGGATTTAACTGGTGAGTTGTGGACCAATTTCGTTTCAGCTATTTGTTAGTATTGGTCCATAACTTTCCAAATTCCCCAACCCCAACTCTGAAGGATTGTTTTGTTTTAAATCTTGATCAACACCTTTTAATTCTGACATATTACTTTGACAACAATGAGATAATCCATGATAACCATGCTCGGAATAGTTACTTTGTCACTCACTTAAAAGAAATAGTTTGATGTACTGAGAGAAAATTTGTGAAAGAAAAAACATTTGCAAATTATATTAAGTTTTGACATTATACATTGAACTGTTCCAAGTGATGCTTTGTATAATGAAACTATTGTAGGTAAACTGGACAAGACTAAATTACTACAAACATGTTATGAGCCTGGGACTGTAATGAATGTTGACACAGCTAGGAGGATACCTGTTATTGTCGAGAAGATCTGGATGGTAAGACATGACATTTTCATATATTAAACACTAATCCACATATAATTTCAGCAAATTTATTTCACCTAAAAACTGATACCTAACGTGACCTACATTGATACAACATTTGGATGGTTGAACAGTTCTGATATAAGTCCCTTTTAATTGGTGCTGTACTAATGCTACTGATCTCATGAGTCTAGAACTATGTAAATCAGGGGATTTTTCATTAGAAAACGTATGATGACTAATATTTATTTGACCTTTTTCAGGATATTCTGCTAAGAGATGAAAGACCAACCACAAACACAAGATTTATTACTAGTGGAGGTGACAGTCTGTTGGCAGTTCAGTTTTCAGACAAAATAGAATCAACTTTCAACATAAGACTTCCCAAACTTTTAGATGTTGTTTTACATGATGTATATACTGATATCCTTGGCTATATAGAGGGATGCCTCTGTGATCAAATACCACTACAACAAAACAGTCGAAAGGAGAAGGCGTGTTCACTAAATCATCTCAAAGCATCAAATAACACTGAACCAGTATTAAAAAGATTAAGGACAGAAAACTTGAATGTAAATTACGTGGATGATTTAATAGAAAAAAAGAAATTAGATTTATCCATCAGTCTTAAAAATAATGAATTGATTAAAAAAAGGAAATGTGCTGATAAAGATAATTTAGAAATTTACAAAGATGAAAATCAAGGCAAAAAGATTATATGTGATGAATCGCTGATAAGAAGTAAAGACAATCATTATAAGTCATTTGGTGACCAAATAATCTGGTCAGTTGGGAGAGGAAACAGCGGTATGAATAGAGGAACTGATATGAAAGCAGATTTAAGGAGAAAATACAGATCTTTCTACCACAGTAGTACATCTGATCTCCAAACACCAGACAGTAACCTGGAAGGACAACAGGCAGAAAACCTCTGTGGATATACACCACACCAGAGAGATATAATCTTGAGTGTCTGTTGGAAAGTTAACACAGGCAAATGTGTGGATGCCTCACCTGTTATAGCCAGAGACAGGTATTGAAGAAAATATTAATAGTAAATTATTGTTTCAAATGTAGAATACCACCAAAACTAAACCCTTTTTGTCAAAAATTACATTTCTATACTAATATTTTATAAATGATTATAAATTTAACTTTATAGGATTGGGGGACATACAGTATACATTGGCTCCCATTCACATGAGTTTACTGCCATCACCATGGAGACAGGAGAGGTGAAGTGGAAGACAACACTGGGTGATCGCATTGAGTCATCAGCTTGTGTCAGTGCTTGTGGACATTATGTCATTGTAGGTAAGTGTTTTGAAGATCAACTTTGCATAAGCTATATATTTCAGTAATATCATAATAGATTTTTGTGTTTAAAAAGAGTTTTGATGTTACTTATTTTGGACGTTGTAGGATGTTATGATGGAACTGTTTATGTGATGGAGCATTTGACAGGAGAAATCTGGTGGAAGTACAAAACCGGGGCAGAGGTGAAAAGCTCGCCTGCTGTGGATCCTCAAACAGCTGTTATCTATGTAGGATCACATGATCAACATCTGCATGCTTTAGATTTAAAGGTAATTAGACCTCAACAACTAAGATGTAGCAAACAGGACCTGCTAGTGTGAAAGTAAATGTGATTGTGAATGATATAAAGAAAAGTGCTGGCAATATTTGATGATTTTCTTTGTTCTGAAATTGTTGGGGTAATATCTTCAAATAGTCATATTAATATGTTGCTTGAAGAATATGTAATTTATATGTGTTATCATTAGTTCACAAATTTCTCTCAACAGTAAAACTCATCAGTTTGAAATCTTTGGCATATGTTAAAAATGCAATGTATTCGTATGGTGGTACAATTTTAGTCATAATTTACTAAACTTAATGCTTGTTTACATTTTAGATGAGAATGTGTCTGTTTAAGACTTATCTGGGAGGAGGAAGCGTGTTTTCGTCTCCCTCTGTGAATTCTTTACTTCACACTGTCTATGTTGGGACGCTGTCTGGTGCTGTGTCGGCTGTAGACTCAGTAAGTATCATGGACAGTATAACAATGATAAGTGATATATAATTCAACTGAAATCATCTATTAAATGCCAATTTGCTGCATTTGTATGGAACTGAGGTTCAAAATAAAAAATAAAAAATCAAACAATGGCGGTTTTATTTCGCAATAAATGCTGCTTCTGCTTAATTTCAAATATTTCTTTCTGCTGTATTTTAGAGAAATGGTGACATCCTGTGGACCTACGACTGTAAAAAGCCTGTATTTTCGTCTCCTTTTGTATCATCAGAGGGCATTTATATCGGCTGTGTGGATGGGTGCCTGTATCATCTGTCCACAGATGGTGTTCTGGTACTATCTCCTTACTGTTCTTTAAAAAAAGACAATTATTTTCAAGTACTCCATTGCTTACACCAGGGTGTGTCTTATCTCTACTTATCAGCCAAAGATTTTGATGAAAATTAAACCATGAGTAAATGATGCTAAGGAATATTTAAATGGGTAATTGCTATAACGTGCAATATCTATGATATTTAATCCCTGCTCTGTCTCTTGTAAAGTTAGAATGATTGTGCATGTGCATTAGCAACTAACTATTCAAATGTCAGAACCCAGGAAAATGTAACCACTAGATGATTAAGTCACGCGTAATTTGTAAGTGAAAACCCAGGAAAATGTTACTAGCAGATACTGAATGTATACATAATTTGTAAGACACAACCCAGAGAAATGTTACCATCAAATAGTAAATTTATACAAAATTTATCTCGTTTTCCTTTACAGATTTGGTCCTTTCACACTCTGGGTCCAGTGTTTTCCTCACCAGCAACTTATCTACAACTTCGGCAGCAAGATTTAAAATCATATAAAAATAAATCATCCAATCAGATGATCGTATTTGGATCACATGATCACTGTGTATATTTTTTATCATATGATGGTAAGTTATTATGGAAGAAGAAGTTGGATTCTCCAGTATATTCTACACCTTTTTGTTTTGATTTGATGTTTGATGAACAGTGGAAACAATCTCAGATTCGTTTTGAGTATGAAAGTGTTAATTCATCTAAAGAGGATTCTGTGCCTGTTGAGGGAGATGTTAATGTGATAAACGGATCAAAGTCACATCAACAAGAAAATATGACAAATTCAAATATTAACTTTTCCTTAAATCAACGTCATGTGCAAGAAAATTGCTGCACCAAGTTCGGAATTTCTGGTGAAAAAGACTTTAATTTTGAATCTATGGAAAGTGATGAACTTTCTGGTGGAAAAAATAAAACAAAATATGGACCCACGGATGTAGAGTGTTGTAATGATTTAACACAGTGCAATATCACAGGAACATTAGTACATCAGCTAAGTGATAAAGTAAATTCTAATGTTGAAGAGTTGTCAAAGGACCTTACAGTGCCTGAAAATCAGGAGTCAAAGTTATTGGTACCTGAACGGTTTACATCACAAGTTGGACATAAAGACATGTTAGATTGTCAGCAATACACAGAAAATCCCATGTCAAGGTCACCACATCACATTATGCCTTTGTGTGTAGTTGCCACAACAACAGGAAGTATCCACGTGATTGACAGACGTGTTGGACAGGAAGTGGGAATGGTGAGGCTCCCTGGGGAGGTTTTCTCCTCTCCTGTTGTTTGTGGAAACAATATCATAGTTGGCTGTCGGGACAATTATGTTTACTGTCTCAAGGTCACTCCTGGCACCACCAGCACAGATGCCAACAATACCTGATAACTAGGAATGCCAACCTTCAACTAACGACATACAAGTTGTGCAATAAATTACGTTTTATTAGTTAATGTTGTTCGAGTTTTACCAAAATGCCTTATATTAGAATATGTATTGTTTATATTCACTGCTAGGTAAGCTTGCTTCCAACATAACTCTCTGTACCATGTGACATGTCACTGTCAGGAAAAAATCTAACAAAACAGCATCCAATTCTATGAAATCAACAGAACTTTTGTAAAACTTGAGCAAAAGAATGATATACCGCGAGACTTTCAAAAAGACCAGGTGTTCCGGAATATTAACCTCCTACTTTATCGACAACACCGCGATGTAAATCTTGGTCAATGTCACATTGTCAAATGAAAAAAGTTTTAACAACCGTGAACATTTTTATCCATTCACGGAATCAATTAAATATCAACACATATTATGTGCAAGCTAATTCTAAATACCGATGTGATTGTGGAAGTACAAAACTACCAACGTCTTCGTGAATTACCGAAACGTCTCGGTAATGAAACCTACGGGTATCGAAACGCCGGTAACTCATAATGAACAGGCATACAAAATGAGCATCGAAAACGCATTAATTTCCATGAGAGAAGGAAATGCGAGTAACGCCTAAGGAGATCATATTGGCGATCATGATACTTTCACAATTTTCCATCTTCAAAAGTTTGTTAAAGCAATTCCTTAAGTATGCGGTTGCAGGGAGAAATTGCAGAAATGACTCTAACACGAAGAACACGTTTTATTACAATTTTAATTACACTGGAATTGTCCTTTTTAATATTGTGTTATGATTGTTTTTTTTATAAATATGCCACATGAGGAATCAAACTGCATCATGCAGGACTCGTCAGTGATCGTCCTCGATACTCCAGGAGATACGTTTACTTTCGCTATCAGCACCCCTGGAGCATGTTATGGCAAAACTGAAGGTCCTTGTGCGACATCTTGTGGACAAAACGAGATGACTTGTTTAATCCTTTGATGTACATCAAATGAATCTCGAGGTCGCAGGACGGTATATTGTAATGGCTTAGAAGTATAGCGTCGCTCGTTTGTAATCTTTTAAAGGAGCATAACATCCTGTGATTGGTCAGGTTTTCTTTCTCTTGGAACCAATACGATTACTTCACCCGTGTCTGCAATTTTGCCTTGACATGTTCAAGGGGTGCGGAGAGGGAAATTGATCGTAAACCTTGGAGTATCGAGGATGGTCAGTGATGTACATGGACTGACTAGAACAGCTTCCATAACATGCCATGACGTTACTTCACAAGGACAAAACACTCAACGTGTACGTGGTACTGCTGGAACCTTGACATTGTGAACAAAAAATGTAGGTGACTGTATGGTCTTATCTATTTTATCTTAGTCCCTAGTTCTATATGTATTGTAGATCTGATCAATAAACTTCAGGTTAGATCGATTTTTATTACTAGTATATAAATACTTTAAACATAGATTTCGGCTCCCCTGATTTTAACAACACTGATGATGACTTGTCGTACGATGGAGTTATATCATGTATTATCGAGTAATCACATTTGTTGATAGCTAATCGATTACTTTGTCTCTGCAGTGGTAAAGACAACTTTAAATTCCCGACAACTGAGATGATACTTGAGAACTTTTGAGCTAGTGTACTCCATATCTAGATATTTTACTTTCTTTCTATCGCTTTGGATTTTCCTTAGTCGCCTCCTAAACTTTTAAATTAACGTTATTAGGATCACTCACTAGCGAGTCCTAGAAGCACGGAACAGCTGTATGATGCAGTTAAATTCATTGTTTGGTTCCACTGTATCTGATTCTAAATTTGAATTCAAATATTTCTTTTGTACAATCTTTATAATGATCATGGACTATTACTTTAAGAAAATGAAAAGGGTATTGTTAAACTGAACCCCTTCATTTCCCTTCGACTTCGTTGTTGTCTGTCCTGCGAAAACACATGTTTCTGTAAACTTCTGAACGCTAAACAGTTAGCCGTTCAGATGAGAAATCGGAAATATGAAATTATTGTTTCATATCAATATCACAAGTGGTAAGATGGTTGGATTTTTATGTTTTATCCAGTATACTTTTGTAAAAATGATCACTGAATGATGATAAGTTCTAATAGAAATAATTAACTTTCAAAAACTTAATATATTTCTTCCTACTGTGGGTCTGATTTCGCCACTTATCTATCCTTAAAAGAGTTTTGTGATTGTGGTAGAATGTTGATGTTTTATTCTCTATCACTGACTTTTGACAATTTGTATGTAGAAATGATGATAGCTATCATGCGTTTGAAACATTCCTACCCTATTTTTTCTATTTTATTGCATCGAGATTGTAACCAACTTATACATCCACAGCATATCTATTAGCTATCACATTTGGTGACAAAATAACATGATAAACACTCTTTTGGTGACAACAGGAGTGAATGGGTTATGTCTTTTTATACCATTGGTGGCAATGTAACCTAATTAACACAGTTTTGGCGACAACAGGACCTAATGGGAAATATCTGAACTCACATTTGGTAACAGCAGGACACAACCATTCATGTCTGCATGCACTTTGAGCTATAACAACTAAGACCAAACGGTTGATGTCTCGACACTGTTAAGTTGGTGACAACAGGACCTGATTGTTATTGTTTAAGTCGATTGTTAAAACAACAGCCAAGACCCCAAGGTCACTGTCTGAATGATAGGACGTAGATTTTTTTTCTGATTTAAAGTTGCTGACGTGACTTAGATGATCGACAGAGCTAACAGTGTGGTTTACTTCCTTCAATTCGACTGAGCTCGTTGATGGGAAAAAAAGTAGATTATATATACTTTTTTCATCAGCGAGCTAAGTGCTTGTGATTGTTTATTTCTATTTAAATTTATGTTGAAATGGTACCATTTACTTGTGTAGGTGTTGTAAAATCTGTTATATACCTATACATTTAGGACTATGTATTCGCCAAGGAGTGTCAAAAGTGGGTCACTACACGTTTCTAAATATAGGACCAATTCAACCATAGCTAACTTTACTCCGGAAATCCCAGGATCTCGGGCCCACGGAAATATACGTTGATATAATTGTTAGGTGACAATGAGTTTCGTCACAATGCTTTAAGGCCACACCAGGGATGGCAGCTAGGAAACCAACAGGAACACCGCCTATGATCACGTATTAACCCAAACAGAAATGTAGGGGTGCAAGATTATCACCGCCCGGAATTGGGATTGAACAGGTGAATATATCTCCTCAAATATTACTTTTGGCTAGATGCCACAAACTTTCACGATGCTCTTTTAATACGAAACATATTTGAATATTCTTAATATTTAAGTTGATAAGTGCATGGCATGTTGAAATCAAAGTGAAACCAGTAGGGGAATAACTCGCTGTGAATGAGAAATCAGACACTACACTAATAAAGGTACGTCACTCTGTCGGCCTTGCGAAACGACCCGATTTCTGGACACTTGTGACGGTCACTAGACCGTTCGAGATATCTCACTGGAAATATTGTTCTAAGTCAATAGATAAACAATTTTCTTTAATTAGGTATTGTTTTCCCTATGTATGATGTCAGGACGAAAACACTGTATAATGCAGTCTAGCTCATTATTTTAGCGACACATCGTGGTAACTTTGTGAAATCGAAAAGTGATACTCACTTGCGTGAATCTTGTATAATCCTTTTATAAGTGTTTTTGAAACACAACCATCCATTGATGATATTTCTTGATTAACATCATCAATATTATTACCTATCCTTAATACATACATACATACATACATACGTACGTACGTACATACATACATACTGTATGTATAAAACAAATCAAGGAAACAAAGCAACACGTCTTTGAATATAGAGGCGTTGCATGGTTCCTTTGGAGTCTGGTCTCTTTTCGCCAGTTCTGACCATCTCTCCACGAATTATTTCCTACTTCTGTCGTAGCTGATTTACGAAAAACAAGAATCACGGAATGGTAATGAGATCCTTTCTCACTGGCTATGTTTCTGCAGCTGTCATTCTGTGACGATATTAACAAAATACTCGCTTTACAGATCAAGCATGGATAAGAAGCCGAAGTTTGTGGCTGCCATTAAAATCGGGCATGCATATTCCGGATATGCTTACTCCTTCGACGATGAATTTACACAGAATCCTTTCAAGATAGGAATATCTTCCTGGCACTCGTCTGCCAGGCATACTTCACTGAAGACGTCCAGTGCTATTCTATGTCAACCCGACAGGAAATTTCACTCATTCGGTTACACTGCAGAGGACCGATATAGTAATCTTGGCGAGGAGGCGAATCAATGGTTCTACTTCAGTACATTCCCAACATATGCGGTAGGTGTATCAAGATTATAACATATGTAACACTGATATTCACATCTTTAATCACAATTATGCCATCGAACTCAAGTTTACAAAGATCACAATAGACAAACTTTGCTAGCACAATGTATAAATTAGGACAATGTCATCACGTCAATGTTACCCCAAGCATCATCAAGGTGCTGCTCACCTGTTTGTCGTCTGTACAAAGAACAATGATTTTGTTCGTTTTTTGTATCTTTAAAACCTTATAGAATTTGACTTAATTAATATTTTATTGTATTAGATTCTTATAGATTTTTCAGACCAGTTCTCTTAAACCGTTCACGGCAATTACCCGATACTTAAAACTTTGTAGAGGAATCAAGGTAGTATGAACAATTAAAGATAACAAACAGAAATTAAACTTGTTGTAATATTACCATCTATATATATGTGTGAAATTGTGTGTCTGTCTTTAAACAGCGGGTTGCGGGGATTAATAACACACTTTGCATTATCTTGTTTATATGATAAACGCTTCGGCTATACAGGAGCTGATTACTTATTTGTCTTAAATGTGTGAATGTGACATTACGTAAACAGATTCACCAAGATTTACATGGCGGGTGTCGCTGATGATGCAGAAGACGTTTACTCTCCAGAACACCTGCTCTTATTCTTGTATTTTTTCAGGAGTCGCCGTGTAAATCTTTCTTTAAAGTAAAGTATAGAGAAAAGCACTAAAATATGATTAACTTTAGAAACATACATTTTCAGTAGATGTTTTGTAGCTTATCTAATGAATCATTCATATGATTGATTTTTTAAAACATGTTTTTATTACGGTAAGATTTTGTGTGAAAATTGCAGCAACTGGACGAGACCAGTGAAATGACAGATGTCACGGGACAGAAGAGCATGCTTACCCTGGATCTGTATACTATGGCTATACGATTTTTACGTAAGAGCCTTGCTGAAAAACTCCATGCTCGGTTGAGCAAATTAGACGAAACAGACATAAACTGGATTTTAGTTACTCAAAGGTCATACAACGCTGGTTTCATTTCCAAAGCGGCGGAACAGGTAAAATTGACATTGTGTTATATAAAATTATGCCTACATTAATAAAACGAAGACTGATGATTCGATTTATATAACGTAAAGTTATAGGTTGTAGAATTAGACATATATATGCTCCCTGACTTTTTAGTCCCAAAACCTCACTGTAGAGTCCTAGATAGACAAACAGCTTCGTATGAAAACACAGCAAATGGAGCGGCACAGTTCCAATAAGCATGCCAATAGTCTGTTGGAAAATCTTACCACCAAACTCGACGAAGATGTCAACCAGAATCTCATTTTCATGATTTTTGCTTCCATATAAGTTTTCACGAGATACACTTCAGTATAGTTCACGACAACATAGTTGTACCGACGTTCACATTTCTTGGTAAAGAATGCTATCATAACAAGATAACGGAGGCGCTCTTTCAGTTTATAATGGGATATGGTGGTGTACAGAGTGGATTTATTATAGAAGAAATGTTTTAAGTAGAGGATGCTGAAGAGTAGTCAAAAACCCTTTGAAGCTCTTTAAAATTCACATACTATTAATGCCACTTCTTGAGAAAACAAGATCACAATGAGACTGTAACTCACATTTGGTAATTCTAACAATGGTGACAAGTTGTTTGGACAGGGGTTTGATTGAAGAGCGAGATGATATTGAAGTAAAAGACGTTGTTCATATACATATGTATATGTCCTTAGTACAATGATTTAAAAGTATTGTATATTTTGAAATGAAATGGGTCATTGGCAATGTTTGAAAGAGTTAAGTTATTGAAAAATGTAGAGGTAGTGATGAAAATTTACTTCGCAACATTTAATACATAGTGAAGGACTGAAAATCACATCGAAAAATATCTTATTTAACCAACGGTAATATGTTCATACAGGCTGGGATCACTCAAAACGTCACAGTTCGCACAAAGATGAATTCCGCCTTGACATACTTAGAGTGTTCGTCATTGTTTAATGGCCAACCCTTCACAACGGGTGAAAAGTTTCTCGTCTTGGATGCTGCAGGTATGTGTTTCTTAAGTCTGCTGGCTTATAAATAGTAATGATAAAATAAATTCAATGCAAAACATTAAGTTTTTAGTAAGATGAACTAATATCATAAAAAAAAACAAAATACTAACATGCCACCTTAATCATAATCCAAAGTCAAATTCAATAAGACTAGGGCAAAGTATAAACAGAAGTAGGTTTATACGAAGACCCCTGAAATAGTTGAAAAAGGAGAATAAGATCAGCTGCCATTTTCAAATACAGGAAGTGTCATTGAAGAGCAATCAAGACATGGTGGTAAATAATGTGAGCGTAAATTTGTGCTTTTATTTGGCATATATAAGCATTAATATTATTCTTTAATTTTTAAAATTTGCAATCTTTAAATGATCTCTCCACAGCTTCATCAGTTGAACTGCTCACTTGCCGAAACGAAAACGGAAACGTGGTTACAACGAATACAATTACTATAACTGGAGGCGGAAACGTATTGAACAACGGAATCAAAAGTCTAATTGAAACGGTTTTGGGAGTGGACGACTTATCAGTGCAAGACGACATCAGACCACTGATTAAAGAGATCGAGTGCAAAAAGAAAACAATCAAACCCGGTTCCAGAGAAACGCTTGTCCTTCAACTTCCCGCTCGGTATAAAGATGCAAAGCCAGTGAATAAACGGATCGAGGGAAAGACAATTCCAGGACTATTGGATGACGCAGATTTTGACGGAAAGGTGAAACTAAAGAATGGCAAAGTTCACATAGAATTTGAGGTCATTGAAGGCATATTTATGGCTTGCGCACGAGATCTCGTTAGTTTGCTACGAAAATCCCAACAATGTTCAGAGTTGAAAGAAGTGAGTTCAATCGTTATGATTGGAGGATATTCTTCCTCAGCATTCTTGAAGAATGAAATTATCCGGGCATTTCAAGAGATCAAAGTACATACTTTATTTGAATCAAGTATAGCGGATCTAAAAGGGGCTGTGATATTTGGACACTCCAAAGGTGCACTAGAGATTAGTAAGTAAACATTTACACAATGCCAACTCTTTATCAATTGTAATGAATCAAGGTTGAAGTAGAGAATTCATGCGGGTTTTTAACTTAAATTATTTATAATATATACTTGGAAATTATAACATGAAGGGAAAACTTGTTTTATCTCTAAACTGCTGTTTCTACAATTTGTAATTTCAATTCAGAACTCGTGCATCTCAAGGTTAAAGAAGTGAGTACATTGGATAATACTTTCAAATTCATACAAAATTTAAAAGTACATTTGTATGTTAATGAATGTTTGGAGGTTGTTTGTAAAACTAATGAAAACATGTCTATATTTTCATGTTAATATCAGATATGTCAATCACTTGGTCCAGTATAAAAGGGGACGTTGACATTATGTATGTGCCCTCGGCTTTGCAGAAAACTTATTCATGCTTATTAGAAAATTATTTTTGAGTATCACAAATTTATTTTTCAGGTGATTCAGTGCGCTTTAGCCGTGAAAAAATCCAGCATTACATAAAGACTCTCCAGGATCAAACAGAAAAGGCGCGAAATATCCGGATTATAATAGTAGGCCAAGAACACGTTGGGAAAACGTCATTATGCAAACGATTATTAAATGAAAATGATGACGTTATTGATGCGATCACAAGTACTGATGGCATTGAGATATACATTCAACGGTTCCTCATCGATATGGTGACAAAGAAACGAATAAAACTTGACGCTAACACGGAAACTCAAAATGTGAGAACAAGGATTCAACAGTTGCTGCTCTTGAACAAACTGAGTGATAATGTGGAAGATCTTAGCACCGACGAAGTCCAGGAGCAGCAGGTGACTCTAGAGAAAGAACCAGGTACTCGAATTGTTTCGTTTATCTGTTGTTTTACCTTACTTTCGAAATTCTTAATATATTTTTACTGATATTGAGATTTTAAAAGAATTTTAAATATCTATGTATAGTATTTTCTACTAAGTCCGAATTTTGTGTATAATGGTATCAAGAACTATATTTTTTGTCGTATATCACCGATTTATAATGCAAGCATAACGATTAAGACCTGGATCTATCCAGTTTTAAGCCTGGGTATAATTCAATGCATTAGATGGAAACCCAACGTACTGTTATCGTTGGTGCCTTCATTGGTGGGAATATGCTCATGATTTTGTATTGACACACTTTAATTGATCATAAGCCTTCGATTGCTTCATACGTCCAGAATTTAATTTTTTTAAAATATGTTTTATTTCTCAAAGAACATAGAACGTCTGTCATTGCTGAAGAGACGACGCCACAAACGAAAAAGCTGCCAGACACAATGACACCACCGCTGTCGGCTAAGTCGCCTGTGTTAGGTGTGGATGACATGAATGTAGACACATTGTTGGAGACAATTGGGTCAAACCAAGTTGCACAAGAGCATTGGGCCAATGATTTGGGAAGATTTATAGATGGGGCGAACAGTATGAGCAGTCCAAATGCTGACCAGGCATATTTGTCATTGTGGGATTTCGGCGGAGAGGAGCCATACTACAACACGCATCATATCTTCCTCAGTAGTGACGCTGTCTTTCTGGTAGTTTACAACCTTGAGGAGTGTATTCTAGGATCAGAACAGGTCAAGGACGCAGCAATCAGTACGCTATTTGTTTTCATATTTGCTCATATGAGCCACTGATGGCTCTTTGATTTCCCTAGAAAAAAAAACCAGTATCTAATGTCACCTTGAATGAATAAAAGTCTATTTGATAGGCCCAGTTGAACAAAATTGTATTCAACTTGGTTTCGGAAGGCGTTCATTTTAAGCCAGTATCTCGGATATTATTCTCATGTATTCGTTGTTATCATGCACATTGATATCCATGTCTCAAACGAGGTGTTGTTTATTAAGTTTTGGTAAAACTGAACCTAACATATCATACATGGCTGTAATAAAGATGAATAGAGTGATATATGATTTCTTCGTTATTGTTAAAATTGGTCTTCTAAAACATGGAGTTTTCTACTGAATCTTATAAACGCTTGATGCCTTAACACGTACGCTGTTTACTTCTAGAACGTGTTGACATATGTAAATCTCACTTTCGCATGTTGTAGACGATCGTATCGCAAGAAACTTTCCTTACCTTATAGGTTTTCTTTCATACCTATTTATATAAATAATCATTTTCTTTGTTCTATTCGCATAGAAAGAATCAAATACTGGATTCGTTCTGCCGTGAATTACTCAGAGAAGAAAAACCCTCGAAAATGCTTTGTAGCAACACCTCCAGTGATACTGGTAGGCACTCGCTTGGATAAGTTGTCAGGAACGGTATGTATTTGAATGCAATCGTGTTAAAGCAAATATGGCCATAAGCTCATGACAAAGATAGAACATTGTAATTTATTTGATATATAAATCAGAAGGCTTCTCTATTGTCTTGAATGGTATATGTGAAAATTGCTTTCTTTGTCCGAAGAGAACTAAGGTTAATTATCTTAAATATGCTTAGAGATATGCTATTTTCGTCGATGAAATAGGAAACATGTTTTGTGATGAATACTCGCTATAAAAAGAAGCAAAATAAAAAATACACAAGTAGATCATTTAAGTTCATGATATGAAAGGCATGTCACGTATCTCTACCATATTTTAAGATACAAAGAATCTGATGTCTTTATTCGGATGTATGTACAAATTGAACTGATACTAAATCATGGTATACTAATACCATTTTCTTAAAATTAGAAAGAAGAAATCCAACAACACCTGGACAAGTTCGAAGAAAAATTATGCGGCATGGCAGATTTTCAAGCAATGAAAGGTCACATATATGGATTCTTCGAAGTCAACAATAAAGTTAGGAACCATCCGGGAATTGAACAGCTGTGGAATGCTATCATAGAAGTGGCACCATCGCAATCTCAGTGGGAGAAGGAATTGCCAGCCCGATGGCTAACTCTGGAGAGGGAAATGATGCGGATGAAGGAGACTGGAGAAAAGGTTATGTCGTTTGAAGATATTGTGTCTCTTGGAAGAAGATGTGAAGTCGAAATCAACGATGAAACAGACATACACATGTTCTTGAAGTAAGTACACGTTTGATGTTACGCACTAAATGTCAGTATTAAGAATTTGAAAAAGACAGTTTAGCAAGTGCAGGCTTGATCTGCGCATTTGATGATATATTTATGTCTTCATGATAATGATGTAAAAAACGAATATTGCTTCCTAGCTTCACACGATAAATTAACTTAGTATCCCTACAAACTATATTATCCAATAAGCTTATCAGAAATCATTCACAAGACCTAAACATAATTTGTTTTGTTTTATGTATCATGACAATCTGTGGTGATTCGAGAATTTGTTTATTTGGTATCTGAATAGAAATATAATCGCTAGAAAAGAAACATGTTTATGGCAAACAATTTCAGTACTAGACTTGATGCACATGATCAGTGCCAATGGCTTATAAAAGTGCTTGTGTTTTGCCTTTTATTAAGATGATAATCATGTCGATGTAGCACTGGCACTGACGTTAGTCTATAACTTGCAATTCTTAATTTTCTTAAAGGTATCTCCATTACACAGGCAGCATTTTGTATTTTGGAGACGAAACAGAAAATCTTGGTTTGATATTGGCAAAAACTGTCATTCTGGATCCCCAGTGGGTAGCTCAAGCCTTCCGAAAGATCATCACCGTACCCAAGTTTGTTAATCGAAAAGACAAACGAGCCAACTTCTTATGGAAGATGTATCAACAGTCTGCCATTTTGGATATGGAGTATCTGCAGATTGTTTGGAACGAGGAGAGGCAGTTACGATTATGGGAGTATAGAGAAGTCATTCTAGCCTTCATGGAGCGACTAGGGTTGATTGCTAGACCAAATCATCAGCAACGTATCAAATCTGCGGGGGACGGAAGTGGGCCAGAAGAGTCCGACGTAGCTGTGGAAATATATCTGGTCCCGTCTTTGTTGTCTGGGAAAGTCATCTGCTTCCCACGTGAAATGACAGACAGGTATGCAATAAAAACAAGAACACTGTGCCTCGTCTTCTCCAGTCGATGTGTACAATTTCCTGTATTTGATAAACTTCTTGCTGCATGCATTGAAAAATTCAAGGTTATGAAAACAGAGGATGAAATCTGGTTGAGAAGAGGGTTCGGCATTTTCCGTATTGACAGTGTTTGGTCTGTTGTCATCTCTTGTGGCAACAATATTATCAAAATTACATTATTCAAGCAGTCTCCCGTCCCAACGATCGAACCCGGAGCCGGACTTAGAGTGAGATTGTTTATTGAGGAAGCACTAAAGAACATTATGGAACTTTACGATCATAGAGATCTTAATTTCGCATATCACCTGCATTGCAAGGCAATCGTAAAGGACGGGGACGTGACAGTGCCTAAAACGGAACTTGAACAACGCAAACTACTCCCATGCTGTTTATCTGAGGGAGATAAACACTTCGTCTACAGACACGAATTACACCCATGGTTCTCGGAAGCCAGGCCTCCGGTATGTTACCCTCTTTTTTACTGTGAAATTTAAGGTCATGTTCGCTTTTCATTGTGGATATTTTTGAAATCGATTATATTTTTCAACGTTGATCTTAATAATACAATTTCAATGTCGTTTCAGTTGATGCAAGACGAATATGACGAAGGTAAGCGTTGAATAATAGTTTGAGTCATTTAGTTATTTAGTGAGCTAATTAAACTATGTGTCACCCCATGGAAATATCTATATGCAAAGTAATGAATACTCTGTATGTTAAGCATTCTTTTGTTTCTATTGCAGGCTATATAATATTGAAAATGATGACACAATATGTTATTTCATAAAAAAATTGTAATTTTTCACAACATGTTGAGCTAAAAGGTAAGTTGTATCTTAGGCCAGGAGTGCATTTTACAAGTTTATTTGTCATTCACTTATCTATACACTCAATGTCAACGAAAATATCCAAAGTTTCAAATGATGTCTTATGTAGCAATCTTACGTAATTAATAAATTGTGTAATATCTTTGTAACTGTTTGCTTTGCCTTACTGCTTACAGAATACAACCTGGCTTCAGAGGTACTTGAGCGATGTCCGACAGAAGTGGAAATGCTTAGGTTGTCCAAACTGATAGGTCTAGAATATTTCGAATTCTTCGTTTGGCTTGGACTTGAAAGCACGGCAATATCATTGGTGAATATAGAATATCAGAGTGAAACGATGTGTGCCAGATTTCTGCATATGTTCGTTAAATGGAAGAAGGCTGAGAGTGACAAAGCCACCATCAGGAGAATCATGGATGCCATGAAAAAAAGCGGACTTGATACCAGTGAAGTTGTTCGAAAGGGTGTATTTGACACGGCGATACACGAGTTTTGATGTGTGTTTGTTAGCGTTCGAGTGAAAAGTTTAGATCGGATAAATGTGTCATGACATTTATTAGCCCAACATCATCAGATAAACATGGTGAACAATTCCATACCACCCTTTATGGCTTTTTTGTGCTGGATCCCTAATGAGAACACAAAAACGGAAAGAAAGTACTGTTAGTACGGAATTTCAATTAATAGCTCCGGCAACTGAAGCGAGTCCCTTAAAAACAGAATGACTTTTCCCCAGGAACTGTTCGGTTTTTCACAGATGATCTCGCGTTGCCAACGCTTAATACACTGCTGTAATCGACAGCGAGACTGTGAAATAAAAATTGTGTTAATGTTTTGAAGCCAAATGATATCAGAATTTAGCTTCACGGCAAACATGAAACATAGATCACATAATCAGGTCTGTTCCTCGCAGTTACGTTTTTATTAGATTTACTTAAAGAGAGTTATATCATGTCTTCCAATCTATATCTTCCAAATGCTGAAATTATTACATGGTGTCTTACCCAAACTAGAGGTGTAAGAGTGAATGAATTACACAACAAGACCACTTAAAGGTAGAGAAAACATTGTCAGTATCCATACTTGTGTATAAACTGTTGATAATCTGTTATGAATTTGATGATCTTCTTTTCTCTCATAGATAGTGTTATGATTACCACTGTAGATGTGTTCAGTCTGTCGTTTGTAAGTCTAGTCTGATATTTGACCACAATTTATTTCGCTTAATGCTACACCATCGACGTGAAAATAAGGAAATGTTTTGCAGTACTGGGGTAGCATTAAGATTGAAGCATTCATTACCTTCAACGAGAAGTTACATAATGAAACAGTAATACAAACAAATAGCTTTGGTGATGGGTCCATATAGAAAAATATTTACCTTTAGCATTGTTAACATAACCATTATTGATTATCAATCACAGAATTAATGTTTTAATCTAATCATGATCTGTATTTTCGTAAACTTACAGTTACATTATTGGCAGCTATTATAGATTTTAAATTTTCTTTGCTTTATTTTTCAAACTACGTTGAATCGCAAAATATGTCGTATAAACTGGGACAGAGTCTCAAATGGCTTATTAAAACACATAAACGCTAAATCCATCAACCAAAAAACAATTATGGGAACCTTTCATGGCCAATGATGAACGTAACTGTATAAATCATACGGGTTTCAGATGCTATTGGTCCTGGGGTGGGGCCTTTTGCTGAATATTCCTCTTAGACCTTCTAACGTTTTGTATAAAAATGGTATCCGTGACATTGGATCACAGGTATCTCCTGTCGACAAGTTTTCTTTACCATAGATTACAAAGAATATAATACTTTCAGGTTACATTTTATTTATACTCATTTGGAAGTATTTGGTGAGAAGGCAACAAGGCCAGAAAAAGTCAATTTAGCAAATTATTCAATGTTATACTAATATACAAATCCTCATAGGACACATAACTATTTCTAAACAGTATACAACAAACTTAAACGGTTGTATTGTTTTGCCAGTGTTCAAACTATCTCAGAATAAAAATGTAGCCCTGCTCAAATGTAATTTTCCATTAGCTCCTGTTTACACTATTGAGTGATCTCGAATCAGTTTATTAGATTTTTATACTGTTTATGTTTCTATTCGTATTTGTTACCATTGTGGTGCTTTTTCTTACCTTTTTACATTTTGTAAAGATCTGTTCACTTTCATTTCATATAATGAAGAATGCTTATACCAGGCATATGTAATAACGAACTGTAAAGCTACTATTCTTTATATTCATTGGATATTTTTTCTTTTTATCAGTAAAATACATAAGGGTATGACTGAGATAAGAGACGCATGTTTATATCCCAAAGATCATCGATAATTTGATATGACAACGGAAATAAATGACGACAAAAGAAATTGATAACGCTTTGTTGTACGATTTGTGATATAATTTGATACTTACTGCGTCCATGGAGTTAATAATAATATATTGAAAATGGGTAAAATTTTGTTGTAAATTTTTAAAACTAAATTATACAGAATAGGAAGACCATTGCATTTAGATATAAAGATAAAAAACAAGTATATTTTAGAATTTCATTTTTTACTGAACATGTCATGCAATCTGCAATTCATACGACTTATGCTTTTTAAATCAATAAAACATATTTCAAATATTTTGTTTATTTCAAACATGGAATATTGTCTCGTTTTCCATGTATCAGTTGTGATGTCACTGTATATTTTCTTTGATTACTGAAACGTTCTGTAAATAAAATGTGTACTTGGTCAATTGACGTCGATACAACAGAAGTAGCTAACTACTAGTATTGTCTTATTGCAGTTTTTGTCAAAAGACCGTTGTACTGCGTTCCCTGGCCAGGCGGAGCCCCAGGTTAGTTGCAGGAGGTCGGTTGGGCAATCCCCCTCGTTTTGCCCAATAGCTCGCTCTGTTATTCAGAAAAGTACGCCCTCTCTCGGCATATATTCTCTCGTCAGATCCGCGTCCTGAAATAGTAAACAAAATTCACTGTTTACAATAGTGACATTCATTCTGAGCATTTATATTTAGTTAATCATTTACTGATCTGGAGGTAAAGCAAATTAATCATGCTAATACCAATTAAGAAGACATATACTGAAATTTATTCACTGAAGAGAAATCAAATTGCAATCATTTTATACATTTTATATTGTTTAATTCCATTGAACACTGTGATGAAGACCAGATGTATATGTTTGTGAAGACGAAGATGGGTTTATTATATAAAGATCCATAGAAAAACGAAGTTTAATATGAATATGGGCGAAACATTTAGGAGATGTATATACATGAGCATCATAAAAAACATAGCAGAAGAGTAAAAGCATGTTTCAAAATGATGACCGGCCCATGTGTAACAATGACAACTACACAGGACACATACACTAAATATAATACTAAATAGGATATCTATGTTGTAATATCACAAAAAACTGTGGTCGCAAAATTTAACCATTCTCCACTTTCATCCTTTTATATTGCAAATTAATTCCATTGTTTTTTCTCTGTCAAATTACATAAACAATATTGAAAACTCATTTTGACTGTGAAATTGCAAAGAAAAGAGGAATGCATTCCTCATCGCAATTACTTGATATTTTGCAAGATGATGTTAAAAATTCTGACAAAGGTATAAATTGATCTTGAATGTGACTCGTTATAGAACCTATCAAGAGTTCCTTATCGTGTATATCAAAAAGAGAGATTATTAAAAAATATATTGGATAGTAACGGCTCTTCTTCTTCAACCTCATTTTCATAATTTTTCTTCTCAGGAAAATGATCACATAATATGAAAACTCATGAGTAGCTATGAGAAATTATTGCATTAGTGTTATATGATAAATAACAAGAGATCCAAGAAGGAACTTGACGCCTTGATATTCTTTGCTCTTGCTCTTATTCATATGAAAATTGGAAATTTGTCCGAAGAAATAGTGAAAATAATCTTTAAGTGTCGCATTAAAGATGATCGCCTGTCGGCCATGTTATTATTTTATCACTCGCAAAATCAAATATGCACAACGAAGGAATATGTAATAAGTAATTCTATCATGGTCAAAACTCAAGATGGCCACCCAAAGTCATTGTTTTACATTATCAATTCAGAATAAAAAGGACAGCATTAGAAACCAAGAAGAGGAACTAACATATGAAATTAAAAAAAAAATATCCAAGAAAAAACGGTGACCAACCTTCAATGTCAAAATCCAAGATGGTCGCCTGTCAGTTTTTTGTGTTTTTTCTGATCAATCCAAAAATCAAACGGACACAATTAGGGACCAAGGTGAACCTTTTTACGAACTCTGAACCATCCACTAGAAAAACGACAACTGTTTTTGTCAGCATTTGAGATGGCCGCCTGTCAGCAAGTTTTATTTTCTGATCAGTCCCAAAATCAAAATAGCACAACATGGAACCAAGGGAAACCTATATATGATATTTGAGAAAGATTCCTTCCGTACTTCTCAAGAGATAATGATGATAAAAAAGTCTTACGGGTGGACGGACCATGGACTTAATCAATATGCTTGGGCCAGGTTCAATGTTTTTGTTTGTTGCTAATGTGTATATTCAATCAATAGATAACTATGCAGCATGTGTATTTTTGTATGGGTTTCCAGCCTTTCATTTCCACAACGTTATTATTCACAAGTCGGCTTTGTGGGGAAGACATTTTGTTATGTCTTTGTGGCGGTGGTTTTTAACCTCACATTGGCTTTTTATTATAACTACTGAAAAATAATCTTTTGTTCATTTTATGATTTATGTAACTTTAAGACATGTTTTTAATTTCATAAATAAATACAAAATCACCCTCTCTGTAATGGTGGCCTTTTCATTCATATTCATTGTTGTGTCGTTTCTTGTCGTAGTGTGCAGATACATAAAAGGCAGCTAAGACATTAGCGTAATTTATGTATCGGAAACACTAAACAAGATACTTTTATTGTTTAATTTTTTGTTAAATAGATATATGAGTTATTTTTCTGTTAAAGAATTATAAGAGTTATTTCCCTTGATTTTCTTGCCAAAAATAACTAAGAGTTCTGTCCCTTGGATCAGAGGGCCATCGGTCATCTGATTAGCCAGTTACTTTCGCGGGGATGCTGAGATCCCTCTCATAAGGCAGCCATCTTTAATTGTAGCAATACAAGTCTTACGGGTGGACGATTCCTTCTGAAGTGCAATTTACCTGTGTATTCAACAAACTTGTCCAAATACTTTTTATCCGTGTAAAATTCTTCAAGAAGTTGCGGCATCTTTTTTTCTGTCGGATAATCTGATATTGATGACGTGGCACTCGTTACAGCACGACACGAGGTGGCGCTGGCGACAGTCTCTCCAGTCCTTCCGGTGGTTACACTGAACCCGGATCGAGACATGACGTCACTCTGGCCCTTTGATGATTTGCAAAGTCTGCCGAGGGATTTTGGAATGGCATGACGTTGATCGTGGGAGGAGTAAAACCGCTGGGACAGAACGTCATCCGGCCAGTTCTTAATAGTCTCGGGTCGAGGTCTTAAGGCAGTGAACAAATGACCCAACTGGAATATAAGAGTTTTTGTGATTGGGGAATATACTGACAGTGGTTTAATGGCAGAACAGAATTCACTTGCCTTCGCGTGGTGGTGCATTTAGCACCGCGGCCTAAACTGACGGACTTGAAAGTGAAACGGTAAGTCATACAGAAGTTACAGAGAAGAGAAAACTAAATTCCTAACTTTGATGATTCACAGGTAATCTATAGCCTGCTGGGTGCAAAATACATCAATATGTCAGTTAGCGAAAATCCAGTTATCTGTTTTCGCACTTTCTAGCTGATGTTAATAGCCGAGTATTTTGCGATAGAATCTTTACACGTGCATTAATCTTCACAATTGACTCATAAATTGGAAAGTTATTCTTCATTCGAATAAGTTACCTGTCCAGTGCCTTTTTCCAATCCTAGACCCGGAATGCCGTCGAAAATGAAATCTGTTACCTGACCCCTCTTCACTCTCTGGCCCTGAAAGGAAATGAATGATTATGAGGCTTCAAAGAGATGGTAAATAATAACATATAATAACATATTAACCATTTGCTATATCATTCAGAAATGAAAACACAGAAATCCAATCCAAACTCAATTTGATAAATATGCAAATTTAGGTCACTTGTATTCCAAATTGTTTAATAACAATAACAACATATTAACCATTTGCTATATCATTCAGAAATGAAAACACAGAAATCCAATCCAAACTCAATTTGATAAATATGCAAATTTAGGTCACTTGTATTCCAAATTGTTTAATAACAATAACAACATATTAACCATTTGCTATATCATTCAGAAATGAAAACACAGAAACCAATCCAAACTCAATTTGATAAATATGCAAATTTAGGTCACTTGTATTCCAAATTGTTTAATAACAATAACAACATATTAACCATTTGCTATATCATTCAGAAATGAGAAACACAGAAATCCAGATTGTTTATCATTAAATAATGCATTCATGTCGTTTGTATATTTTCATTGTTTTGTTTTGTTACTATATTCGGCGATAAACTCGGGTTTTTGTATTTTATTTTCAGTGCCGAATAGAAACTTGTTTTATGTCAAATGTATGTCCAAATAATTTGTCCCCGAAAGATCTTTCTCATACACTTTTCTTGTAAATGTATATCTCATCTCACGTGGTGTATTGATTTACTTATAATAACTGAAAGATGAATTTTGTTAACGCACCATTCATGTACCGATGAGTTATGAATCATGGTCGCTGTGTAAGTGCATAAATGGTCGTAATACACGGATGTTTTAAGTAAATCCATAGGAACATCTGCAGACAATGTGTCTTGATTTAATTTTTTTATTGATTTAAAGCGTAATGAATGAAGAATAAACAAATTTATGTACATTCATTTATACTGTGATAAATATAGCACACCTAAACATAAGACAAATTCCCAGCAAATGTGAATTATGCAAGTGAACCCAAGCAATGCTTCTGAACTAAACAATCCAAAGTATGACAAAAGGTTTAATACTTATGTTCGCTGTTAAGCATTCAGTATTTTGAAACGGAAAGCAATTTCTGAAATAAAATCAGACCGGGAATCTAAATGAAATCAATTTAGCTTGATTTTAGAGTAAGATTCACTGACCATTGAAGAAACACATTTACAACTGCCATACATTATGAGGGAAAAGGGTTTATGTTTGTTTACCAGAATCAGCCGCAAGGGCATTCAAGTTTATATATCTATAACCATCTTAGATACCACCTGTTCTTCCTAAAGTAACTCACATAATTTACACTCAATATCAAAGAAGTGTTTTTCCATGTCACCATCACATCACACTTGAGCCAATTACAAATTGTAGCAAAGAACATATATATTGCATCTTGTCTATCTACAATGTATATGGCCTGAATATACTTCTAAACAACAATTATACGCAGGCCTCGAATTTAAGGCTTTTTACTGGCTATTTTCACGTAGAAATCCAAGAATTGCAAGTAGAAAAAATAATGACTTGCTTTTTTCAGCAAGTGGGTTCAACAGATGCAAACTGTGAGTGTCTGTCTATTTATAACATTTCACAGAATTAAATTATTTTGATTTTCAAAGTGTAAATATTGGGACAAAGCAGTTCTTCTATAATGTTGATATATATTGGATGAAGCAAGGTAATACATTATAAATCACAAAACAAAAGACATTATTTGAACATGGAGATTTGCGATAATAGCAAGTAAAAAGTCATGTTAGCAAGTACAAATTTAAGGCACTTGCTGTTTTCAGCAAGTGGCAAAAAATGTTAAATTCGAGGCCTGATACGTCCCACTTTCGGAAATAGTTGATATTATTAACATAACATGGTGAACGATGACAACCGCATTGGAGACAAATTATTCTTCTATAACTAAAGATACCGCACCCTTCGTGTTGAATGTATTTACAATAACGTCCTGATTTTTACCCCATCCTACATGTTAAGATAAAGAATAGGGCTACTTGCGTTTCATACCAATCGACAAACTGTCTTAAAACGAAAACGTGAATACACAGCATATGACAATTTGATTATATGCTAGTTTTATTTTTCCACTGGATTAGGGGGCGGTCCCTTTACTGTTTCCCAGAGTGAGATGTCTCTTCATTTTTAACGGGATATTGCAGCAAAGAATAAGAGAAAAACCAGCACCTTTACATTACACAACTCCATCCCAGACCTTCACCAACACGTATTCTAGACTGGTTATATAGATAGGCCGTGTGCACCATATAAAACCATGAAGCTTGGCTTAAGATTTAGGTTTAACTAGCTACGAACTTTGATATTCGGGTCAAATGTTACCGTTCTTTTCTTTGGTGTGGGTTCCTCCTGAAATCAATTTGCAAATGAGAAAAACGAACAAACAATGTAGATCTATCTTTCTTTTCGTCAGATGTTGATACTAAGGAGTCATGAGTCCGATGAGACTATATATATCAAATTGTTTAAACTGTGCTATTTGAAAAACACATTCAAGTGCCGGAACAGCATGTGATAGAAAAATCCAAACATCAATAACATATTTGTCATTTATAATACAATTATTCATATAAAGGCTTGAATGTTCTATAGTTTTTAACGACCATATTTTTGTTGTAACTGGAATAATGTTTGTTTACGCAAAACATATAAAATGTTCGGATATATAAGCATACTTATTTCTGTCAGACCGATTCTGAATTGTCACTTAACTCTACCTTTCTCATGTGTTCAGCCGTAGTAAACAGTCGTTTCCTCAACAGCTCTCTACTTGCCGAGGAAAGATCCGTGCGACCCTGAAAACAATAATACACCGTGGCGTTATAAGGTGATGGGAATTAAACTAATCATAATATTTTATTATGTCGTTTTAAAATCAACACATTTTTTGTAAAATTTGAAGGCGTTATATTTTGATGACAAGATGAATCAAACAATTATTGAAAGCGAAGAAGTACCAAATATTGATAACCCTTCTACAGTCTGTTTAAGTATGTGCGGATAATATAAGACTTTTTAGTACCTGTAGATCCCTGTAATTCAATAATACCAAGTGCACCTCACACATTAAAACAAGTAAATAAGTACACACGTTTATCAAACCCTGTGTGATTTACTATTCGAAACTGTTACAACTTTATAATGCGTCAACATATCATCGGTAACTAGGGCCCAAGTTTTCATATGCTATGTACATATGTACATATGACAGGCAACCAATGGTGTTATGTCTTTGCTACGATTACTTCAAAGTGCATATGTGGTCTGAAACTTTCATCTGAAAAACAGTTTGTAATACCGTAAGTCCTCCAGCGTGTTGACAAGAGTATTCATTTGACAACTTATTCATAGTTAAGCAGGTTTAAGTTTCGTACAAAGTTGGTTTTCTAAATGTGTTGTTATTCGTATAAATAATCGATATAGACTTTCTTTTGGTTGATGATTGAACAAAAAGTGTCCATTATCCAAACTGTGTCAGTATTGACGAGTCTTTGTGTCTATTTGTATCTTTTTGTTTATTCTTCTCAAAGAAATCTAAGCTTGTTCTAGCAATTTACTGTACTAATGCTGTAAATACGGATACACAATAATGGTTATATCTTGTCAAATTTTCTGTATGATAATCCTGATTCAGTTCAGTAACAATTACATAACATAAATTGTTTTCTTGACTTTGTTTTGTCACAAACCTTTCTAAAGAAACCTGCACTGTTGTCCCGATGTCGGCCACCGGACGACGCACGTGATTTTACATCCCTCGTGACAACAGACGCCCTTGACTTTACATCTCTCGTGTGCGTGGACAGCCGTGACCTGTTGTCACGTGCTAAGATCCCAGGTCGCATGCTTGCGGCATTTTCCAAAGCAGATAATCGGCCATCAATAATGGACACCCTGCCGCCAGCACTAGGACCATTCAGTCTCGGAATATCCGCGAATGTGACAGGTAGGTCCTGTGTTTTTCCTTCCGTTACAGACACTGAGGGACGGACATCACGCATGAGGGTGTCGGACAGGTTACCAACTCCCTGGGCGTTTGATTTGAAAATTTTCTCCAGTTTTTATGTTTAAACTTAACACTAGATCACCTCTGGAAGGAAGAGAAAAACTTGTGTTTCTAGATCTTATACACCTTCTGGTAGTTGATGAATTCATACCGATAGAAAAATAGATAACATCAGTGTAAAATTTGATTTTATTGAAATAAGAAGAATGCATTATGTTAAAGTAGAATTTTCAATTGAGCACACTTCTTCATTGGTTGTCAAATTCAGCTTCCGTTATTTACGAAGTCGATAGTTTAACACAATAAATGTAGCTGGACTGAATACGCCCATAGACATGAAACATCTATTCTGTGAATAACTCCTTTGTTGTGTCGACTATATAGTGAGGTATCGCTCTCAGATTACAATCGTAAAATGAGCATCTGCTAATGAGGGCAAACAAATACATATACATATACACACAAGTGTTAAAACCCAAATCTTATCTTCTTCGATCAATATAAAACAACCTCGTAAAATACGTATATTTCGATATTTGAGCAGTTTATATCCAGCATGAATTTGAATAAAAAACTGAATATCATTGGCATATTTTCGGTTTGGATAGAATTAGATAATTTTTTGTTTCGAGTAAAATTCATTTCTTCAGCTACAATATAGCGTCTTACTTGCTCATATATTATCAGCTGCGGTCATCTATCAGCTGTCCGAGCACCAAAGATTCCCATCACAATGGTCCAAATGAATGGAAGTAGAGAAAAATAAAGCTGAAGTTGTGTTATCCGTCGAACCCTACACAGTAGTATTGATTTCCAAAATGTGTCGTCTCTTACATATATATCCGCACCTGTTACCTGGAATGTACAGTCATAATTTATCAAATTTAAATCTCGGTACGGTGTCTTGTTAAACTTGACATGTTATCTAGATTTGGATCAAATGTAAAATCGGATTAAACTCTCCACCCACAATAGGGAGATCCTTTAATGATCAGATATATAATGTATTTGAGACCAAATTTAATCTGGACGAGGCGACGTCTTCTGTCATTAATTGGCTGTATAGTTGTCAATCCAGAAGCCGAACACCTAATCGTGATTATACATGTAAACTTTTGCGAAAGGTTAAAAGCTGAGGTTTTAATGTAAGGTTTGTTTATTTAATCATGTGATTAGTTGAACGATGTCCCAAGATATTTAGAAATTTAAAAAAACCTACTTGTGCTTCATACAATTTCGAACAATCGACACATAAATATAGGTACGTATATACTGTAATTTCTAAAATACTGACCCATACTTTAGGGCCACTGATTACTTGTGAAGATATTTAAGATAAAATAAAATTGTGATGAAATACGTACCAGAAGAATGATGTGCTCCACGAAGACTGGATCAGGATTTGAACATTAATTAACGACGGCAGTGTTCACGAGAGTATGAACAACACATACCCGTATTACATGTGGTGTGTATGAACACGGCGCCCTATCTGCATATCATCCATTGTTCTATAAACAATACGCCGTAAATGCCTAGACGGCCATGTATCTAACGACAATGCCAAAATCCCGAACTGTTCTATTAGATAAGAAACAAATGTGCTCGTGTGTAGATATATGGCTACCAAAATACATGTATATATATGTACTATCTTTAAAACATGAGGTCAAAACTAAAGCTGTGCGGAATACGATTTTGTATTCTGTTTACAATTATTGTCACTCAGATTTCTGGCGTACCTCTGGTAGTGGCTGGCGCACGCGACCTGCCTACTCTCTGGCACGGAATTTATTGTAGAATACAACTACCTGTACGTACAACAGGGGTATATAATGACTGATATGTATCATTATTGCAGCAAAATTACGATAATTGTCTTCTTCAACAGCAGAATGAAGTTAAAATGTCTCACGATACAATAGAATGAATATAATGTAGTTGTATCATTCTAGAAATATAGCAATGATAAGTGGAGCGAACTGTGAAGGGTACTTTTTTACGTTCTGTTGCTTCTAACAGACAATTTTAAGAGGGAAGAGGGGATATCAGTATCACAATCCAACAGTAGTTATTTAGGAAGTTTAAACAACTACGGTCGTTTTGTCTGCAGAACAATACAATATTTATGATAATCAGATAAAACCCGAGTCCTTGTTTTCTTCCTTTCATCCGCCAACTTAGAAAGTTCCGATGACATCCACGGTCTTAGAATCTTTATATCCTATCCCCATGACGTCACGGGACGACTGCAGCCAGCGTGACTGCAGCAGTGAGACAATGTACTTGCTATGCGCTTTGCTAGCTATTTATGTGATATTAAGATGACGAATCATTGGATATATCTCATACGTCCAGCAACATTATGCGTTTTGACTGGTTTATCAACGTATATATCATTCACCATCATTGTGATATATGGTATGCTAGGATGCAGCGATGGGCTCTTATATTGTCAGCCTATCAATACGATATTGAGTATCGGAGGACCGCACATCATGCCAATGCAGACGCGTTTTCGCGGTTGCCTGTCAAAAGTGATGGGAAGTCCGAGGAATTGGAGGTATACTACTTCACTCAGATGGATGACTTACCAGTGACATCTGAAGACGTCGCGAAGGGGAGGAGACAGGATGTAGTACTGTCTAAGGTACTTGACTATACGCTGCGAGGTTGACCTAATAATGTGTCAGATCGCGACCTGCAACCATTTCATCAGCGCAGGAACGAACTGTCTACTGAGCAGGGTTGTGTGCTGTGGGGTTTGCGCGTAATCATCCCACCAGCCTATCGAGAGCGTATTCTTGCCAAACTACATGAACAGCATGTTTGAATGAGCAGGATGAAATCTCTAGCCCGGAGTTATTTGTGGTGGCCTGGTCTGGATAAAGACATCGAAGCGGTGGTCAGTGCCTGTAATGCGTGGCAGGCTACAAGGAAAATGCCCCCGGTGGCACCCCTTTACTCCTGGTCATGGCCTACTCGAGTGTGGCAGCGTGTCCACGTAGACTTTGCGGAGAAAGACAAGAGAAACTTTCTTGTGGTTGTGGACAGTCACTCTAAGTGGGTTGAGGTGACTCATATGGCAACCACTACTTCTGAGAGGACTATCGAAGTCCTGCGTTCACTCTTCAGTTCTTATGGCCTACCTTAAAAAGTTTTTTTTTCTGATAATGGCCCCCAGTTTGCGTCCACACAGTTTGAACAGTTCCTGAAACGGAACGGGGTCAAGCATACCCTAGTAACGCCCTATCACCCAGCTTCAAATGGAGCAGCGGAACGCTCAGTCCAGATCTTGAAACAAGCACTCCAAAAGCAGGTTTTTGATGGTGATGAACAATACACAATTCAGCATAGGCTCAGTAACTTCTTACTGAAGTATCGATCTACTTCACAGGCTGCTACTGGTGTATCGCCAGCTGAATTATTTCTTCAGCGACAGCTACGCACACCGCCGCTCTCGTTGTTGAAACCTGACACTGGAAGACGCGTTCAACGGAGCAGGCTGAGCAAAAACGACAACATGACAAAAGGTGAGTTCGGGTTCGAACATTCTCACTGAGAGAGTGCGTGTGTGGAATTTCGGTGGTAGACAGAAAAAGTGGATTCCGGGTATGATAGTGAGACAGTTAGGTCCTCTTACTTATCTCGTGCGGGTAGGACCAAACATTCGCTACACCCATGTCGACCATATCGTAGCGTCAGGGGAGGAATTGTTACCTGACGATTAACCCGTGGTGTCCAATTACGGATCAAACCAGTCGCAAGTGGATACACCCGTGGTACTACCAGAGACACTCTCGCGTTCTCCAATACCGTCTAAGGAACCTGAAACACCTAAGGTGCCTATCTCTGTACCTGACACCTCAACAGTCGTGGCACCGTTTCCAGCTCCTCAGCTGGAATCGTCGACGAGTAACATTCAGACACCCGTATTCTCGAGCGCCAGTCCGGTCGTTAGTCGCAATCCACCAAGGAACCGTCAGCCCACGCAAAAGTTGAACTTATTCGTTGGCTGTTAGTCATATCATTGACAGTGATAAGTGCTTGTGATTGAGATCTCTTGTAATTACAGTATTTGCAGTGAATGTTGAATTATCGTTTCTTTTAGTTCAGAAGACCAAAGACTGGTTAGCAATAATTAACAGAGATTTTGTGTAATTTGAATATTGAACTTGACATTTTGAAGAGGGAGGAGTGTGATATATGGTTCAATCCAGTACGAGTATTTGGTACGACCCTGAGCGTTATCTCTTCTGATGGAAGGTAATAAAAGCAGTTGGAAACATGGATGCCATTTCAGAGTTGATTGTTCAGTAAACCCAGTATTAAGAACCAGATATACAATCATCATTGACTCAGGATCAGGAGGGAAGAATATCAGTTAATGAGGTCAAGAAAATGAATAAAAAATAAGATTACTCAACCCTCACAAAGTCCTTACACTTCAATGCTTGTACTTGGGACTAAAAAATACGGTTCTGTACGTTTCTGTGTGCTTAAATGATGCAATACCGAAAGACGCATATCCACTGCCAAGCATCGATGAATCACTAGATGCATTTGGTGGTGTCTTTTTCCTTAAAAAGTGACTATTGGCTAGTCGAAATGGATTCGACCAATAAGGAGAAGACAACGTTTGTCCACACAAATAGCTTTTATGAGTACAATGTTATGCCATTTTGGTATAATCAATGGTTAATGGAATGTGTATAGGATAGGTTATATGCTTACTCTATCAGGACATTATTATTTTTTCTATTGATTTTGAGACTCCTATTCAGAGACCCGACGTCGTGCTGAACAAGCTACGCCAGGCCATGTTGAAAAGCATACTTAAATACTTAACGCAAGAGAGCTTACGGTACCATAGGAAGGAGGTTGTGATGAACCCCGTGAAAGGAAGAAGATCGAATGTGAAGAGTTTATGAGAAAGTGTAGGGGAAATGGATGGCAGGCTGGGCTCTTCCCAGTGGAGGTTGGCTGCAGAGGTCTTTCCGCCCGCTCTTCATGGAGGATGTTGCAGATACTAGGAATCACAAGAGACAGAACTGCAGCCATCAGATGTTTAGCACAAGCTGCTGGGAGAGCATCGTGCTGTTTATGGTATTGTCGAGGTAAGTCGAAAACTATTAGGCTATTTCTTTGATTTCCATGTACGAAATTGTGGTTAATCTGTCTAGTACACAAAGATAAGTTTCTATGCCCAGTGGCGTGACGTACAATACTGTATCATACGTTCCTCACTAATATTACATGATCAATCGGGAAATGTATCTTCCTTTCGAATGCTATCTTTTTACAATTGATTTTCCCATGTTTGCATGTTTCGGGATGGAAGTGATTTATATCTAAAAATTGTTCTATATGGTGATATTTTAGTTGTACGTAAACAAATACGAGAAATACAATGTAAATTCCCCACCCCCTCACATATGAATTTGTACCGGAAATGGGTATTCGCCCATTTGTATATGAAGTTTGAATGGATTTCAATGATACATTTAATGTGGAAGACCTGTGTTCGCAAAGGTATTCGTAGAACTTTCGATCTAGTGCAACGTTTTCAAATGAGCATACAGTATATGTAACTGTATAGTTGTAATGATGAACTGAAAAAAAATTTATGTGAACGTTTCTAATCTAGTATCATCGACGACGGTGTTTGGTACCAGAGACGTATGTATATGTCTCTGGTGGTAAAAAAGCATAGAACTGTAACAGCCAGAAGTTTTAACCACTACAAAAAGACATCTTAATACAGACATGGACGATATCTTTACGCAAGTGAGAGAAGGGAACGCTTTTCATTTGCGGGTATGGCTGGATAACACGGAGAACGACCTGAACCAAGGGTAAGGAACCCAAGTGAAAATATGCCTAGTCTGCTCCCATTATCGTTTCTCCTCATATATTCCTACCTTGAATTTAGGTTTTGTAGAACTCTAGCATTTTCGGAGTCTTAAATTTTTTGAAGGCCTTTTACTCTTTATTGAAATGTATTATTGGACGATACATATACATTAAAGTAGGTCAATTTATTTTTGTGTTTTGAGAGGCCATAGACAAGGTGATTAATTATATGAGCAGTGTCATGTTCATCAAAATTCAAAGAATGACTTTTGATCAAGAGAACAAAATATATATACCGTATATATAGTATGTTAATTTAAAAACATTTAGATCGATTTTTGGTAGTACATGGGTGTTTTGAGTGATCACTGGAAACGGACAACGTTTCGAATGACAACTTAGCCAAGTGTTGAACACTAATTCAGCTCATTGCCAAAAACACAAAAACAACTGTCCGGAGTCGGATCCTCGTAACCGATATTGATGCTCCTGCTGTACTTGGCTACGATTTTCTACATACTCACAAATGTCAAGTTGGTATAAGAACGCGTTTTCTCAATTTTCAAGGTTAAAAGTAGAAATGCGAGAGAGAAGGCATGATGGGTTCTCTTTTCGGGATCAGTTTATCAGGAAATCTTGTTATTTCACGGGAAGGTGGAACGGTTGTGGCAACAGATGTTTCAAACAGTGTGTGCAGACTGGAGAATATCTTGAAACAACACTGTAACAATGCTCGGAGAGGAATTAGTGTACAAGTCACAATGTCTTCGGTACATCGAAGCAAGACAGAATTCTATTACGTCTAATCAACCTGTCTAATTAACCACAATCCATCTACAATGGTCCATGGGCAGCAACATGTGAAGAGGTTACTCTATTCAAAACACAACTTGACAAATCCAACGACGAAAACAGGGTAGATCTATGTACAAGACAGTATTCATGTGAGTCTATAGACACTTTTAGACAGATGTGAGGAAAGCGTGACACCCGAACAACAACAGAACATGAGGAAATTACACTTCTATCATATCTAAACATCATTGCAAAGGCAAATACATATCAAGGAAAATATAACGACATTAGATAGACATTGGAAATGTTGTCCAAGTGAAACACTCCGCGAAGACTTTCGCCTACCAATGGTTGTGCTTGGGACTAAAAAATACGGTTCTGTGCGTTTCTGTGTGCTTAAATGATGCAATACCGAAAGACGCACATCCACTGCCAAGCATCGATGAATCACTAGATACATTTGGTGATGTCTTTTTCCTTAAAAAGTGACCATTGGCTAGTCGAAATGGATCCGACCAATAAGGAGAAGACAACGTTTGTCCACACAAATAGCTTTTATGAGTACAATGTTATGCCATTTTGGTGTAATCAATGGTTAATGGAATGTGTATAGGATAGGTTATATGTTTACTCTATCAGGATATTATTATTTTTTCCATTGATTTTGAGACTCCTATTCAGAGACCCGACGTCGTGCTGAACAAGCTACGCCAGGCCGTGTTGAAAAGCATACTTAAATACTTAACGCAAGAGAGCTTACGGTACCATAGGAAGGAGGTTGTGATGAACCCCGTGAAAGGAAGAAAACCGAATGTGAAGAGTTTATGAGAAAGTGTAGGGGAAATGGATGGCAGGCTGGGCTCTTCCCAGTGGAGGTTGGCTGCAGAGGTCTTTCCGCCCGCTCTTCATGGAGGATGTTGCAGATACTAGGAATCACAAGAGACAGAACTGCAGCCATCAGATGTTTAGCACAAGCTGCTGGGAGAGCATCGTGCTGTTTATGGCATTGTCGAGGTAAGTCGAAAACTATTAGGCTATTTCTTTAATTTCCATATACGAAATTGTGGTTAATCTGTCTAGTACACAAAGATAAGTTTCTATGCCCAGTGGCGTGACGTACAATACTGTATCATACGTTCCTCACTAATATTACATGATCAATCGGGAAATGTATCTTCCTTTCGAAAGCTATCTTGAAATTGATTTTTTCTTTATTATCATGTTTCGGGCTGGAAGTGATATACATCTACAACATATATTGCATATGGTGGTGTCTCAGTTGTACAAACCAAAGGCACCTGTATCTGGAAAGTAAACAAACACCAAGTAAAACGGTCCACCATGCATCTTGCACCGGAAACTGCGATTCGTCCATTGTATAAATGCATACCTATATTTTATGTAATCGGCACTAGAGCGCTGTGTTCGGACGTATTTTCTGAGAACTTTCTGTCAAATGGGCATACAGTATGTCTAACTGTATAGTTATAAAGATGCACAGGGAATGGGAAAGCTTCGGATCCTAGTGGCTGAATTAAGCTGGGAACTTGGGGTGTTCCGAGGTTGACAAGTACGTCTAATAAAGATAAAGTGCTATGCCCAGTGGTAACTTCTTTTACATTACCTTTTGTGTTTGTTCACTGAGCTGTGAAGTCATTGAAGTCCTTTCTATTGTTGTTATTCAATTTTATCTACCTGTGCCTCTTTGCTGTAACCTTGACTTGGCACTGGCCTTGCCGAAGCCATTTTAATTCATTTGTCGACCAGTGAGAAGTGAATCTCATTTTCGTAAAAAAAATGAGCAAAAATACTGATGCATTAAGTTGAAGAGTTGTAAAACTTACATAAGTCTATCGGAAAATTCCTCAGATTTTTAATTCCATTTGAGTTTCTTCATATTTCGATATTTCGGGCAGAATTTGGTATATAATATGATGTGGTATTTCAGTTGTAAATAGCTTAAACGTGCTTTTGTTTCATAAATATCAAAAGTTTACAAAAAAGTACGTGTCGCTAAAGCAGCACAATCTATTTGAGAATTAATCACCTTTCTACTACAGCTTATTTTGAAAAGTTAGATAAGTACTTTTGGAGAAAATGGTTTATGAAAACAGCAAACGTTACCATTAACATATATCAGTGTATTTCAGTTAAGAGAATTCAATTGATCTCAAAATAGTTTATACTTTCTGTGATAAAATCGTAAAGCTTTACGCTTGAACGTGAGTTGTACTGGCTTAAAGATGTTAAAATAACTTAAAAACCAGGACAGTGATACCTGACTGTTTGATCAAGAAAGTTTTCAATTGAAATATATATATATATTTATTATCATTGTTTTAAAACGTATCGAACAGCATTTTATTAGGTAGAGTGGGAGATCGCTATACGTGTAATTAATGTAATAAGTTATCACCATATTTATATTTCCGGGGGAAATCGTATTTAAGTTTCGGTAAACGTCAAGTTTGACACGTAGGGAGTCGTATCTATATGAACTTGTAGTAGAAATGAGTGTGAACCGTTATTGCGCTTGTTCGTTCCTTATAAATTTTGTGAATTTGTTTTGTATAAACCGGACTTGAATATAGGATTAAAAAATATAATACGTGTATCCACACTGTATAAGTTCGTGTTATAAACTTGAAAATTCAAAGCAATGTGTGAATACAAATGGAAATTTTGTAGTATCATGCAAAAATGTAATGAAAAGATATCGTTATTGAACGTTAAGTGAATTTTTTTCTGTTTACTTCCTTTAGTAGCTAAACTTTCCCGCGAAATTAGAATCAGCTATCTTGTCATTCCACATGTTCCGTCAGTGCGTATAACCACGGACTTATATACAAGTCCGTGGTATAACGTTCAATGAACGACGACTGTTTTTAAGGAGTGAAAATGAAGAAAAAAATGCTTTTAAACTATAAATGTAAAAAAAAAAATCTTTTTTAAAAAATCGGTTTACATAGCAGTTCACTACTAAACTGAAATATTATTTCTTAATTACATGGCAGGTGTCGTACGTAATTGAAGAAGTTCTAATTAGACTGAAGTTTACTCTTCCGGAAAATCGGAACCCGGCTTTATTTTCGTTACACTTTTTCATTAATCTCCGTGTAAATCTGTCTTTTGTTCACATTTTGCCTTAGGTTGATTGCATTTGAGTATTTCGATTATGTTTATGTTGACATGTTGGTATATGTTTGAAAAAAAAACTAATACAGTGACGAAGAATACTGTATCATACGTTCCTCACTAATATTACATGATCTGTCGGGAAATGTATCTTCATTTCCCTTGGAATACTCTTTTTTGTTTTTTCTTAAAATTGATTTTCCCATGTTTCGGGATGGAAGTGATTTATATCTTTAAAAAAAATGTTCTGTATGGTGGTATTTTAGTTGTACTTAAACAAATACGAGAAATACAATGTAAATAACAACCCCCACCCCCCCCCCCTGACATATTAACTTACCGGAAATGGGTATTCGCCCATTTGTATATGAAGTTTGACTTGATATTCCATGTATACATTTACTGTGGAAGACCTGTGTTCGGAAAGGTTTTCGTAGAACTTTCTATCTAGTACAACGTTTTCAAATGAGCATACAGTATATGTAACTGTATAGTTGTAATGATGAACTAAAAAGGTTTATGACAACGTTTCTAAGTTGGTATCATCGACGACGGTGTTTAGTACCAGCAGGGACGTATGTTTATGTCTTTGGTGGTAAAAAAGCATAGAACTGTAACAGCCAGAAGCTTTGACCACTACAAAAAGACATCTTAATACAGACATGGACGATATCTTTACGCAAGTGAGAGAAGGGAATGCTTTTCATGTACGGGTATGGTTGGACAACACCGAGAACGACCTGAACCAGGGGTACGGAACCCAAGTGTTGATATAGTATGGCCTAGCCTGCTCCCATTATCGTTTCTCCTCCTATATTCCTACCTTGAATTTAGGTTTTGTAGAGCGCTAGCATTTTCGGAGTCTTAAATTTTTTGAAGGCCTTTTACTCTTTATTGAAATGTATTATTGGACGATACATATATATTAAAGTAGGTCAATTTATTTTTGTGTTTTGAGAGGCCATAGACGGGGTGATTAATTATATGTTATGATTTGTTATGGTTGTATTCTATAGTCATGTAAATCATCCTGGTCCTTCCAGAACTCATCAAGTCTGTTTTTGAAAGTGTTGGTGGTTTCGTCTATGAGCAGTGTGGATTTCGGGTAGTACATTGGTGTTTTGAGTGATCGCTGGAAACGAACAAATTTTGAATTACAAGTTAGCCAAGTGTTGAACATTACGTTCAGCTCATTGAATGGACACGCAAAAGCTTGCTACTTTTTTCTTTTGTTCAAAACATTAATATTTGCATGAAAATATTTCATATGTATACCTCACAGAGACAAAACAGATCTTGTGTATACATATCAATATAGTTAACATGGTACTGTTTAAAGCCCCTGAATACAAATAACTAAAAATTTTACTTAAGGCCAGGAATACTATTAAGATGTGTGATATTGTTTGAATTTTGAGAACGTCAGTATTGATACGTGATAGTAAGTTAGTAACATCTCTATTGTATAAAGTTAAAGTATGCTTCAACGGAGACGTTTATAAAACATATATTTATATATATTAGTCTCTGATACAAGTTTTGTTATTGTCAAAGATTCAATACATGTTTTGAAGGCAAACAATACTTGATGTATGGTGCAGTTAGCATCCAGAAATGTTCTCTCTTTTGGCAGAACACTTGACAATAGTTTGCGTATATGTTAGTTGGTTTCCATTCATATTTTTCAAAAATTTGTAAGAGACACAGTTACATATGAATGTTTTATAGCATAAGTCTTCAACAACTTAATTTTTATTGGGTTTTACATCCACTGTTTCAGCCTTTCATTAGACAAGTCTTTTTACAAGTCACTAGCTCGCAATACGCAGGGGGTTTACATCAAGGCATGTTGACTAATGTGGACGAGGGCATCACTGTTGGCTAGGGATATCACGGTCTAGGTTTTGATTATCAAAAATAGTGATCTATAATCACAATAACAACTACCTTTACTGGTAATCACAGGCTAGAACTGGATCCAAGTGTTTAATGTCCCTGTAATGAAAAGAATTTTGGGAAAGAATGCTTTAAGGATGTTACCTGATTTACCTGAGTAGATTTCTTTTGAACAATTAATTCCAATCTATGATCCATATATACATAAGATTTCGATGTAGTCTTGCATCTCATAGGTCAGAGTTAGTACACTTCACACTAGTCATTTGTCTGATAAAGGTGACCGTGTTGCTATCGAAACATCACACTCCAATCTTCTACTGGTTTTGTTATAAGAACTTCTATTCTCTAGAGATGCTTATTGTGTTAATTAATTTTCATGGTCATTACTGGTTGATGATAAAATTTATTGATACACGTCTAGTTATTGAATGACCTGTCATATACTACTGGGTAAAGATGACTTTTGTTGTCTCAACCTTGGTTATTCAAAGTAAGTTTCAATCAACGACACACACCAAGCGTCACCTGATGAAGCCTAGCGTCAGAGGGGAAACTAGTCGGCCAGTAAATGATATCCCAATCACTGGGTTCAACACTTTGTGTGTGTTGTGACTGAAACTTACTTGGGGTAATTTTGATATTTTTATCCATCACCCTGCAGCACCCAACTTGTCGTCCAACTCACTCTTAAGTGATGTTGGCTCTATTTATATCTATCAACTTTGGTTATTTTTATACATTATTATTACTATTGTACCAATTACAATTGCCATGTATACCAATGTTAATACTGAAGTAGTTGTGTTAATGGTATATTTTATGATCATTACAATTAACACCAATTGATTATCAATACATTGTATAGCAAGATATCTTCAACTGCTAATGTTCTTAACTTCTCATTTGATTTTGAAACATTTCAATTCTATACTTTATAACACCAAAAATAGATCACTCTGAATTCTGAAATGAAATTTCTAGTGATCTGAGTTCAATGCTTTGTATAAAAGTTTGTGAAAATCTCTCATCAGAATAAAACGCATCTTGTCATGCTTAAACATACAATATAATCTGAGATCCATTGATTAAAGGCAAAAAGTTTTACTGTTTAGGAAAGAAAGGTGCCAATATTCCATTCTAGAATACCCTCAGTATATGAAAATTGTGCAATTCATTGCTGAACCAAATGTTTAGTTTTACGTTGTACTATGTTGTATATATTAGGCACAAGTTGCAACTATTTTACATACTTTTATTGGTGACTTCTTATCATGTGTTCGTGATCAAACGGGGGAAGCCAGTGTGATATCACATTGTAATTGCTGTTGTTTTGTGTTTGATCTTGAAGGTGCGCACCATTGGTCATAGAGAAAGACACTCAGTCTGGTATATTAGGTTATCTGAGATTATCAATCCCTATAAATAGTATTGATACACTGGATGTATCATGTTACGAAATAGAGTATAGGTAGCTTTCAGCTATATACATGTGTTACACGTATTTGAAGACGGGGCCGCGATGGCAGAGTAGTTAAGACGGTTGACTATAGTCCTCCACCTCTGGGTTGTGGGTTCGATGCTTACATGGGACAGTCGTCGGGTACTGGCTGCAGATCGGTGTTTTTTCTGGGGAACTTTGGCTTCCTTCCACCATCCAGACCTGATATATCCTTAAATGACCCTTAGGGTAGGAAATGAAGCAACAATTGAATATATGAGTACAATACATAATTGAAGACTGTTGATTGTGTAAGATGATATAATCTGATTATCACAGATTTCTTTGTGCCATCATCAAGTCCTATCACTCAGGATGATGTAAACTGACCTATTCTACACTAGTTACTAACACATCTTCCATATAAGTATAATGTGACTGACTCGAACAGTTGTATTCAATGGTAGAAAACCTCCAGGCTTAATGTTATGTACCAATATTGTACAATAAGGTTTAGTGAGTTAACACAGATTCTGGCTCAAAGTCAGGGAATGGGCTTAATGCAGGAGAATTGAATAGTTCTACTTTGTAAAAACAGATAAGATGGCCATATTATCATTATCTTGGTATTTACATAAAAAAAAGACCGAGGGTCAGAAACTGATCTTTTCTTGATTAAAGATGTTGATGTATCATGCAGGATTATTATAATTAACATAAATGAATTTTAAGACTGTTTATAAAACCTAACTGTCAACTTGTGATTGAAGTAAAGTGATGAAAAATATATTTCTTGATTTCAAATTAGTTTGGATAGATGTACCTGTATTTATATCACCAACTTTGTTGATGAAATACATGTATACTTGTACTGAAGAGGTTTTCAGGCACTATTAAACAGCAATTTGACAATACAGGTCAATTTGAATGATTTATTACTGTCCAACAAATTAAGAAAACATACAAATGTTGATCACAATGATGACTAGCCTATTCTATTTCAAATAATAGTTAAAATTTATAATTATCTGCATTTCAACTGATATGTGTAGTGTCCATGATAAGATATTTACAATATTTACTAAAACATATGTACATTTTCCTTTGTAAGATAAGTATGCATTTACACTATAATATATTCACAATGAGATCTGTACAGTATTCACTGACTATGAGATGTGCAGTATCTTCTGCAATATTTGTGCAGTATCCATTAAAAGTTATATACAGTATCCTCTATAAGTTCTATAAGGTATCCTCTATAAGTTATATACAGTATCCTCTATAAGTTGTATAAGCTATCCTCTATAAGTTATATACAGTATCCTCTATAAGTTGTATAAGGTATCCTCCATAAGTTATATACAGTATCCTCTATAAGTTATATACAGTATCCTCTATAAGTTGTATAAGCTATCCTCTATAAGTTATATACAGTATCCTCTATAAGTTATATACAGTATCCTCTATAAGTTATATACAGTATCCTCTATAAGTTATATACAGTATCCTCTATAAGTTATATACAGTATCCTCTATAAGTTATATACAGTATCCTCTATAAGTTATATACTATCCTCTATAAGTTATATACAGTATCCTCTATAAGTTATATAGGTATCCTCTATAAGTTATATACAGTATCCTCTATAAGTTATATACAGTATCCTCTATAAGTTATATACAGTATCCTCTATAAGTTATATACAGTATCCTCTATAAGTTATATACAGTATCCTCTATAAGTTGTATAAGCTATCCTCTATAAGTTATATACAGTATCCTCTATAAGTTATATGAGGTATCCTCTATAAGTTATATACAGTATCCTCTATAAGTTATATACAGTATCCTCTATAAGTTATATACAGTATCCTCTATAAGTTATATACAGTATCCTCTATAAGTTATATACAGTATCCTCTATAAGTTATATACAGGTATCCTCTATAAGTTATATACAGTATCCTCTATAAGTTATATACAGTATCCTCTATAAGTTATATACAGTATCCTCTATAAGTTATATACAGTATCCTCTATAAGTTATATACAGTATCCTCTATAAGTTATATAAGGTATCCTCTATAAGTTATATACAGTATCCTCTATAAGTTGTATAAGCTATCCTCTATAAGTTATATACAGTATCCTCTATAAGTTATATGAGGTATCCTCTATAAGTTATATACAGTATCCTCTATAAGTTATATACAGTATCCTCTATAAGTTATATACAGTATCCTCTATAAGTTATATAAGTATCCTCTATAAGTTATATACAGTATCCTCTATAAGTTATATAAGGTATCCTCTATAAGTTATATACAGTATCCTCTATAAGTTGTATAAGGTATCCTCTATAAGTTATATACAGTATCCTCTATAAGTTATATACAGGTATCCTCTATAATTATATAAGGTATCCTCCATAAGTTATATACAGTATCCTCTATAAGTTATATACAGGTATCCTCTAAAGGATATACAATTCTCTATAAGTTGTATAGAAGTTTTCATTATAAGTTATATACAAAATCCTCTATAAGTTATATGAGGTATCCTCTGTTATATAATACACATTTAAATATATACACTTGAAATGGACACATACATAAGTTATATACTTAGTATTTTTTTTAACAAATATATATACAGTATCCCTTCTAATTATATACAGTTCTTATAAGTTGATATTTATATTTCAAATTATATTTTTATATCTTCTATAAGTTATAAGGTATCCTCTATAAGTTATATACATTTTTTCTGTATTTTGTATAAAAACCCTCTATAAGTTATATACAGTATCCTCTATAAGTTATATAATGTATCCTGCAAATAATTATATACAGTATCCTCTATAAGTTATATAAGGTATCCTCTAAATAAGTTATATACCAATGTATCCACTATAAGTAGTTTAGTGAACCTATATATATATATACAGTATCCTCTATAAGTTGTATAAGGTATCCTCTATGAATTATATAAGGTATCCTCCATAAGTTATATACAGTATCCTCTATAAGATATATACAGATGAAATTGAGACAAAAGGAAACAATTCTTGAACTTATTTATCTGAAGTAGAAGTTTTCATTATGCCTACATGAATATCAAAACTCCCTACTGATAGATTACATTGAGTCTTCTGTTATGATTAATACACATTTAAATATATACACTTGAAATGGACACATACATACCAGGTATGTCTTAGTAAAGTTTTTTTTTAACAAATATTAGAATATCACAGTGTCACCTTCTAATTCATTGTAGTGATCTTTAATATGAAAGCAAATATTTATATTTCAAATGTATAATTTTTATATCTTTACTTTAAGAAATTTCCATAAATTCTATTAATCAATATTCATTTTTTCTGTATTTTCTCAAATAACAAAAACTACTTTAAAAAGATATATAGGATTTTTTGCTGTAATAATCTGATGTAATTGCAAATAATTGATATAAACAATATCACTGAATATCTTCCTTTATTCCTAAATTGACTTTTAGATACCAATGGACATGACTACCCTATTCCTAGTTCTAGTCCTATATATATATGTACATGTACTTCTCATCTTTCTGGTGATGAGATACCAGATTAACCCCCTGGTGGAGATTAGTATATTCATTATTGACAGCTCTTTGGGGACACAACTTAGTATATTCTTATTGTACTCTGTACACAACTTAGTATATTCTTATTGTACTCTTTTACACAACTTAGTATATTCTTATTGTACTCTTGTACACAACTTAGTATATTCTTATTGTACTTTTATACACAACTTAGTATATTCTTATTGTACTTTTATACACAACTTAGTATATTCTTATTGTACTTTTGTACACAACTTAGTATATTCTTATTGTACTTTTGTACACAACTTAGTATATTCTTATTGTACTTTTGTACACAACTTAGTATATTCTTATTGTACTCTTGTACACAACTTAGTATATTCTTATTGTACTCTTGTACACAACTTAGTATATTCTTATTGTACTTTTGTACACAACTTAGTATATTCTTATTGTACTTTTATACACAACTTAGTATATTCTTATTGTACTTTTATACACAACTTAGTATATTCTTATTGTACTCTTGTACACAACTTAGTATATTCTTATTGTACTCTTTTACACAACTTAGTATATTCTTATTGTACTCTTGTACACAACTTAGTATATTCTTATTGTACTTTTATACACAACTTAGTATATTCTTATTGTACTTTTATACACAACTTAGTATATTCTTATTGTACTTTTGTACACAACTTAGTATATTCTTATTGTACTTTTGTACACAACTTAGTATATTCTTATTGTACTCTTGTACACAACTTAGTATATTCTTATTGTACTTTTGTACACAACTTAGTATATTCTTTTTGTACTCTTTTACACAACTTAGTATATTTTAAATGCACTGTTTTATAGAACTTAGTATATTTTAAATGCACTGTTTTATAGAACTTAGTATATTTTAAATGCACTATTTTATAGAACTTAGTATATTTTAAATGCACTATTTTATAGAACTAAGTATATTTTAAATGCACTATTTTATAGAACTTAGTATATTTTAAATGCACTATTTTATAGAACTTAGTATATTTTAAATGCACTGTTTTATAGAACTTAGTATATTTTAAATGCACTATTTTACACAACTTAGTATATTTTAAATACACTATTTTATAGAACTTAGTATATTTTAATTGCATTCTTTTACTGCACTTATTACATTTTAAATGCACTCTTTTACAGAACTTGATATATTCTTAATGCACTCTTTTATAACTTGCATAAGTTTCCTGCCAAAGCAAATTGAAATGATCATGTATTAAATACCTGGACGGCTTGGATGGTATATATATATTTTACCATATATCTAAAACCTTATATTATTGTAATCAATAAAAACACCTATAGTTCAAGCTAATGATTAGTTCCTGTCTTAAAGCAGTTTTGTTTTGTTATTTGGGGATTCATGAAAAATAATTTACTTTGTTTAACCATAATTGGAACAAGATATAGCTGTCAGAAATGTTTAGATCTGGTATCTCATCACTAGAAAGATGCAAAGTACATGTACATATATATATAGGACTAGAACGAGGAACAGGGGAGTCATGTCCATTGGTATCTAAGTGTCAATTTAGGAATAAAGGAAGATATTCAGTGGTATTGTTTATATCAATTATTTGCAATTACATCAGATTATTACAACACAAAATCCTATTCTATCTTTTCAAAGTAGTTTTTTACATAGAAAATACAGAAAATGAATCTTGATTAATTGAATTTATGGAAATTTCTTAAAGATATAAAAATGATATATTTAAAGTTTGCTTTCATTTTAAAAATTACTACAATGAATTAGAAGGTGACACTGTGATATTCTAATATTTGTTAAAAAAAACTTTACTAAGATCTACCCAGTATGTATGTGTCCATTTCAAGTGTATATATATAAATGTGTATTAATGATAACAGAAGACTCAATGTAATCTGTCAGTAGGGAGTTTTGATATTCATGTAGGCATAATGAAAACTTCTACTTCAGATAAATAAGTTCAAAAATTGTTTACTTTTGTCTCATTTTCACCTGTTTCTTAACAAAAAGATTCAAATAGTTGCCTGGTACAAAAGAATTAATATTATGTATACATGTATTAAAAAAATGTTGAATATCAACAGATTGATATAAGTTAGAACACTTAAGTTGCTTCCCCAAAACAAAATGTAATCAATAAATGATGAATTTTAGAGAATACATGAGAAATTGTAGAAACTATACTAATAGTAAAATAAATATGATTCATCTTTGTTGTAACTGTACATCTATGTTCTGACAGAGATGACCACAGGTTCAGCCTGCTCCATTGGGCAGCAAGGGAGGGGCGTAATAACATTGTGGACATGCTCATACAGAGAGGGGCACGCATTAATGCTACAAATATGGGGGATGACACCGCACTACACTTGGCTGCCAGCCATGGTCACCGGGACATAGCTCTTATGGTATGTATTAAAACAGGGACAGATAACTCCATCTGTATATATAAATATTTACTTGTGCTATCATATAGATATATGCTTAAAATATATTTATTAATTATTTAAGACAGTGGTAAAAGGTTAAGCCAGCAGTTGCTAGTTGATACTTATAATGAACAATTTATATAGAGTTTTTAATTGAAATTGAGAGCAATATATGACTTGCTGGAGCACAAACCATAAGATATTGTGAGTTACTTGTTTCACCACAACTACATACATTTGATTGAATTCTTGATGGTTAAAGTTCTTCCAGAGTAGACTGTAGATTTTTTTCAATTCAGTTCAATTCAATATGGCTGGCATTCAAGCATTTGCTTCAAACAAAATGCTTTATAAGATTCAGTCATAAACCTATATTATTGTATAGGAGTTCATATCAATTTATTATTAACATTATTTGGACAGTACCTTACTGAGTGTTATTGGGTGATGTAGCAGACACCACCAGATAAAATGTCAGAATGTTTCATTTTCATTTCAAAATCTCATCTGACAATGTTAACTGAATTTCAGTATGCCTTGTAACAGTAAGACTCTCACACAAATGTTTTAATATTTGTAACATTTTCTATCACAAGACTTCAGAAAAAATTATTATCATTGTAGCTGCTCCACAACAAGGCAAATATCAATGCTGTGAATGAACATGGAAACACTCCGCTGCACTATGCATGCTTCTGGGGACATGACTTTGTTGCTGAGGTATGAATTACATAGTTCACACTTTACATGTTATGATGTTATTACAGTACATAGATAATCATATAAAACATACCAGACTCCAGAGTGTATTCCTATATTTATAAAATCAGTCCTGTGTTTCCAGACATTAAATGGTCTCTTCATAGGGTTCATTATGAATGATAGTAGTTATCAATTGTAGTCATAAAAATTTGGATTGTTTTTTAAATTTTAATGTTAGAGTCAAACTGAAAAAAAAATATTTGTACAATGACTTAGGTTGTAGACTGATCAATATAAAAATGATCTCTCTACAGTTCTGTCAAAATAACTACTGTTCAATTTAGAAGACGGTTCACTAAAAGGGAGAGTGTGACAGTGATTAATCCACAATAGTAGTTATTGTTCCCTAAACTGATTTTTTTTCCACTTACAGGACTTTGTTAACAATGGAGCTCTTGTTGGCATTGCTAACAAATTTGATGAGACACCACTGGACAAGGCAAAAACAAGATTAGCTGAGGCCTTAAGAGGTAACAAGACCTAAACTATCTGTAATAAAAAAAATATGTGTATTGTATTTAACATGTAAATATGATAAACTGAATGAATATTGTACCAAAGAACAATGAGAACCTGAAATGTAGAATTAGAATGTATTTGTAATGAAAATCTCATGCTTTGTTTTTTTTGGTGATTGTGTTTGTTGATATGTATAGATCGAGCCTTACAACTTGGACAGGATCTACAGAAAATTCCGTTTAAGGATCGCAGCTGGCTGGGTTACAAGACCAGGAGTAGTAAGTGTTGTCTGTGTTTTACTGTCAATCAAAAACACAATTTCTATATTTCTGAAGCATTTGTTGTATAACGCAATCTCTTAGGATTAAAGTGAGACAATAACAACATATTGGAAAGCTGTAGGAAATACATGTTAGTTATCACCCGCAAAAATATTGTATCTGAACAAGATGATTTTATAAAAGGGTACATTGTACCTGAACTGATTGAGGATGGTCTGTTTATGGATGGGTATGTTATACATGAACTGATGAGCAACCTTATATGAATTTTGGACCAGTAAAAATTAGAAAGTATTTATAACTGACTGTACATGTACATCACAGAATAGTGCATATAAACCACTGTATCCCTGATTTAACCTCATTTAAGAAAAATGTAATTACAGTAATAAAATGGTTATGTTTGGTGTTTGTTTTCATATTGGATAATAAGTTGTTTTTAAGATACTCATACAATCTAATTGTGTTACAGTTGTCAGAAAATATTTTTGCTAAAGCTGAATTTAGTAATCAATATTCTTGTTGAACTTCTACAAAATAACAGACAATGATCTAATTATCTAAATTTCCAAAGGTTAAAATTTGTAAGGAAGTAGTGAGCAGCAGTTTGTTGACTGCTATGCATCATAAGATGTGTGTTGATTTGAATTCTTGTATATAAAGTATAACTAGATATATATCTATGCAATATTTTAAATCAATTAAAAATGATGTTGATAGATTAATACAGAAAGATATGTATGAAAAACAGAGAGATGAGAATCATAATAAAATATGTGAATTTATTAGATTGATGAAGAGCATATTGTAGGCTGTTACTTTGATAGTACTGATGTTCAATATTAATTTTACTCAATTGATGTCATTAGTCATAAATTACAATATGAATATCCATCTTGAAAAAATTAGAAGAATATTCAATCTTTAGCAGAAAAATTGTTAATCATTTCTATTTTCATTTGCTGTGGAAATCATTGATATGTTGAGCTTATTACAAATGTACGAGTGAAATTTTAGTTGGTGTGTCATGTTACAGGTCAAGCATCAATGACAGGTTAAGATATTCTAACAGAAATTATAATATCCATGATCATTTAACATTTCATTTCTCTATCTCTCTCAGTACAAACATGGATAGCCTGCATCTCATACATTGTACTGTCCTACCTTTGTTATCTTTAATGTATAAAACATAGAGTGTAATGAAGTATTCAGAAAATGGAGAATCATTGATATCAGAACCTAATATGTATTATGTTGGATGTGTGATGTTTTTCATGTTAACATGTATCTGCTTTTAAATTGTACTTACTCCATTTAAAAATTATGCATTAATTGTATATCTGGAAAAACAGAACATATATAAATATATACATATATTTATTTAAGAATTCACATATAGTCATATACTTATCAAGGTTTTTCTATCTTGTTTTTCCTATTACATACCTGTTCAGTGCTAATATACCAGTTAGTCAGGTAAATTATTTGAGATATATGCTTACAAAACAAGTCAAGTATATTAAATCCAGGGAGGTACACACAATCTATGTATTGTAAAATTGTTTATATACTTGTTACCTATGTATATATCAACAGGCTGTTAGTTTGTTCATATGCACCTATAATAATTGACAAAGACATAATGATACAAATTTGGAGATATATGACAGTGGCAGAATTTTAAAGGTTTAGAATAAATAGACCTTTTAACCTGCAATAAGCCTGCATGGCTAACAAATGATGTCTGACACAGATTTAAGTGATGAACTGATTAGCCGACTATAAAATAACTGTTGTTGGTTATTCTTTTGTACTGTGATAAATGAAAAGTAGGTTTATTACAGTGTGTGGGGTTATTGTCAAATAGATATTCATGTAATGCTTGGTAATTCACCATAAGCTATATGTCCGATTTGTTACCTTATGTTTGGAAATATTCTTTATTGTTATATTTCTGAATGGTAGTAGGAAAGGGTAGATGAAAAATGCATCATTATATACATGTAGTTACAAAATTTAAGTTGTAATGTTCTTCTTAAACATCCTACTCATATGAATGTGATTTTCTCTTTATTAAAAGGATCTATAGAATTTTGGTAACAAATGCATTCATCTGGCAAAATCTGTCTTATTTCAGGGGATGCCTTGTTGTCTAGACACACTGGTATAGACATAGCACAGCTGAACCTCAGTAAACATGTAACCACAACGCACTCAGGGGAGGTAAGTCTGTCAACACAACAGATTCAGGGGAGATCAGTCTCTCAACATAACACTTTCATGGAAGGTCAGTCTGTCACCTCTACAAATTGGAGGAAGTTAAGTTCAGGGGAGATAATTATCTGATGCTGAAGATATTATGAGTTGTCAAGGCCTGTTATTTGATTGATATTTGTTTGGTTTGACAGCTCTGGCGGGGACAGTGGCAAGGCAATGACATCGTTGCTAAAATACTCAATGTCAGGGAATGCACAACCCGTAATTCACGTGACTTTCAGGAGGAATTCCCTCGTCTGAGGTAAGTGCACCAATGCAATAAGTGTATTGAAATAATCTATATTGGGCAGAATTCTTTGAAATTTATTTCATAAAATCCATTTCAAGAATTTATCTTTGAATCAAATCAATAAATTCTGCAAATACATTTTTGCTGGAATTTTATTCTTTCACCAAAAATCATGTCAGCTACAACCAGTTTTAGCAAGAACCAGTTAATTATATATATAAAGATACAGTTAATAAACACCATCTTGCTATACTTCTACTGACAAAAGAAAAAGAAACATTTCAGCAATACTAAAGAAATGCCTCTCCCTGGGAAATGGTAAGATTACAGTAGTCTGTAGGTAACCATGAAAGTAATGCAAGAACAATTTACAATTTCAGTAAAACTCTTCTTTCCTTGTACAAATACCATTTCTCTATGGAAACAGTTGTAGTGTATGTTCATTTCAACTCTTTTCATTCATGAATTTACTTAAGTGACTGTTTAGGCCCATGAGCCTCTTTTTAATTTTGTATTTGCAAAATGACTTCTGAATAAATATCTTTACAGAAATTAATTAAGGAAAAAAATAATGACTTAAGACTTGCTTTAGCTTCTTTGTGAGTGTTTAAAAAAATAAAAGAGGAAAGAAAATTAAAATTTGCAATATACATGTATACAAAATGTTGTTGTTTGTTAGCTATTTTGACAAATTATTTTTATTTCACAGAATTTTCAATAACCCAAATGTGTTGCCAGTCCTGGCTTGTTGTAACCAGCCCCCAAACTTGGTAGTGATCAGTCAGTTCATGCCCTATGGCTCCCTGTACAACGTCCTGCATGGAGAAACAGGTAGATAAACCATACATAACATCAGAAGATGTTTTACCATATATTTTTGTGTATTTCCAGTAGGAAAACTTGGGAATTATCGGAAGGGACTTAGAAAAAAAAGATCTGACAAAGATTTTGTTATAGTTTATTTCTTGACACTGAGGAATAGTTTGTTATGATCAGTACACTGGTGTTAACTGCTGTGTCTGGTTCTGCTTTATAGATAAAGAGGAAAGATTTTGAAAACAGTAGGTACTATTTTGAATGGCTTTGTAGACCTGTTAATAAGATACCCAATTAACATATGACACTAAAACTTTGGTACCCATAATTAGAACTATATATATCTGGTATTGGGTTTGCTTTTTATTTCTAAAAAAATACATTTTGCATTTAAAAAAACACAGCATAACATGTATCATTGTTGATCAGTATCATGTCTGCAATGTAAGATGTGTGTTCTAAACAAATTTTCCTTTACTGTTGTAAAATGAGATGTTCATTTGTGCTATGTCAGTCACCACATTCGTTGGTCTGTTTTCTCTGCAGGTATTGTCCTTGATCAGAACCAGACATTGCGATTTGCCATTGATATCGCACGTGGGATGGAGTTTCTGCACTCAATGGACCCCCTCATCCCCAATGTTGTTCTGACCAGTAAACATGTAATGGTAAGTGAAAAGGAGTTATCTCTCTTCAGGTCTCAACAGCTGATTTTAAATGTCTTTCTTAAACCACCTTAAAACAATTGTTGAAGAATTATTCTGTCACAAGATTACTTGTTAAGATATTCTTTATTTTTTTTTTTATTTCTTTTTTTGTCCAGTTTTTATTTACAGTCAAAATTATAGCTCAGTCATGTTGAGTTATATTAGGTAGGAATTTATTACCAAAAGTCTTAATTTGAAAAGAAAAAAGTTTTGATTAAAAAGCTAATCAATATCTCAGCAATTGTTTATTTATTTTCCAGTATATTGTATTCAAATTTTCTCACATAATTGTTGTGGTTCTTGTAAAAGTAACAATGATGAATTGCAGATATATATTTTGTTGTCACATTTATCACTGTATGTTCCTTTTGTTTGGTTATTATCACACTATTTAAATTCTAAATGATAAATATTTCTTTCCTCCAGACTATCTCTGTCTTTGGTTTATTTTTCTGCTTTCTTGCCACTTATTGCTTTCTAGATTGACGAGGATTTGGCAAAGATAAATATAGATGATCCTAAGTATTATGGTCCGGATGGCACGGTTAATGGGGTAAAAGTCAACCGACCAAATCAGGGCGTTCTGCATGAGTGCCTGGTTTTGTGATCGTACTCCCCAACATACAGTATCATGATATACTATAGTTACTAACATCTGAAACCAAACAACCAGGCTTTACTTTTCAGAAAAGAAGAATATGAGCTGGTGAAAACCTATTATCACAAAATAACTTAGAACATTTATTCTTGTCACTGTAGAATTTTGCCGAGAGGTCAATGCATCATATTCACATGAATGAAACAAATGAATTTTGCTAGGTACTGAATTAAAAAGGATGTTAGTGCCAGTTCTGTACTGTGACAATTAGAAAAAACAACTTTTTTTAATGAGTTTTCTGACCATCAGGATTCTATTGATGGAATTTTAAGTTTCCAGTACACATTATTATGAAATTCCAAGAAACAGTCGTCTTCATCACGGTGGGGAAAAATGTTGATTGGTTGATGGTCTAGTTCCAGGGCAAATTGTAGGTCTTGAGCAAGTTAAGAAACAGTCATCACATACTGAGAGTAGTAATTATCATGTATTTGCATTAGTCATCTGTACCACAGTCTGTGATACAGGATTTACACTCACAAGTTTTTTTCCTGGTAGAGTCTGCATCAGTGGACACAAACCTAGATATACTGCCTTGTGTAGTCTACCCATTAGCGGTCACAAATATAAATTTACTCAGTGCCTAGTTGGTCTAGTAGATTGTCAGTCAAAATGCTGCCTAGTGTAGTCAATCAATGGGCAGTCTAGATACATTGCCTAAATTGCAGTCGACATCTTCATCGGTCATCTACTACTGGAACTTTGATGAAGTCTCAAATTCTGTTATGAATTTTTTAGCTGCTAATGTACAGTGTTTTAGAGAGGTTTTAAAAAGTTATGTTAAGTCTTCCTCGTGCTTGTTGAGATTTGCATCCAAATTTTACCTTTGTTACAGATGTTTGGTTATGTGCAAATGTACATTTTCCTCCCTTTCATTTTAAAAATTACTCTAAGTTACAGTAACAAATTTTTTATTTGTTTTGCAAATGTTTTGGGTTGCCTCCCTTTTTGTGTGATGGCCCCTTTGGTGGTATGGTCAATGTCTAACGTATCAGGCTTTCTCTTTAAAGTTTTGTGGTTTGGATTTCTTGTGATTGTAGGTTTATTACCTATACTGGGTTAGTGGAAGCTATGTTCTACTACAATGTATTTTCACACAAGTTCACTTTGCATGCTGTTGATGGGAATATAATTTTTCACTGCACAAATTTTAAAAATATCATATCTTCAGTGTACATGAATAATGTAACAAGTTGCATTAGATGAGAAAGTGTTTGACCAGCAGTTATACTGTAATTAATTGGACTTCATTGAGTAGTAAATACTGACATCAAGTGTCAAAATACAGATGTATACAGAGTCCTGAGAGAAAAAAATTATGTTGGAAATAGAAGATTTATAAACGATGTGAAATCAAAATCTCTGAATAGTACAGTGCCTCCAGGCAAATAGGCAGACTCCAACACTTAACAATCAAACTGAAACCAATGAAAACAAGGTTTGCTGAACATCTGTTATTCACCTTTTAGGTTTAGAGAAATTTAATACTGTCTAGTTAGAATGCTGAGTAGTTGAGAATTTGTATAGCTTGATAGTTAGTCTCATGCTGAAAGAAAGGAATTTTACTATATTTATTTTGTTTTTTGTTTATATTTTTTTTTAGTTATAACATCAAAATAATCTGCTATAATAGGTGGTAGAAAAACATCTGCAATTTTATTATTATTTTTTATTTTCAAATTTGATTTTGTCAGTGTTGTTTGCATGAATGTTCATTTCTATATTTTTGTTTGTCTCTAGGTTAAGGATTCTACATGCATATAAATGCAATTCTGACCGTCCAGTTGTCAGATAACGAGTTAGATTGACTACCTTTCATTTATTCCAAAAGTGTACATGCTATTATTTGTAATAAATTCTGAAATTGATATTGTAAACTTTACTTTAAGCCAGCAAACGATGTGTCACTTTAACAAAATAGTGAGTAATTCTGCAGGGGAAGGTGTTGTTGTACATTGTCATCAGAGGAAGGGATTATGAGGGGTTTTAACTTGTTCCAAGGTTACAGGGAGAATTAGTGACTTACTATGATAAACCAAAGAGTAAACGGACAGGTTACTTTTGCCTTATCATCATTAGGGTTTGGCATGTTCACGCTGACTGCATTGAGTTTTTGAAGATTTTGAATTGGTTTCAGCATGTTGTTTTGATAAATCATTTTGTGAAATGGTCAATAACAGCAGGAAAAAAGTGAATTTAGAGAAATAATACATTAGTGTTTAAATTCACTGCATTAGAAGACAACATAAAATATACTTTTGGTCAACTGAAAGATACCTAATAATTACCCATTTCTGTGCTATTTGAACATTATTCTACAGAATTAAACTTTCTTCTGGCAGCTTGATACAGTGAAACGTTTCCTTACTAAGGGTAATTTACTTTGTAACTGATTTGTGTGACAGCCTGCTTTCATGTATAATCATACCTTCGTACTGGTATCTCAGTAGGAAAATGTTTACACTATAACAGATTGATGAAGACTTGACAGCAAGAATTAACATGGCTGACTACAAGTTCTCTTTCCATGAGAAAGGCAAGCTGTACAATCCAGCTTGGATGGCTCCAGAAGGTAAGTTTGACATGACCCTGAAAACTCTTTTCTTCCATCAATTCATGATACAGTGATGATACAGGCCCTATGGGTCTTTTGTTTTTGTTTTGGTAACTAAAAAGACGATGTCAAAAAGAAAGATCTGTCATCTAATTCCTGAAACATACCCAAATCTTGTTAATTTAGTCACCTCTGATTCAGTATTCACACTTACAGCCAGAATCTTAAATTTTTTTATTTTATCATCTAATTAGTGCAATGATAATTGAATTTGGAAATTCTCAGGAACGCTGACTGATATCAAACTTCATTTCTATTTTCCTTGGAGATAAAATTCCAAGATGTCTGCATTAGTTGCTATTTCAAAAAGCTTTTCGTAGACTCCAGGTATACATAATCAACTCTGCTGAAAGTTCATAGAAACAAAATGTACTTTGTTCTAAATGTCATCATAATATAGCTGAAACCTGGGAGTTCCAAGATGATACTCCAGCATATAAATTTTGAGAAAAAATGAGTGATTTAAATAAATTTCTATTGAGTCACCTTGGCTGGCAAGTAAAAGAAATGATACATGACTGTAATTCTTGATGGGCATTTTACCTGTTGCTCTGTTGACAGCTTTGCAGCGTAAACCAGCAGACATCAACCAACGTGCAGCAGATATGTGGAGCTTTGCTATGGTAATGTGGGAGCTGGAGACAAGGGAGGTACCTCACGCAGATATGGCACCGATGGAGGTCGGCATGAAGGTGATTATCAATACTGGAGCATTTCATCATGTTATATGAAGCAACATATTACCCTTTGTAATCACATTCTTAGATAATAGGACTTCTCATCAAGGATAAGATATATGTTTTTCAGAATTATACAGAAAAACATTGATGATGATGTATACTGTTTGGCAGATTGAATAATGAACAAAGTGTTTTAGATAGTGCTGGATCACCACAGTGAAATGACTGTAGATAAGGTGAACAAACTTCACCTTGCTGTTATCTAGAAGTTACATGTCAATCTTTGTCTTAAAATTTATGTGAATTAAGATATATATTTTGTCAGAGTATATTCTTAATGTACTCCTTTATAGAACATATTTTATTCTTAAGGCACACTTTAGATTTTATAAGTTTTTAGTTTTTTATCTCTAGCTGTATTCATGTAGATTTTTTTCTCTTTAGATTGCAATGGAGGGTCTACGCATCAACATCCCCCCAGGCATTGCATCACATTTGTCGCGTCTCATCAAGATCTGTATGAATGAGGAACCAGGCAAACGCCCCAAGTTTGATATGATCATCCCTATCCTGGAAAAATTGAGGCAAAGATAAAGAGAAACTCTTTGTTGTATACAAGCGGGGGAGAAACTAGGATGCAATTGACAACATATTAATGTAACATAGTCTTTATATTCTCTGTGTCAGTGACATGCTTAAACAACACTGGGCAACACTAACTTATATATCATGTTTGGTTTATAATGTAGTGTTGTCTACTGGAAGAGTGTGTTTTTGTAAGTTTAAATTCTACACACAACTTATACAAGGTTTTCTTTAATGATAAGAAAACACTGCAGCAGTCAGTGTACCTAGCATAAAAAAATATGAACTATGAATTTAAAACTCCAAAGTGTGTGTTTTCATTCAATAGAATTACACCCCTAGACTCCCCAACTGTCAACCTGTTAAAAAATTACAACCATGTTTCAAAGATTTGATTTCAAAATATTTTAACATTTTTGTTAATTTATTAAATATTAGCTTTCATAAGATTTTTTTTGTTTTGTAAGTAACTTTTAATGAGCAGACAGTTGTAACCATGAATGTGAATACCAATGGGAGTTTGTTTTACTATTATTTAATAGCATGGAAAACATTATCAAATCTGATGCTGATAACAGTACATTTCAAGCAGTTAGATTTATGCTGAGAAAGGACAGAGGGTAGGGTATTGAAAATATACAGAAACTAAAACATTCTGTAATTAATATACACATCAAGTGATTTACTGTTACGGAAGGAAGCCTGTTTGAATATGTTTACTGACACAGGGAAAAGACTACAATATCTCGTATGATATGGTGCTATTAGTTAAATAATACCAAAATGTAACTTTATGTAACTTATACATGTTTATATATGTATGGTCAAATATTATGACTTCTGCTTATTTATTTGCATGATTGTATGTACATGTGTATGGTGTATTTTTATCTCGTATTATACATTTTAATGAATTGATAGCATTGTCGTGAAAACCAAGTTCGTTAGCTTTACACATACTTTTGTTATATATGTTAATAACTGCTTGCTTCTTTACCTAAATTGATGTAGTGTGACTTACTTAATGTACAATACTGCCATTTTTAATAAATTGTTTACAGTGTAAGTTTTCACGGGGATTGTATTTCGTTGTTGTGGGGATATAAATGAAGGAAATAATGATAAAGTTTAAATCATAAAGGGAGTCTCAATCTCCCTTTCATCATCGCAGTAGACAATGCATTATTGACCCCATTCAATGAGAATAGTTAGGATGCACTCTTATCCCTGGTTGCTGTGCCTTTTTCATGTTGTGATATATAAGTTTTGTTGATATGTACAGACAGATTGTTTCTTTGAAATACACAACAGATAGCTTTATGACATTGAATCTTATTTTGTGAACTGCAACAAAAACATTTCTGCATTGCTTCAGACAGAATCTGACAATCTCGCATCATATTTTTTACTCCACTTTATTAGATTTTCATTTCTTGCTCATCCATTTTATTAGCTTTTTCATTTTTTTTGCTCATAGTGAAAACATCAAATGCATAAAGAAGTAAAAATGTTACAATTTCAGACAGAATTCATCAATACTCAATATCAGTCTTCCATAAATTATCTCCAGAACAATCCAAAGTTGTATGATGCTGTAAAATTTTTTTTTTAAATCGTCCAGAGAAGTGAGCAAATAAAGATGAATAATTATGATAGTATTGTATAACATATATTCATTAATTCAAAACAATTAATTAATTCTAAGGTAACTTTGTTGATTGAAGCATTTTTTTTATCCGGTGGTTATTGTCCTTTATCACAGTTCAGTTTTAATCAACAAGTAGTATCAGAATCTGAATACCTTTACACAAGTTTTCCTGCAAAATGAGATTATATAAGTGAATAATTCACAAAGTCGACTATTTATAGAAAATAATAGAAAATAGTCAGTGTTAAGTAGAGTGCTTTAAAAGGTAATGAAAGGTCTTTAGGAATACATGTAAAATTATCTGTAAACATTGATCTCATTATCATGTGTTGTTTAAACATTGATATCAGTTTACAAAATAGAATGATCTGGAAATGTGTTACAGATACTCCCTACAATAGTCACAGGAAATGCCCAATGTTATATGTAATATGTGTGTATAAATTTACTGTGCCTTTTGTTATTACTTTCCGATCTAAAATTAAATGCTGATTATTTTATAGCAAATTTAATGGTTGAATATATTATTTTACATGAAAATAAATACATTTGTATTTGAAGAATTGATTAAGAAATTTTTGTTACACAAAATAAACTGTGGAATTTGAAATACTTAAACAATTTCATATATGAATTAGGAATACAAGATTATTTGCTCAAAATTGAACTAAAGAAACAAAGCGCTGTCATATGCTAAAGCAAATTTTCTTACATTGCTATTTTTTCTCCAGAGAAATTGCAATAATAACACATTCAATATGTGTTTGATCAAGCTATGAAGAAAATATTGTAAACGTATTCAGTTTTGGTAATCAAATTTTAGCTCTTTATTACTTTTTGGCACATTAGCGCATTCACAATGGTTGTTACATAGATAACAGTCAGACACTGTAATTAGCCCAATACTTTCAGGGCAAAAACCACTAAAATAAACTATCGCCAAAATATGTACGTTTACATTATAATGTTGATGATGTTACTTGTAGAACAAGGTATAGAACTGTATAGATTTATCTGCATTAAAAAAATCTTACTCAAAATTGTGTTTTTTTGTGAAGTTTTGTTTGAAAAAGTCTTGTATTTGTTGACCATTATCTGAATGGTATTTCAATAATGTACAATTGGTGCATATCAAATCTATAAATTAATCTTGTCAAATAATGTTTTAGATGAAAATATTACGTTGATTATTGACAAAACTGAAACTCTTGCTGTTAGACACCCACAGTATCATGATTTCCATGGTTAGTTGCAGCCATCCGTGAGAACAATTTTATGTTTAGATATATTGAACATGTATTGTTTTAAATAACAGAAATTTATAGGCGATGACCATTGTTTATACCAACCAGAATGGGAGATCAGGACACGAGAGCAAATTCTATAGTGAAGCCAACAGGAACAGCTTTCCGCCAAGATTGAAAAGCTGATGATTCAATTTCCCGTTGGTAAATTTTCCAGTCCTAGGTAGACACCTCCCTGCTTCCCCAACCTATATATCAATATGTCACAATTGATTCGATATTCAAGGGCTCGTTCCAAGAGATGCATATTAAATATTTAAGAGAGTTTTATTTTCTAAACGTAAGACGCTTATCTATCCGAAACACGTGGTCTTATTCCTATACTTTTTTCATTGGTGTCTGTGTAACTCTTTCTTTGATTCATATTGTGTCCTATGATTTCATCGAAATGGAGTTTGCATTAAAGTAAGATTCTGTTGATATGTCGGTATTCACATCATTGATTTTAAAATGGTTGAAATTCAGAAACTCTCCGTCCTGCCTCGTCAGAACTACACGAGATCCTGTAACTAGTAATAAAATTTTACCTAGTACATTGTACAGTGCTATGGAAGGCACGCATTATAACATCAAGACTGAATGTGACGACAAATACGATACAAACATGAATTTCTGGGTTTGAATAGAGTATTTGCAGCAGAAAACTGTTCAGAATATACTTACAGCAACATCAGGTACATATGATTAATAAAGTGGCGACATGTTGAATACGGACAACTATAATAATATAATGAAATATTTTAAAAAGGCAAGCGTTTTTTTTAAATTGGATCTAATCTTACAACATGTCGACAACTATGTTTTATCTTAGAATTATATAACAACTAATGGGACAAACAGAAAATACAGGTCAGTAAAACGGAATCGTAGTCAATACTCAAGATCGATAAAACGTAGAAAAAATTGAACTTAAAACATTAACATGGAGACTAAAGATAAAATCAGGTGTTCAGGAAAAGTAAGCGTCTTCTACCTCATCGTAAACATGCGCCCGATATTGAAATCTTACTCAAAATCTTCATGGATTTTTGAAATTAGAACAAACGTAAAACAACGAAACTATCAGGTACACTAACAGGCATGGAACACTTACACAAAGCCGACAATGTAACTTCCGCATTGTCTTCATCAACATGTGTCTCTCAAATCCCTGGGTTGTAAATATGTCAGTGGCAGAAAGCCAGGAATAGGAATAAGCCGTGAATATTGAACCACTCTGACATTTCAACAATATAGCCTGGGGAAGTTGGAATGCTTTAGCTAGAAATGCAAATTTCACAATAGAGAACTCAAAAACATTACGCTGAGGGTATCGGTAGGAAAAGATCGTGTCCTTTCGATGATTATACTTCTTATTTAAGATACGACATAATCAATATATCTAAACGTGAAAATGAAGAACTTTAAGGTTTTGATAAGTTTTTAAATTTGACCACGCAACCTCGTTCGAAAACAAAAACATTTCAGCCAAGAGAAGGACACTGTTTGTTCTCATAGGTATGACAATATTCCATTTGCAGATCTTATAATTACCACTAAACTCGACATTAACAACCAGAACCATCAATGGCGATTTCATCCCTGGTATATTCTTGAGGAAAAAAAAAGCTAGTTGACAACGTAACCCCGTAAAAGAGCAGATTCAAACGCTCCTAGTAAGCTAATGACACAGATGTATCAGTAAGCATTAAGCGATTTCCATTCTGTCATTTCGAATGAACGGGATGTTAACAAAGTTGTACATTGCATTGTCTGGAGCTAGGAAGCACGGAATGACTCTATATTCAAGTCGTTTCATAAGGTAAAAATATCAAACTCTATATTCCTATCAACAAGATTTAAATATCTCGACTTATATGTTATTTGTTCCAGAAGCAAATATGATCATGTTCGAATGGGTACAGTACTTCAGCAATCGAAAACGAACAAAATAAAGTTCTGTTGGACGATGTGAGACATAACTGTTCACCTAAAACCGAGCTTCCCTTGCCGCTAGAAAACACACTATATGTGAATCGTCTTGTTGTCTATAGAGCGATGTTATTGCTGCAGTTGAGTTTCGCCGTCTTTTGAGAAGACTGATGAAAAGTACGTTTTAAAGCTGTGTATGAATCAAGTAAATTTATATTAGAAGGCTTAACACAGAACGTTCTCCGCTACTACAAGCACGGAGACTTGGCACAAATTCCCAACCCACATGTATCATAATTACTAAAATACATAAACTAATACGGACCACGAGTTGGGTATTCGTTGAAGACACTGTGATTACATGTAGTTAACATTTTATCCTATCTTTTTCTTTCACTTATTTAGCCGATAAAAGTTTAACATGTATTGTCGATTATAACGTTTGCCTGGACTCTTTCATTAAAACGACGGAAGTATAAAAGGGATTTTGAACACCACTAATAGTTCACGACTCTTGTAAAAAAAAGACACATCTGTGAATAGCACCATTTAATACAAATTTATATAAGATCCAGTAGAGCCAAATAATGAATAAAAATTCATCATACAGCTGTTTTGTCATTCTAGGTCTCGTCAGTGATGCTACATCATACAGCTGTTTTGTCATTCTAGGTCTCGTCAGTGATGCTACATCATAAAGCTGTTTTGTCATTCTAGGGCTCGTCAGTGATGCTACATCATACGGCTGTTTTGTCATTCTAGGGCTCGTCAGTGATGCTACATCATACAGCTGTTTTGTCATTCTAGGGCTCGTCAGTGATGCTACATCATACAGCTGTTTTGTCATTCTAGGTCTCGTCAGTGATGCTACATCATACAGCTGTTTTGTCATTCCAGGACTCGTCAGTGATGCTACATCATACAGCTGTTTTGTCATTCTAGGGCTCGTCAGTGATGCTACATCATACAGCTGTTTTGTCATTCTAGGTCTCGTCAGTGATGCTATATCATACAGCTGTTTTGTCATTCTAGGTCTCGTCAGTGATGCTACATCATACAGCTGTTTTGTCATTCTAGGTCTCGTCAGTGATGCTACATCATACAGCTGTTTTGTCATTCTAGGGCTCGTCAGTGATGCTACATCATACAGCTGTTTTGTCATTCTAGGTCTCATTCTACATCATACAGCTGTTTTGTCATTCTAGTCAGTGATGCTACATCATACAGCTGTTTTGTCATTCTAGGTCTCGTCAGTGATTCTACATCATACAGCTGTTTTGTCATTCTAGGTCTCGTCAGTGATGCTACATCATACAGCTGTTTTGTCATTCTAGGTCTCGTCAGTGATGCTACATCATACAGCTGTTTTGTCATTCTAGGTCTCGTCAGTGATGCTACATCATACAGCTGTTTTGTCATTCTAGGTCTCGTCAGTGATGCTACATCATACAGCTGTTTTGTCATTCTAGGTCTCGTCAGTGATGCTACATCATACAGCTGTTTTGTCATTCTAGGTCTCGTCAGTGATGCTACATCATACAGCTGTTTTGTCATTCTAGGTCTCGTCAGTGATGCTACATCATACAGCTGTTTTGTCATTCTAGGTCTCGTCAGTGATGCTACATCATACAGCTGTTTTGTCATTCTAGGTCTCGTCAGTGATGCTACATCATACAGCTGTTTTGTCATTCTAGGTCTCGTCAGTGATGCTACATCATACAGCTGTTTTGTCATTCTAGGTCTCGTCAGTGATGCTACATCATACAGCTGTTTTGTCATTCTAGGTCTCCAGTCAGTGATGCTACATCATACAGCTGTTTTGTCATTCTAGGTCTCGTCAGTGATGCTACATCATACAGCTGTTTTGTCATTCTAGGTCTCGTCAGTGATGCTACATCATACAGCTGTTTTGTCATTCTAGGTCTCGTCAGTGATGCTACATCATACAGCTGTTTTGTCATTCTAGGGCTCGTCAGTGATGCTACATCATACAGCTGTTTTGTCATTCTAGGTCTCGTCAGTGATGCTACATCATACAGCTGTTTTGTCATTCTAGGTCTCGTCAGTGATGCTACATCATACAGCTGTTTTGTCATTCTAGGTCTCGTCAGTGATTCTACATCATACAGCTGTTTTGTCATTCTAGGTCTCGTCAGTGATTCTACATCATACAGCTGTTTTGTCATTCTAGGTCTCGTCAGTGATTCTGCATCATACAGCTGTTTTGTCATTCTAGGTCTCGTCAGTGATGCTACATCATACAGCTGTTTTGTCATTCTAGGTCTCGTCAGTGATGCTACATCATACAGCTGTTTTGTCATTCTAGGTCTCGTCAGTGATGCTACATCATACAGCTGTTTTGTCATTCTAGGTCTCGTCAGTGATGCTACATCATACAGCTGTTTTGTCATTCTAGGTCTCGTCAGTGATGCTACATCATACAGCTGTTTTGTCATTCTAGGTCTCGTCAGTGATGCTACATCATACAGCTGTTTTGTCATTCTAGGTCTCGTCAGTGATGCTACATCATACAGCTGTTTTGTCATTCTAGGTCTCGTCAGTGATGCTACATCATACAGCTGTTTTGTCATTCTAGGTCTCGTCAGTGATGCTACATCATACAGCTGTTTTGTCATTCTAGGACTCGTCAGTGATGCTACATCATACAGCTGTTTTGTCATTCTAGGTCTCGTCAGTGATGCTACATCATACAGCTGTTTTGTCATTCTAGGTCTCGTCAGTGATGCTACATCATACAGCTGTTTTGTCATTCTAGGTCTCGTCAGTGATGCTACATCATACAGCTGTTTTGTCATTCTAGGTCTCGTCAGTGATGCTACATCATACAGCTGTTTTGTCATTCTAGGGCTCGTCAGTGATGCTACATCATACAGCTGTTTTGTCATTCTAGGTCTCGTCAGTGATTCTACATCATACAGCTGTTTTGTCATTCTAGGTCTCGTCAGTGATTCTACATCATAAAGCTGTTTTGTCATTCTAGGTCTCGTCAGTGATTCTACATCATACAGCTGTTTTGTCATTCTAGGTCTCGTCAGTGATTCTGCATCATACAGCTGTTTTGTCATTCTAGGTCTCGTCAGTGATGCTACATCATACAGCTGTTTTGTCATTCTAGGTCTCGTCAGTGATGCTACATCATACAGCTGTTTTGTCATTCTAGGTCTCGTCAGTGATGCTACATCATACAGCTGTTTTGTCATTCTAGGTCTCGTCAGTGATGCTACATCATACAGCTGTTTTGTCATTCTAGGTCTCGTCAGTGATGCTACATCATACAGCTGTTTTGTCATTCTAGGTCTCGTCAGTGATGCTACATCATACAGCTGTTTTGTCATTCTAGGTCTCGTCAGTGATGCTACATCATACAGCTGTTTTGTCATTCTAGGTCTCGTCAGTGATGCTACATCATACAGCTGTTTTGTCATTCCAGGACTCGTCAGTGATGCTACATCATACAGCTGTTTTGTCATTCTAGGTCTCGTCAGTGATGCTACATCATACAGCTGTTTTGTCATTCTAGGTCTCGTCAGTGATGCTACATCATACAGCTGTTTTGTCATTCTAGGTCTCGTCAGTGATGCTACATCATACAGCTGTTTTGTCATTCTAGGGCTCGTCAGTGATGCTACATCATACAGCTGTTTTGTCATTCCAGGACTCGTCAGTGATGCTACATCATACAGCTGTTTTGTCATTCCAGGACTCGTCAGTGATGCTACATCATACAGCTGTTTTGTCATTCTAGGTCTCGTCAGTGATGCTACATCATACAGCTGTTTTGTCATTCTAGGTCTCGTCAGTGATGCTACATCATACAGCTGTTTTGTCATTCTAGGTCTCGTCAGTGATGCTACATCATACAGCTGTTTTGTCATTCTAGGTCTCGTCAGTGATTCTGCATCATACAGCTGTTTTGTCATTCTAGGTCTCGTCAGTGATGCTACATCATACAGCTGTTTTGTCATTCTAGGTCTCGTCAGTGATGCTACATCATACAGCTGTTTTGTCATTCTAGGTCTCGTCAGTGATGCTACATCATACAGCTGTTTTGTCATTCTAGGTCTCGTCAGTGATGCTACATCATACAGCTGTTTTGTCATTCTAGGTCTCGTCAGTGATGCTACATCATACAGCTGTTTTGTCATTCTAGGTCTCGTCAGTGATGCTACATCATACAGCTGTTTTGTCATTCTAGGTCTCGTCAGTGATGCTACATCATACAGCTGTTTTGTCATTCTAGGTCTCGTCAGTGATGCTACATCATACAGCTGTTTTGTCATTCTAGGTCTCGTCAGTGATGCTACATCATACAGCTGTTTTGTCATTCTAGGTCTTTTGTCGTCAGTGATGCTACATCATACAGCTGTTTTGTCATTCTAGGTCTCGTCAGTGATGCTACATCATACAGCTGTTTTGTCATTCCAGGACTCGTCAGTGATGCTACATCATACAGCTGTTTTGTCATTCTAGGTCTCGTCAGTGATGCTACATCATACAGCTGTTTTGTCATTCTAGGTCTCGTCAGTGATGCTACATCATACAGCTGTTTTGTCATTCTAGGTCTCGTCAGTGATGCTACATCATACAGCTGTTTTGTCATTCTAGGTCTCGTCAGTGATGCTACATCATACAGCTGTTTTGTCATTCTAGGTCTCGTCAGTGATGCTACATCATACAGCTGTTTTGTCATTCCAGGACTCGTCAGTGATGCTACATCATACGGCTGTTTTGTCATTCTAGGGCTCGTCAGTGATGCTACATCATACAGCTGTTTTGTCATTCTAGGTCTCGTCAGTGATGCTACATCATACAGCTGTTTCGTCCTTCCAGGACTCGTCAGTGATGCTACATCATACAGCTGTTTTGTCATTCTAGGGCTCGTCAGTGATGCTACATCATACAGCTGTTTTGTCCTTCTAGGTCTCGTCAGTGATGCTACATCATACAGCTGTTTTGTCATTCTAGGTCTCGTCAGTGATTCTACATCATACAGCTGTTTTGTCATTCCAGGACTCGTCAGTGATGCTACATCATACGGCTGTTTTGTCATTCTAGGGCTCGTCAGTGATGCTACATCATACAGCTGTTTTGTCATTCTAGGTCTCGTCAGTGATGCTACATCATACAGCTGTTTTGTCCTGGGACTCGCCAGTGATGCTACATCATACAGCTGTTTTGTCCTTCTAGGTCTCGTCAGTGATTCTACATCATACAGCTGTTTTGTCATTCTAGGGCTCGTCAGTGATTCTACATCATAAAGCTGTTTCGTCCTTCAAGGACTCGTCAGTGATGCTACATCATGCAGCTGTTTGTCATTCTAGGACCTCGTCATTGATTCTACATCATACAGCTGTTTGTCATTCTAGGGCTCGTCAGTGATTCTACATCATACAGCTGTTTCGTCCATCTAGGACTCGTCAGTGATGCTACATCATACAGCTGTTTCGTCCATCTAGGACTCGTCAGTGATTCTACATCATAAAGCTGTTTCGTCCTTCAAGGACTCGTCAGTGATGCTACATCATGCAGCTGTTTGTCATTCTAGGACCTCGTCAGTGATTCTACATCATAAAGCTGTTTCGTCCATCTAGGACTCGTCAGTGATGCTACATCATACAGCTGTTTGTCATTCTAGGACTCGTCAGGGATTCTACATCATACAGCTGTTTTGTCATTCTAGGGCTCGTCAGTGATTCTACATCATAAAGCTGTTTTGTCATTCTAGGACTCGTCAGTGATGCTACATCATACAGCTGTTTTGTCATTCTAGGACCTCGTCACTGATTCTACATCATAAAGCTGTTTTGTCATTCTAGGGCTCGTCAGTGATGCTACATCATGCAGCTGTTCTATCATTCGAGGGCTCGTCAATGATGCTACATCATAAAGCTGTTTCGTCCTTCAAGGACTCGTCAGTGATGCTACATCATACAGCTATTTGTCATTCTAGGACCTCGTCAGTGATTCTACATCATACAGCTGTTTGTCATTCTAGGGCTCGTCAGTGATTCTACATCATACAGCTGTTTCGTCCTTCCAGGACTCGTCAGTGATGCTACATCATACAGCTGTTTGTCATTCTAGGACTCGTCAGGGATTCTACATCATACAGCTGTTTTGTCATTCTAGGGCTCGTCAGTGATTCTACATCATACAGCTGTTTGTCATTCTAGGGCTCGTCAGTGATTCTACATCATACAGCTGTTTCGTCCTTCCAGGACTCGTCAGTGATGCTACATCATACAGCTGTTTGTCATTCTAGGACTCGTCAGGGATTCTACATCATACAGCTGTTTTGTCATTCTAGGGCTCGTCAGTGATTCTACATCATAAAGCTGTTTTGTCATTCTAGGACTCGTCAGTGATGCTACATCATACAGCTGTTTTGTCATTCTAGGACCTCGTCACTGATTCTACATCATAAAGCTGTTTTGTCATTCTAGGGCTCGTCAGTGATGCTACATCATGCAGCTGTTCTATCATTCGAGGGCTCGTCAATGATGCTACATCATACAGCTGTTTTGTCATTCTAGGGCTCGTCAGTGATGCTACATCATACAGCTGTATCGTCCTTCTAAGACTCATTAGTGATGCTTAGGGCCTACATTTTAAACCTAGGAGGTGATTTAGGAAAATCCTAAGTGATCGAAAGAAAAGTCAAAATCTAGAAAGGGAAGTGCATTTGCCCCATAGTTCAGTAACTTTCGTAATTTTTATATATCTGATGAGTTTAGTACTTGTGCATGTTCTGAACAATGTCGTTATTCGAATGTATTAAAACGCGGCATGCAGTTTTCGGCTAACCTCTGGGACTGGTGGTCCCTCGCAGTAGCCTCTTATTCCAGAATCAAATATGAACATGTCCTTGACGATGTCACGTGATAAACCGTATATCTCTTATAATTTTGTCATGTATTGGAAAGACATTACTCCCATGAAACATGTTGGCAGGCGAGAAAAATGTCCTATGGTTCAGTGCTGTTCCAAAACAGACATGCCGAACAATGTGCACCGATTTCAATCTGTATGTCTTACGAGTCAGGTAGTTGTGAAGGGTGGCTCAATTGTATATCTTTCGTAATAATCAGGACACGTTGCATATTGCCAATAACTTGATTATCAATGAAAAAAAGTTACATTGTTATGTAATCAACATCAATGCCAAACCAAGCAAAATATTTAAGACTCCGTAAAGGAATATTTTGGTGTCATGACGCATACCCTAACGGTGCTTTTGAATAAGAATGTTAAAGATATTGTGTCTAGGTAGAATTTTAACCATGGAGTAATTTACTGATATCTGTATAGCCGAAATACGATACTGTGTTGAGATTATTTAATAAGGAGGGGAATATTGTGATATTACATGTATATAATGATGTAGAAGATTTGTCAAAATTTCAAGCAAATCCAATTACGAAATCATCCGATACTCTGGTGTTAACTGGACATTGACGGACGAACTCGTAACACATAGTTTCAAAAGATACAGGTTGATGAAAACTATGGGTAGATTTTACGGTCGTCATTAATGATCTCATTGAGAAATGTTCTGTTTCTTTATGCGGTATGAAGCTAGACGTGCTTGCCTGTTGGTTAGTTGTTGTACACCTTGTTCTCCTTTGAGGACATGGCATTACTTACTCGTAACGATAAAGGTCTGCATGGCAGGTGTCGTCGAAGAAGCCGAAGACGCTAACACTACAGAAACACTTGGTCTTATTCTCCTTGTACTTTTTCATGAATCTCCATGAAAATCTTTCTTTTGTCCATGTTTTGACATTGTTTTATTGAGTTAAATTTGAGTTTGAATTATGGTTATGTTGACATGTTGGTATTTTCTTTTTGTGTTTTTGGAGCGCTTAGGTCCATATGACACATGACCTAATACTTATCTTTCATCTTATATACTTTCTTGTGACAGGATCAAATGATACATGCGCTGACCTTATATATCGACTGGTAGTGTAAATGAACTCGCAGAATAACAATATACGCTACATAAAGTGTACTGGACAGTGAGATATATATTTTGAGAGCGAGTGGTATTGGAAGTTCTCTACTAAACTTATTGAATAAATAAAGAACATGCACCTTTCTGGATTTCGATTCAACTAAAAACAATGCTCGCGATTTTTACATAATATCCACCACAAATTTGGTTACCGCTGTCCAGGCAGATTTTGAGTAGGATTAAAGAATCCAGTAGAGAGCAGGTCTCGATATATAGAGTAGATATAAACACGCTATCTGATGGTTGATTCTGACACACCTGTACATATTTGTAAGAATACATGAACCAAGACAATGTACATTATTTATTTGGGGTCTCGTTAAATAATCCCAAAATGAAAGTGATATATTTACATCATATTTTGTTTCCAGGTTACATTCGTTTTAAACAAAACGAATATCAATTATTTAAAGATTAAGAATGTGCTAAATAATATCGTTAAAGAACAACAAATGACGGATTGTTGACAATCCCAAGTTTAACACTGTTTTCAGCACTGAAAGACGCTTTATCCGGGGACCAGTTTGGCTGTCTATACAGCCGCACAGACGGGTTACTCTGAACAAATGTTAACGAACGGAAAGGCTTATAAGTCGAAGGCACTTCCGGTAATGGCGACTGAGTTGGTTTCTTGCCCGCACTTCCTGATTGAGAGGCAAGGTTCTGTCGGACGAATACTCGGTACAGGAAATCAGACATGTGTCCGTTGAGCTTGTAGGACTGAGGTACACTGCCCAGTGGGTTAACATCTTTGTCAGAAGAGCCACGTAGACACGTCAGTTTGGGCGACTTTAAGTTCTTTTTTGAATCTGAAATAAAATAGAACAGAAATTATCATATTATAAAGTTGAATAATTTGACACGATATTAGGGTAGCAATAATGTTTACTAAGGGACAATTAAGGTCTGACCTCAGTAAGATTTATTTTCAATGCATGCTAAAGATTATTCTAAGATGTTATTATGTCATAATATCACCAACATCGTAGCTTAGTAGCTATATATATAGGAAATATAAACAGAGCGAAAATTTATTATCATTTTGACATCTATCTTGATTTCTTATGTGAATGCTTTCCCTACACAGAGGCGGGACCATGATTAAAAAGAATGACCTTCAGAGGGTTAACGTTGACTCAGATTCTCTGTAGACTAACAAGTCAAATTTGTGTTTATCATAGTAAGTAATGTTGTTTACACGTAGCACAGATAGAATATGCATTTAATCATAAATGTAATAAATGTTGTCAATTATGTGACTTGTATAATACATATCATTCAGGGGTTACTATCACTTTCGCTCTCTGTAGGAAATCGGGTCGCTTAACGGTATATTGCAATGGCTTTGAAGTTGGGTATCGCTATTTTGTAATCTTCGATTATTTTTTTCTCTCCTGGAACCAGTCAAAGCACTTCGTTAGTGCCTTCAGTTTTGCCATGACATGTTGTAGGGATGCAGAGAGCGAAAGTAATCGAAACCCGTGGAGCATCGAAGATGAGTAAATATACCTAGTTTTTAGTTGATAAAAATGACATTAAGTTTTCTTACTTATCTTCGCTTGTTTTGTAAAGACATCGCGTGATTTATAATACCGTACTGTGACATATACCCAGGTGCGCAGGTGTAATGTGATTCTATACTACAAAACCATGTAAAATATGAGAGGGGTTCAGAGAGCGAAAGTGATCAAGCGCCGCTACCGGAATGTCCAATATATTACTTATGGATCTTCGGTTATATAATCTTTTAATATGGTTGGAATCACAAATGATCTGTAATTGGAAAGTGGAGAAATTTCCTAATAAAAAGAGCAGATAAGCTTCGACTCCGCTAAAACTGATCATCTCATGTTGTATTGTCCTTAGTCTTGAATTAAAGTTTTCGTTCTATCATTTCGTGTGTCGAGGCGTCCTTTATCAGGAATTGTGGTCGCGATAACCTTTTTTTGTACAGGAAGTCTGTAGCTGTCTTGTCACAGATTATGTTTATCATGGTAAATTGAATTAAGGATTTGGAGAAGTGTTGAGGTGTTTGATAAAGATCATGAAACTAAACTATACGAGATTGTTTGAAACTAGCAACCATTTGTCATTAACTGTATATCGTGTTTTTATCTTGATGTTTGTCAAAAGTTCATATCGCAAGAAGATACTGTCGAAATGGTAGACTAAGGAGGGGAGACATGAAAAATGTACAAGTGGTTAAAATTATATGTAGCCTTTTTTGTAATTTTGTAATCTTCGTGAAAATACAGAAGAAAGCCATCGTTTTAGCAGGCATTGGTAAGGTTGTACATGTGTATGTACCAGGACAATGTGTCCTTGGAAAAGTACGGGCGATTATATATAATATTCCGATTCTGATACGTTTCAAAATGATGATTTTTTTATCAAAATCCAGCAGAATTCAGAGTGTGACTTCTATTTCTCATCAATATTGAGGTTTCATCGATTATGCTATGGTATATCTTAATTTAGCTTATGACAGACGATAGAGTTGTCACTCTTCGCGAAGTTACTCTAAAAAGTGAGCCATCATTAAAATGGAGGTTTCGCTACGGGCATGTGGCACTACATAACTGCAATGACCTTGTGTTCGTCAAAAATATATATGGGCTTTTAAAAATAACGAGATAAGTATCATTATTACTACGGTCTTGGTGGTGTTTTTCCATGTTACGGCAAAATCAGGAAGCAATTATCAGGTAACAATGTTGTTTAACACAACACATCAACACAATGGCGCTTTTCTCTAGCGATGAATCATTACACTTTAAATATGTCTTTAAAAGTAAATACATGTCCCTTATTTATCATCACTTTTAAAAAAATATATATATATGTTTTTTTTTAAAATTAATATCATTAGCAGTTAAACAGTATGCCAGCATTTCTTTGACTTCGTATTCATATTTATGAAGATTCAAATAAAGATTGTTGTTCAAATAAGGTGTTGAGTGTTCATTGTGTATATTAGACTTCCCACGTTAGAGGGCCCTATGGTCCGTTACTACATAAGGTCACCCCACAAAGCCCCAACACGCACCTCAGTCTGACACCCCACTGTGTTTCCGTTCAACCCGTTATTTGTGTTTACATGCTTTTAGTAGTGACTTAGGTTAAAACACATCCATTTATCTAAGGATAGGTGAATAAACAATTTGATTATTCTCGTCGGGAACTAAACATTTACATAATCCGACGTGATGGAAAAGAAAATCTAAATTTGAAATTTAAATAAAGACGGATAAAAGCTAGAATCAGGGTGTTGTTGTTAACAAAATATGTACATGAAATATGAACTTAAAGGTTCCCTCCAAATAACTGATTGTTGGATTATCAAGGATAGTTTTATATTGTCTACCGGGATATCTTTAGGTTAGAAAAACTATACTTAGTTCAGCAATACTACACCTATCCAATTACATCTAAATGAATCTCAAAATAAAATAATTCACTTAAGCCTATCTATATTCAGCTTTTAAGTGGATGTCGGAAAACAAACGCCTCTAAGTTGATTGTGACCTTGACCTTAATGTCATGCGGTATCACGGTTTTAGTAGTTCAAGTTACATGTGTGTAATAATTTGGAGCGTTTACAAAGACATAGTCGTATTGAACAGAATAATGGCTTCACATTTTGAGAGTATTGTAGTTGTGATAATATGGGTTAAGTTGCCTGGCCTAAGAATTGTAAGCGTGCTCCTGTTGATGGATCTAAATTGTGATCAATCTTGAGATGTTCCTTACATGTAGGTGGACTTGGAAGTATTCCTAACTCGTATGTCATAAACGTCTCCGAATGGCGCAACCTTTAGGTTAATATTCACGAAACACGACACCTGTTGGTGTACATACATATGATTTCAATTACTATTGCATGGATAAACATTTGGTTGTCCTGCCAGACGTCACTCAAAGAATAATCTAGGACATCTGGCCTTGTTCGAGTTATAGGTAAAGATTAATAGGAATCTAAATGGATGATAGAAACCAACTATTTCTTATATCAGACATTAATATATATGACATAAATGTTAATTGTTAATATATGGCATTATCGTGAAATTGAACGTGGAAATCGGTTAATGGAGGAGATGGCAACATGACAAGAGGTCTATATCAAGATAAAATGATGTAGCATTGTTCTGTATCACAGGACTAACTGATCCAGTTAGACTTTAATATACATTTATCTATTTCTGTAACTGGTTTAGCCGGTCAATCCAGAATTATATAATACAAGTTTCTTATGTACAGCTGACACTTGGAATCAAATATGAACATATCTGATAATTTTTTTTTTCAATACGACATACTGTAAATGTACATATTTTGGTTTGATATTATTTTAGCGCTTTAGTGTATTCTTTATATTCATCAATGTGCTCATCTAAAGAAATACTGATAATGCGCTAATATTCGGTTACGCTACATAAGCCACACTAACTGCTCGTGGTCAGGGAGTGCAGTGATAACGCACTCGCCTTTCACATTGACGTCCTGAGTTCGATTCCCGGAACGGACGTGAAAAGGTAGGGGATCACCTGTCCAACCATGTGGGTCAACAAGAGTGATTAATATAAGATTGAAAAAAACTTTTCTCACTAATTGTTGTAAACTAAATAAAGTTGATTTATTTTTATGTAAACTATGTACGGACAACATCGATTCCACAAAGTATGTCGTCAGTCTAATTCCGTAATATTTTACGTACATATAATTATGTGCAAAATCAATTTTCCAATACAACTTGTTAGATATATTCATTGTTACCATAGCACATGGTTATGTGTTCAATTTTCCCTCAGATGAGGTAAAGAATTCTGCGTTACCCTACTGTGTCTCTATATCTAAACGTCAAATACAATTAGTATGGATATAGATTCAACACATACTCGAACATATTTGTTTTGAATTACATCTTAGGACTGTATTTGCTAAATAAATTCTTATAACAATAAAGTAAAATTGAATTCTGACAGAACCGCTGTATAATATCGAGTGGTTCAATACAAACACCGTGGGGTTTAACAGGTAGAATAATTGGGTAATAATCGAACATGTATGTATTTTAACAACCCGAGAAAATCATTAGATTTGTTGGTTCTGTGTAAGGACCAATATTCCATTGAATTTTCTGACAAAAGGTTGGCACTGGCGTGGTAATCATGTAAGATAGTTGATAATAATATAAAAAGACCTGTTATGTAAACGTAAAGATAGATAAAAAATAAAAAAAACATGTATGTTTTCCATATAAATTTATAGTCTGTCCCGTTTTAATCTTTCGAGTTCTAACTTAACATCATATTATACCGCTATTGAAATATTGTATATTTCGAAGATTTACAATATAATAATAATTACTTATATGCCACTGAGGAATAACTTATTGTAACTGTGACGGTAGGTAAAGCTTCCAGGTTTATCCCACTGAAATGCACTGCGTGTACAATGTATTACATGATGAAAGAAGATTGTAATAATATTTCCCAATTTTTCCTCGTAGTGTTTAATCAAAGAAGAACTATACGGAGGACGAAATCATAAAAGTGATCAAGATTCTGGTTGACAACATCTTCGTCGGGTTTGGTGGTAAGATCTTTCAACAAACTATTGGAATACCTATGGGAACCAACTGCACCCATTGTTGGCTGACTTGGTTTTGTTTTCATACAAAATTTTTATTGAAGAGCTTATTAAAACAGGTCATAAAGACCTTGCAAAGTCGTTTAATTTCACCTTCAAGAAATGTATTGACCACGTCCATCATATAGATACGACAGACTGCTTATCTCGATCTTCTCCTACAACGAAAGCAACATGGACAGCTTTCCATCAAGCTATATGATAAGCGTGATGATTTCAATTTCCCTATTTTAAACTTTCCTTTTCTAGATAGCAATATTCCCATAATCACAATTTTCGGTCAAGAAGTCGTCAACTGACTGACACACTCGTAACACCAAGGTTAAATAGCTACAGGTTGATGAAAATTATGAGGAAGTTTTATGGTCGCCATGATGATCTCATTGAGAAATAATCTATTTCTTTGTGTGGCATGAAGCTGGACGTACTTGATACTCGTTAGTTTGCCTGTTGGTTCCGTTGTTGTATACATTTCTCTCATTCTACAACGTGACATTACTTACTTGGATTGACCAAGGTTTACATTGCGGGTGTCGTCGCTGAAGCAGAAGACGCTTTCTTTTCCGGAACACATGGACTTATTCTCCTTGTACTTGTTCAGGAGTCTCCGTGTAAATCTTTCTTTTGTTCATATTTTACTCTAGGTTTGTGGAATTCGAGTTTGATTGATGATCATGTTGTCATGTTGTCATGTTGTTGTTTTCGTGATTTTTTAAAACTATTCTTCATGATTTTATAGACCGACCAAGACAGACGTAATAAAAAATTGTCGTCGTAAGATGCATGATGTGCGTGATCTTGAAGGTTCGTGCCAAACATGCTAAATGTCTGTTTTCTTTAATTTATTTTTCAATTTGTATTTATGAATAAAGATTATGACTCTGCCGTCAATGTGTCTGGAGTGTGTTTTGTTTTCAATTAGTGTTTATGAATATTAATTATCTATTTCCGTCGTCCTTGATTGAAATGTTCACACGTCAGGACACGGTGGTAGTGTAATAACTAGCACGTCTAAGGTCAATAGGATCATTGCTTTAAGTTATCACCCGCCCCATCTCCACAGCCCAGAGGACTCCATATATTCTTATATAATGAATGTAGTGTTCATTATCAAGTCAATAACGTATAGGTGTATTGTACATAGTACCTCTTATCAATATATAGCTAGATTTCTCACACGTGATTTCCTCTACTGGATAGTTAAAGGGGAGGCATATGGTTGATGTTTAGATGTGTTGTAGGGGGTCGAGAGGGGATATGGTTGATGTTCAGATGTGTTGTGTTGTAGGGGGTCGAGAGGGGATATGATTGATGTTTAGGTGGTTGTGTTGTAGGGGGTGGAGAGGGGATATGGTTGATGTTTAGGTGGTTGTGTTGTAGGGGGTGGAGAGGGGATATGGTTGATGTTTAGGTGGTTGTGTTGTAGGGGGTGGATAGGGGATATGGTTGATGTTTAGATGTGTTGTGTTGTAGGGGGTCGAGAGGGGATATGGTTGTTCTTTAGGTGGTTGTGTTGTAGGGGGTGGAGAGGCGATATGGTTGATGTTTAGGTGGTTGTGTTGTAGGGGGTCGAGAGGGAATATGGTTGATGTTTAGGTGGTTGTGTTGTAGCGGGTACAGAGGGGATATGGTTGATGTTTAGATCTGTTGTGTTGTAGGGGGTCGAGAGGGGATATGGTTGATGTTTAGATGTGTTGTGTTGTAGGGGGTGGAGAGGGGATATGGTTGATGTTTAGGTGGTTGTGTTGTAGGAGTGGAGAGGGGATATGGTTGATGTTTTAGATGGGTTGTGTTGTAGGGGGTACAGAGGGGATATGGTTGATGTTTAGGTGTGTTGTGTTGTAGGGGATACAGAGGGGATATGGTTGATGTTTAGATGTGTTGTGTTGTAGGGGGTCGAGAGGGGATATGGTTGTTGTTATAGATGTGTCGTGTTTTAGGGGATGAGAGGAGGTGTGGTTGATGTATAGATGGGGTGTGTTGTAGGGGGTCGAGAGAGGATATGGTTGATGTTTAGATGTGTTGTGTTGTAGGGGGTCGGGAGGGGATGTGGTTGATGTTTAGATGGGGTGTGTTGTAAGGGATCGAGAGGGGATATGTTTAATGTTAAAAAGGGGTGAGCTGAAACGGGGTGGGGGGGAGGGGGGTGTAAGAAGGGATATGGTTGATGACTTACAGCATCTTTTGTCAATTTCCTACGATGTGTTGCACTCTCACAAAAAGCAACAAAGAAAATATCGACATGATAACAGACTCTCCAAACACAAAAGCAAAGAAACTATCTATGTTACAATATGAAGAAACGAAAGATTTACGCTGACACTTATAAAATAAAGAATAATTCAGGTATTCGTGAAAGGTTTACTGAGTTTTCTGCTCAGCTTTTATCTCCCAATTTTGTTTTTTTTTACCAATGTAACACATGAACATTATTTTTCTGTATTGCTCAAAACTAGTGTGGTATTTCATCAATTTTGAGCTCTTCTATTACCAGGTACAGTTCGTTAAGGTGATGGATTTAAGTAAATCCTGCGGTCTGTAATTCATTATTGAGAACATGAGTGTACACTCGCGTAAACACTCTGGATTAACGCAGCTTTAGAGCCTAATCGGTCCTCAGTTCTTGCTCGTAAATATTCTGTGCGGATCGGTGTGTAATTTATTGAAACCGAGCAGTATCAACATAATTTATCACGCAAAATGATGATCAGCGTGTTAGAGAGTATAATAACAATAAGATTTTCATATTTCAGTTTGAATGTTCTGTGTCAGATCTTATCGTTTTTCAGTTTAATGTTTTAATTATCTACATGTCTACAATACTGTTTTATTTCTAAAATTTACTGCTGTTTGCTTTTCTAAAGCAATAAGGAATCATTTTAATACTGACCCTTCCTACCTGGTTTTGTTACCGTTGGCGATACAATATTGTGTTACCACGCCTATAATACTAAATTATTGTTGATTTTTACATTACAGAAAGATTTCATTGTTAATTAATCTCGTGTTATTGAAAACTGCCTCGCCTCTAATGGGTTAGATACACCACTTAATCTAACGATATCGCCAACTATTCTATGTAAGTCGGTCTTTGTGCACGTCAATGAAGACCCGATCGAATCGTTGATAACTTGTATACAAGACACAGAACCTGAATAGCCAAAGATACTTTATGTTAAGATTACGTTTGTTGGAAGTTTCTATAAATCAGCAGGTTTCTTTCAAATACTTTGCCCTGAAATATGAAAGCTTTTATCATCAAGTTTTATTTGTCAACATTAAGGAATGTTAACATCACTATATAGTATGAATTACATATATATATTCTGAAATCATCCTCGATACTCCAGGAGTTACGTCTAACCTATCTTTTATTCTCTTTGTCGTGACTGTCAATGTATGTTTAAAATCTATTGTTTCTATCATTAATATTATTTCTATTTTTATTTTTTCTGAAACAATTATCTCGTATCAGCACTGTTGCTTTTTTGTCATATCATTACCTTATTATGCTTTTCTTCAAATATGGTGTCCACATTATTCACAAAATTCGGACGTTATATTACCTAATCATGTGACTTTTTTTCTGTGTATCCCAAACTTTTGCCTATTTTCTCTGAATCCTTGATTTTTAACTGTATATATCTTTATAAACCTGATTTTAACCTGCCTATTTTTCTGAATATCTGGCTTTTTATGCCTTTTTTTCTGAATATATGGCTTTTTATGCTTATTATCTGAATCCCTGACTTTTTATGCCTACTCACTCGAAATCCCTTTCTTTATATGCCTGTTTTCTCGGAATTAGTCACTTTTTATGCCTACTCTCTCGGAATCCCTCACGTTTTATGCCTATTTTCTCGGAATCCCTCACTTTTTATGCCTACTCTCTCGGAATCCCTCACTCTTTATGCCTACCCTCTCGAAATCCCTCACTTTTTATGCCTACTCTCTCGGAATCCCTTTCTTTTTATGCCTATTTTCTCGGAATCCCTCACTTTTTATTCCTACTCTCTCGGAATCCCCGACTTTTTATGCCTACTCTCTCGGAATTCCTCACTTTTTATTCCTACTCTCTCGGAATCCCCGACTTTTTATGCCTATTTTCTCGGAATCCCTCACTTTTTATGCCTACTCTCTCGGAATCCCTCACTCTTTATGCCTACTCTCTCGGAATTCCTTACTTTTTATGCCTATTTATCTGAATCCCTCACTTTTTATGCCTTTTTTCTCGGAATCCCTCACATTTTATGCCTACTCTCTCGGAATTCCTCACTTTTTATGCCTACTCTCTCGGAATCCCTCACTCTTTATGCCTACTCTCTCGGAATCCCTCACTTTTTATGCCTACTCTCTGGGAATCCCTTTCTTTTTATGCCTATTTTCTCGGAATCCCTCACTTTTTATTCTTACTCTCTCGGAATCCCCGACTTTTTATGCCTATTTTCTCGGAATCCCTCACTTTTTATGCCTACTCTCTCGGAATCCCTGTCTTTTTATGCCTACTCTCTCGGAATTCCTTACTTTTTATGCCTATTTATCTGAATCCCTCACTTTTTATGCCTTTTTTCTCGGAATCCCTGACTTTTTATGCCTATTTTCTCGGAATCCCTCACTTTTTATGCCTACTCTCTCGGAATCCCTTTCTTTTTATGCCTATTTTCTCGGAATCCCTCACTTTTTATGCCTTTTTTCTCGGAATCCCTCACTTTTTATGCCTACTCTCTCGGAATCCCTTTCTTTTTATGCCTATTTTCTCGGAATCCCTCACTTTTTATTCTTACTCTCTCGGAATCCCCGACTTTTTATGCCTATTTTCTCGGAATCCCTCACTTTTTATGCCTACTCTCTCGGAATCCCTGACTTTTTATGCCTACTCTCTCGGAATCCCTGTCTTTTTATGCCTACTCTCTCGGAATTCCTTACTTTTTATGCCTATTTATCTGAATCCCTCACTTTTTATGCCTTTTTTCTCGGAATCCCTGACTATTTATGCTTACTTTCTTTTAATACCTGACTTTTTTTTCTCGGAATATCTGATCTTTACCAGCACATTTGATCTGGATGCCATTATTTTTTTTTACTTATTTACTCCAAATCCCTGATCTTTACATTTTGCCTGACTTTTGCCAGCTTATTCGCTCTGTATTCATGGCTTTAACTTATTTTTTGCTGTAGACCAAGCCTTTTATTGAATATTTTATCTTAATTTAACGGATGTGATTTTGGGAAAATGTTTTACCCTGTCACTGCGATGATACAATCGTGATCCTTTAATTCCGTGATTATAATACAATTGTGAAAACTTTGCAATTTTATAGTCCTCCTTACTTTGATATAGTGTGCCATATTCCCCGTATTTCGTGTGATCTTACCAAGTGTCTTGGTAATCAAATTATGCTTATCTCACTCATTTCTTGCTGATAACATTTCCTTTATAATTCTTCAAGTTTTCGTTCTTTACATTACTTCTTTCTGCCTGGCTTTAGGTACTTACCTTTATGGGTTTCTGGGTTAGCACGTATTGCCGTCGCCTCCAGATCTGGGTTCCAGACCTTCCCTGGAGTCAGAGATGGGAACTCTAGGGTCTTCGATCTCTCAATGAAAGGACCAGTATACTCCATATCTTTCTTTTTTCTGGTATACGATGACCTAAACGGCAAAATTTCCGGCTCACTCTCGTGAGCTGACTTCCGTTTGTGACGTTGTCGGCATGCCTTTGCTCGCTTCCGGTTCACAATAACAATACTCAATCTGTTACCTAATGCGTTTTTCGACAGATCAATCGAATCTGATGAAGAACTATCTGCTATACACTCACCAGCCAGATTCGAGTTTGATACATTCGTTCCTTTCACAGACAGAAGAGGGTTTTCACCGTGTAATTTCGGTATGCTAGCTACAGCAGGAGCCACGTGTGGAATTGTTTCAACCACTTCCGGTGTACTGACAGAATCACTTCCGGCTGAGGCATTTTCTGATGTGACAATTTCGATTGAGCCTTTCGTTGTATTTCCGGGTGCAATACGGAATAAGCTAGATGAAAAAGCCTCTTCGTTGGAACCTGTAATTTTAAGAGTAGGGAGGTCACTCTGTTTTCGAGCAAGAGTTCGAGCCGATCCCTCAAGCGTATAATTGGGTGGTGATTTTCGACTTTGTCTCGGTAACGATTTGCTAGTTTTGGCACTGGGAAATGCGTTTCTTGGTTCATTCGAAGAAGTAATTTGAGTGTTTTGAACCTTTTTCTGTTCTTCGACGTCTGTTGATATATCTGGTAGGGTCACTATGATTTTCCGTTTGTTTTGAGGTGATGAAGACGATGTCTCAGAACTCTCCTCGTCAAACTTCATACTGTCGTGGGACGCTAGACTGGGTAGTGGAGCACGTGATCCCCACGTGTCCTCCCTCTGTAATGCTGTTTCACCACTCGGAGGGACAGGGTGGATGGGATCAGTAACGTTTATAGGAATAGATGTGGTGCTTCGGGCAAACGTTACATTTGGCTTCGGCTTTTCATATGTCGATGATATAAACGTAATTTGATTGTTGACCTTAGTCACGGGTGCTGATCGTTGCACAGGCTTGCCGGGGGACGTCACCGCAGGGGCAGGCGAACATTTCGACAACCCTTTCGTCGGCGAAGGAGTCGGATTATCTGTAGTCACAGTGACTACATGTAGTGGCGTATTTTCAGAAGACGAAGCCAAAGCTACCGATGTCGATGGCTCTGATACTGATAACGACGATTGTACCGCCGATACGACTTGTGTAGACGTCAGCCTCGGACTGGTCACTAAGGGAACATCTACAGTACCAACATCTGAGCAGACTGTCGAGATCGCAGCAGCTGACGTCGCTCTCGATTTTGAATCCTGTATATGGACAGATTCCTCTTCTACATGTTTGTCCTCGTCAGTATCTACAATGTAAGCGTCTGCCAGCACGGTGATATTATCGGTAGAAGGCGAGTTAAACCGCCTTTCCTCTTTTTCAGGTGAACCGACTACATTGGGCGTATCTTCCTGTGTGTGAACCACTGATTTGTCCGTGTCCTCTGCATTTATCTGGCCTTCTATTGTCCATTCTGTAAACGGGGTCGTGTAAAACATGTCTCCTATGTCATTGTAAGCACCCGTTGTAAGCGGACCATAGTCCCAAGCTTGTTTGGGTTTCACGTTCATGTGCAGACGTAGAGGCCTTTGATTTCTCACATTGGCTTTGAATTTCTCCATAACTTTATTCACCAGTAATTTCAACCTTTTCCGTTGTAGATATTTACGTGTAGTTTTGGGTTTTTCAATGCTTTCGTCCTGTTCCATTGTGGCTTTGTTGTCGTATTGTGGCTCTGACGGGTCCACGAATGACACAGTACGCTTAGACACACCGCCATTCTCAATTTCCCTTTTATTAAATGTGTCTAACAGTAGGCTATTGTTCTCGATATCCTCTACGTCAGACTCTAACTCACCTACATCCGAGAAATCATCAACACCGTTTGACAAAAAACTGGATTCTCTGATCTCAGAATCAATCTCACTAATTTGTTGATGTTGAGTATCCGGGTCCTGTGCGAGGAGCGCTGACGTGTTGATGTAGTGACCGGGTACAGAGGAGGTGTTGTTGTGAGTCGGTGATAGGTCCTCTCTAGGAGGCAAATCACCAGACTCCGATACTTGACTCATATTTAAAAACACGCAACTTTACACATTTAAACAGCTGATGAATTCTAGTCCTCTTAAAATCACAAACTATCCAACAAACAATCCTGTTTTTTTCACACGATAGCGCGGTATATGATCCAATATCTGATAGTATTTCTGATGACAAAAGAAAACATTGTTTGTGAAGCTTTTTAAACGATTAAACTTCCTAAACAAACCCGTCCATCGTTTCTGAGTTTCTCCAGCACTGTGTTTAAATACCGGCCTTCCACTTCCGAACGGACATTGTCAAATAACACTGCAATAGATTATTGTCATGGAGGGAGTTCCATCATGATCGGTCTGGTTATACAAAAGAACTCGCAAACACTGCTTTCAGCACCACAAGGCGGCGATCACTCGGAAGAGCAAGTCTTTTGAGCGTTTTGCACCTCATTGTGTGCTGGCAGGTACACAGGCAATATGTGATTAAGTATCTCTGGACCTGGTAGATCTATGTGTATATATATATACATACATATGTGTTAGACTATATAGAATGACGGGTGGTAACACAAGACAAACACATAAAAGGCATATATGGAGATTTAATTTAGATAATTATCGATTTGACAAAATGTTGTAAACTCGCCATTATAACATTGATATAACTCACGTATGTATGTGTAGATGTTTGGGTTCTATTAATCATTCATTATACAGGCGTTCGCTCAAGGTTCGGGTATTGATCACTCTCTACAACATATTTGTATACAAATTAGATTTATTTATCTGTGTAATATTTGCCTGGAGGCCAGTAAACAATTACAACCTACATATGTACCTACACCAACTAACCACATTGTTCATTGCTCATAAACACCATTACTGTGTATAAACGCTATTTCTAAACAAGATGAAGTAGAATGCATATATCCTCCCAACCATTAATGTTCCGAAAGTCATGTTTGGCTCTCTCATTGGTCATACATGTACATATTATAAACATAATTTCATTTATAAGATTGGGAAGGAGGTTCTGGGTTCTGGTTGAAACGTGTCGTGTTTGTGTCGTATATTATATCGATAATAATGGGTTTATGTTACTCTGACTTTGGATGACCTCTCTCATGTTAATATCACCGAGGTTAACTACTTATATACAGGTAAATATGACGTTTACATACACAGCTAAACGTGATAATGTATACTGAAGTCGATACGTGTTCCATTTTTTTTAGGAAAGTGATTTCACTGACCTTAAAGGCTTTCCGATCGAGTTGTCAAACATTAGTGGTCAATTTTACATGGTTCCTTCAGTGCGAGTGTCATATCAGTGTGATTTAAACCATCACTTGTGTAAACTGTGTAAATAGGTCTCGGAGTATCCTTTTTATAATGACGGAACCAACCATCTGACAGTAATCCGCAAGTTATACGGACTGTTTACTTGTACTTGGTGAAATTTAATGAATGGTGTGAGTGGATGAATAAAAACAAGTACGCTTGCTTGTGTAAAAAATTATTGGTTATTCTTTATATACAGTACTTTCAAACAAAACTGATAATCGCTTTCGTCGATTCATAGCTATAAGTTAGTTATAAATTCGTTTCGAAAATGAATATGTAGTATTCGGATTAAAAAAAAAACGAAGACAAAAATGTATAGTGTTCACATTTGCAATTACTTGGAGTGGTAGCCTTTGTAACATTATTGTCAGTGAACATTTGAACCAGTGAGACATATATCAGATAATGTGTAGCACATAAGAATGCATGATCTTGTGAAATCCAATTTCCTAATTTCGATTTAACGAGAAATCCAAGGTGGTCCGTATCTACGTTGTTCTCCCGTCAGAAGTATTTCTCACGTTTAATTACCTTTAAAAGTTGTTACCTTTCATACTTTGATGTGTTGATAAAGATAACTTCACGGTTATTTTAAACTGTAAATGACCTTTGGAAATTATATATGCCATAAATGCAATCAGTGGACTTGATTCTGATACATTTCTTGGTAGGAGCTATATATGAAACACCTATTTACACAAGGGATACATATCTCCAGTTCACAATCCTGCGTGATACCAATCAACGTGGCAATTTCCTAATTACATACTTGTCAATTAAACACGTGCATTTGTCGATTAAAGCACCTGTTTTGATTACATTTCTATTTATGACGATCACGAACAAACAATGGTTAATATAAAAAATTCTAGGTATACAGATTGTGTATTTACGATACCGGGTTTAGACCCAGAAGTAAGCGTTAAGTATCTCCGGACATCTGCATAGTGGTTTTAATTATGTGGTTTAACAGATATAGATATTAGTGTTAACATTCAATATATATATATATATATATATATATATATATATATATATATATATATATAGGTTATATATATATATATATATATATATCTACAGGTAACAAGACCAATAAAATATAAATTTAAGAAATATTACGGTAGGTAAATGGGGACCATAGAATTATTGTATATATATAACGCCGTGATTTTAAACCAAATTGGTGCTAGCCCATTTGGTATTTGACGACAAGCCATGATTTGGCAATGTTCTTAATCTTACGAAACTCGTCACTATAGTCCATAATATTGGTACAAAGTATTTCTAATTTGAAAAAGAACATCAGTAGTACATGTGTATATTCTAACTCGTGCAACTATTCGATAATCCACAGGTTAAAAAAAAGTTACAATATTTGGTGGTAGATGCCTGGGACGAAGCGCGACACGATCTCGAAGACATGACCTTGACCCAGATTCAAGGTCACGGTGTCAAATTTGTTAAAACTCTCAAACAACTAATTCTGATTTACCGAAGGCGTGAAATGAGAGATTTAATCGATAGGTTCAATGGACGAAGACCGACAAAGTTTACGAAAAAAGAGGAAACGACGCTGATTCGTATTCAGTCACAAGAGTCGATTAATTAAAACACTCCAATAAATTCCTTTGATCATAAAATTGTATTGACTGAAATCGTTCACAAAAGGGTTCATCAAATGTAGACGACATCAAATAGTTTCTTTAGTCAAAGTAAGGTATTCAAACTAATGATGACGTGTATGACCAAGACGATTTCTCCTTTTAGGAACAAAAATGAGAACACCTGTTCAACTGCATCCAGTTCTAAACAAATTAACTTCAGAATCTATAATGTAATTGATACATGTTCGCTTCAAGGTTTACAGTAGAGCGACCTTTCAGCCATCGTCGTAATTGTCATTTTGTTTAATGAAATATATGTTAACTGCCTTAGATGAAATCTCGGAGAGTAGTCAGCTTTAAATCAATATTTTATATACTGACGTGACCTAATGGTTGGTCAATTGTTCAGTCTAAGTGACTCCTATATTGCTTAAATGCACCTCAGTGTTGTTTACCGGCGGATTGTAACCTTTGACTAGCGAACATGGTGCTATGTCAGTTAGTCCGGAAAAAATACTCATTTCGCTAACGTGTATTTTCAATTTCTGGAAAGCAACATTCCTGCATCCCCAACCTATGGTGTTCACATGTCACAGTCGATTCGATAATCAATGGCCTGTTCCCATTACCACGATTTTCGTGCAAGATGTCGGCAATTGGCAAAATCACAACACGGGGTTCTGTTACATGCAGTTTGATGAAAATCACGGTGAAGTTTTACGGTCGTCATAGTGATCTCATTGAGAAATATTCTATTTCTCTGTGCAATATGAAGCTGGATTTTTATACGCTCGTTAGTTTGTCTGTTCTGTTTTTTGTATACCTTGTTCTTATTTGGGAACGTCACATTAATTACTTGGATTGGCCAAGATTTAAAATAGTGGAAGCCGTCGATGAAGCAGAAAACGCTTACCGTTTCGGAACTTCTCAGGTGTCTCCGTGATAACCTTTCTTTTCTTTATATTTTAACCTGTTTTTGTTGAATTTGAGTTTGGATTCTGCTGAGATATTTGAGTTTTCTTTGTTGTTTTTTTCAATATCATAACCAGTTAGAAAAAATCATGTGATTATCAAATGACCGGGTAAAATAAAAACATCTGATCATTTCAGATACTCGCCAATGAACCCTTAGAGAAGACCCAATCCTATGTTACTTGCCAGTCCAGAGAATTCCATGTGATTGTCCAGATATTATTAAAACTTTCTTGAGATCAGAGCTGTGGTAGGCAATCGATCGATACTAGTCAATATCGTCTAATAAACCCATGTTGGGTTATCGTCCTGATATTTCAATTTAAAACTAGAGACACGACCCACTTCTGTTAGGAGATCGTTCCGATATGGGTAATCTGCTCTAGATAGGACCGGTCACATGACACCGATATATCTAGTCTCGAGAAGGCGACAACTGTTTAAGGCGATCGTCCCGATACTGGTAAATCTGCTCCAGATAGGACCATTCAATCTTGTCTAGAGAGGGCGACAAATGTTAGATAATCGTTCATATACACAGTAGTCAAACCTAATCTTGACACAGTACCCATTTACAGTTTTGGGTGTCTGAGATTTGACCTTCACCTTTCAGATCCCCACTATATTCTCTTGACACATTTCCAAGATCTATGTTTTTGTTAACAAAGCAAAAGAACATCTTACTCGGCTGATAATCATTCATCTTCTAAGGTAGCCAGATAAAGGTGTTTAGTACACCTGGACGCAAATCATGTACCACAGCTATCCTGAATGATTACTCTTACATGTTTATTTTTTTCTTCACAACCCAAAGAATAAAGGAAGCAATCTTCCAGATAAAACATTTTAGAAATAATCTTTACAGAGAGCAACCAACATTTTACTAGTAGTTCAATTTATCTAATTAAAACCTATGCTTCTGATCATGCAATATTCAAAATGAACCACAGTAATTTATTTTATATCAAAGTCGTGTAATCAATCTTTACAATATGCTTGCGAGATGTTACCATTGATTTATTTTAGATGTTACCACTGAATTTTTTTTAAATGTTACCACACATTATGTTACCGATGAATTTTTGAGATGTTATCACAGAATGTTTTGTTACCACTGAATTTTTGAGATGTTACCACTGAATTTGTGAGATGTTACCACGAAATGTTTCAAATATATGATCCTATGCGATTTAGCAGTTGATTATTCAAACTTGACTGGGAGCTCGGAGTTCATCATAGCAAGCCACAGATTATATACATAGTTGTAAATTAATCGAAATTGCTTCAACTGTTTAATATCCATGATCTGTCGAGGCATTCGGGGGTATTAATGTATATGCGAGAACATATCGAATGTTGATACATGCGAAATATCACGAACCAGGATAAGCATTAAAACAATGGATTCCCAAGATTCCATTTAAACAAATTTGAACGTCCTCTATTCAGACAAATTTCTTCTTTTTCAATAAGAAAAAATGACCAATCATGATGAAAGTAGGCAAATGGTAATTGATTCGTTTAAACAGACAGGACAGTCATTTATCCAAAAACATCTCTGGACAGTCATCCAGAATCTACTTTTAAACAGCTGAAAAGACAATGGATATTTCGCCATGACCTAGGTACACTTCCATTGTGGGAAATATTTCTATAAAAGACCATTGAAATTTTTTCTCTTTGTAATGGAGGGATTTAAGAATTACCTTAACCTTGTATGGTTTACTATGCCGAGTCCATTGCTCAGTTTGACAAAATAATTTACTATGCTGAATCCATTGTACAGTTAGACACAATTGACTTATTGTCACTGACAAACATGTTCCTGCTGATTACAAAAGAAGAAACTCATATTGTCTTCAGATGAATTTATTGACAACATTGATATTTATGTCGACGTAATGCACAGTTTTATCACATCTAAGTCAGGAAAATTTTTCAGTGACCTGTAAAATGACTCTAGCTAAACTTTCACATAAACAATGATTTGCTTACAAAAGTTTACTTATTTTGGGACTCCAACACTATCAAATGCTTATGAATATTGCCAAATTAGATTCTCCAAAATCTTAAAATTACCAGGTATGAATTCTAATTTAATTGCTACTAACACTATATATACATAATCTGTTATCACAAATGAATAAATAATGATAGTTGGGAAAGGTACAGGACATTACACAATCAAAGTGCTATGATGACAGGGAGACAATTCAACATTCAAAAAGGACCTCATGCTAATTGTTTCCAGTTTTTGTTAAAAAATTGTTTTACCTCATCATAATTGATACATTTGGAAATGAGCCAAAATATACAATGAGAACCAAGATTTTGAAGTCCATCATTTGACATGGTAAAATTAAAAAAATGAAATGAAAAAGAATTTTCAATGTTAAAAGAATGACACAAAGTACACAGAACACTACAGCACAAGTGTCCTACTACAACTAGTAACAGTGATGTATGTAAAAATCTGCTGAACCAGACTCGGCTACATTATTGTTATCATGTCTTTATGTGGTCCTTGTCCATCATTATCAGTGTTTCCTGAAAGCGTAATTCTGAGTGCTAAGGTCGAAACCAATTCAGATACCTCCAGTTTCTACCCTGATATTAATGTGTCTTTTTCTCAATCTTGGAGAAAAAGCTTCTGATACACCTTTTACTGTCAGTATGTTAAATCACCCAAGCACAATTCACTTCAAGCACACTGTCTGTATATCAAATTTCATTACTCACACTCAACTGTGTTCTGACATTATGACATAAGCCCTTGATTGGTGAAAAATTAACTGTCATTTGTGTGTATCAGTATGGATCAGCCCTTTACAGAAAGGAATTGACACCAGTATTATCTTGTATGCATTATCTGCAAATCTACACAACAAGCTTTTAGGTTCACTTCTTTTTCTTTGGTCGTCCTCGGTTGTCTGGTGTGCCATCAGCTTTCCTCTTCTGTCCTCCCTGAAAAAGATTTCATTCAAAATTGAAAAAAGAAAGAGAAGTCTGTATTTTTTCTGTTAAACAACAAAAATTTCTAGGTGCTTCAGACCTCACACTGAATTTTACCATTAAACAAGCATGTATTATTTACAGGTATTCAATTTGGTTGGTTGTACAATGGATAAGACTTTACATGGCTTTGCATGCTGAAAAAATTTATTGCCTAATGCTTGCAGTTTTTCCACTTTTTTATTTACCTGCAGTAAGCTTTAAATGAACATACACATGTCTGTCATGAAGATAGAATGAAATTAGTCTAAGCTTTACTAACATGTGAGCATTTCATGGCAAACAAATTAAGTCCCAGCTTTATAAACTTCCTAACATCAGTAACAGTGACTGATGAAATATCTTGAGAACTTAGTCAACCAATTACTATTTATCTGAAAATGTGTTTTTCAAGTCGTGACAGGACAGACATTTTAACAAGACAATTACAGCACAAACAAAACATGTGGCCAATTACCTTTGCTCCTGATTTTGGTCCCTTTCTCTTCCTCTCAGCTTTCTCTTTTTCTTCCATCTCCATATTCTCTCTCTCTATCAATGTTATCAGAGTATTACAACGTCTCTGAAGCTCCTGTTAAGCAAAAAGAACACCATCAGTAAGTTTCTAAGTATTTTTCTACAGTTATTTAAGATAACTAAAATAAAAAGTTAATATTAAAAATTGGAATTTAGTTCTCTGACAAAAGGAATTGTTTTTGTAGGTGATGCATGTTATGAACAATGAATGACCATCAAACAAATCAAAACCTACCATTGCTGTTCGTGACTTGATGAACCAGTCGAACCTGAACTGTGGGGCCTGCCTGACAGCTGTGCGGAGTTCATCATAAACATTCTCCTTGTCAAAGCCGAGTTTGTGAAGCATACAGATGAGGAAGCGGTCCTCTTCTTCAGTGTAGTTCTTACCCTTGTTTGTACCATACTGGATCCTCAGCTGATGGAATGGTGCTCGGTACCTTGCCATCTGTACATAAAGACTCCCAATTATAACTGACATATTACCAATTTACAGGGTGCCATAACATTTGTCAGGAGGTGGGGTTATTAAAGGACAAGGTATCAGCAATGGTTGGCGATTCAACTATTATTCATGAGGTTATTACCAGACAAATATAGCAATATTTACACAATCTGGATTTGCCTATGATCACATAGACTTGAAAATTGGTTTGACCAAGAGATTTATTTTCAATCAATTTTTAGACTTTGATGGAAAATGTTTTGAAAATTATTCCCAATGTTAATTTCATCAGTAGATACCTTTGCATCCAGTGCCTTCTTGATACTGATCCTACGCTGTATCTTGGCTTCTCCACGTTCCACTTGGGACATGATTTTGTCGATGTCCTGTAGCTCATTACATCTCTCCCAGAACACACCAGAGTATTCCATCACCTGTTGTAAAACATAACCCAACATTAGGAAAGATAGAAGGATAAACTATTTAGTAATCTATCTGCTCCCTGATATGAAATGTAAATTACAAAGCCTATTGTCCTGAGCAGTACAGAGCAGAATGGTTCATAAACAGCAATATTATGAAATATAAAGTCAGAATACTGAGGACATATCCAAATTATGATTATGAGTAGGATATCTGATGTATAGAACATAATGTTACCTCATCAGGAGTCTTTCCCTCAACATCCCTGGCAATGCTATCCAAGTCATCTCGACCATACTTCTCATTGGCTTTGATAAATTGGTTGAAGTCTCTTTTACTCCAATTGGTGAAACCCTGTAATTCAAATATGAAAAGTTAACTGCTTGCTACACTTTACAAAGAAGGTATTTGAAATAACATATTTTTCCACTGTTGTTGTAACTATGATTTTTGAAATAAGTTTCATATGTACGACTTGTCTACCCATGTATCTGGTAAGACGTTTGTAATCTGTTACCTCATATGTACGACTTGTCTACCAATGTATCTGTAAGATGTTTGTAATCTGTTACCTCATATGTACGACTTGTCTACCCATGTATCTGGTAAGACGTTTGTAATCTGTTACCTCATATGTACGACTTGTCTACCCATGTATCTGGTAAGACGTTTGTAATCTGTTACCTCATATGTACGACTTGTCTACCAATGTATCTGGTAAGATGTTTGTAATCTGTTACCTCATATGTACGACTTGTCTACCCATGTATCTGGTAAGACGTTTGTAATCTGTTACCTCATATGTACGACTTGTCTACCCATGTATCTGGTAAGATGTTTGTAATCTGTAAGATGTTTGTAATCTGTTACCTCATATGTACGACTTGTCTACCCAATCTGGTAAGACGTTCAAATCTGTTACCTCATATGTACGAGTTAACTGTTACCTTGTACGACTTGTCTACCCATGTATCTACACTTTACAATATGTAACTTGATATTTGAAATAACACATTTTTCTACCAATGTATGGTTGTTGTAATCTGTTACCTCATATGTACGACTTGTCTACCCATGTATCTGGTAAGATGTTTGTAATCTGTTACCTCATATGTACGACTTGTCTACCAATGTATCTGGTAAGATTTTTGTAATCTGTTACCTCATTTAGAAGCTCCTCCTTCTCTTTCAATTCATCCTCATTTAAGACCTCGGCCTCATCAATCCTTTGTTGTTCTTCTTTCCTGATGCGTTCAGCGTCAGACCCTAGGTCAGGGTTCCTTGGTACACGGTAGCCAATGGACTTCCGATAAAAATAGATCTCCTTGTCTAGGAGTTCAAACAACCTTGGAGGAAAGAATTGGAAGTCCTGGACATTGGGCTGTTTGGGTGGTCTAGGCGCCTGTGAGAAAATTCCAGGTTGACATTGTAGAATAATTTAATGGCAGAATATAGATAAGTATATATATATATAAGTCCAATCACATCCCTGAATATACTTGCTTCTAAAACATTAAATTATCATAAAACAATTCATCATTAAATCTAAGCTATGTATAATATACTAGAGATTATGTCAAAAGCCTCAAATATATTCAAAATGATTCAAAATGATATATTAAATGATATCAAGACATTAGATGATCATATCTAGCATATATTTACCTGGTCCTAAGATAAGCAGAAATTAAATATACCATTTCAAATCATTTTGTTTCCAATGTCAAAAACATTCACAATAACTTTCTAAGACTTTTTCAACATTTTCTTTCCCAATGTTGACATAAATTGATAAATGCATCTCTGTTCAACACTCACTATCATGTTATATATCTATGATAAACATCTACTTGACCATACTATACCATTTCTTTAACATTATTTGTAGAAGCCTACCTTAGGTGCCTTTGGTTCACTGACTCGTAATGCCTCTCTGAAATAGGCATCAACGGCATAGTTGGCCTTCCTTTCTCTCTTCGGTGGCTCAATCCACAGACCCATACCTCCCTTGTGTTTTTCTCTGTAATCTTGACCCTCAAACTGGTACACACTATCACTTGGTGTGTCTAAGGTAAATGTGGCCAAGGAACTCTCCCCTAATCCTGCCAATTTTTCCTTCATTTCCTCTGTCTGTTATTCACGAAAATGAAAGAAAGGATTAAAAGACAGTCTATGGATGTGTGTATATATATAATTATGAATGGAACCGAGTTTTCTAGCTGACTTGAAATTGAGTGATAGTATTTTGATGCTGTTGATCCTCTGTTCATGTTAACATGGTTGCCTCACCTTTTTCTCCCCTCTCTCCAAGATTAAATCAATATCCTCATCAGTGATTTCTGATTCTTTTGAGGCAAATACATGACTGGCACCATGTCGGATCATATTTAATACATCCTCCTTCCCTAATCGGTTGGTGTTCTGGTCGACTAAGCGTCCTTTAATCATCAAACAGAAAAATTCAATATTCAACAATGAATTTGTCTCATTTCCATCATGTTAAATAATTACTGTCAACTGTCCATCTTACTTAGAAGAGATAGAGGTTAAAGTAAATGACAGTATCATACTGAAAGTAATTCTCTAACTGAGGTGTCTACAGTTTAGGAATAAAGAGAATCAGTTGATTTCAAGAGAAAAAGTGACAAGTCATTAAATCAGACAATTTTATATGGATTTCATTCCATTCATTTAAGAATTTAAGGCAAAATTTTCTGAAGCAAATGTTAAATATAATGTATAATATTCTTGAATTTTTTTAATGCTTTTGAAGCGTCTGTCTTAAACTCGAGCAGCTTTGTTGTCAAATGTTATCAACTGTTAAGAGGATGAATACCTTGTTGTATAACAATGTTATCCAGTTTGAGTTTCATTTCTGCTCTTTCCACAATTCTTTCCTCCACAGTGTTCTCAGTAATGAAACGGAACACTCTCACCTGCTTCTGCTGTCCGATACGATGGGCACGGTCCTACGAAGAGGAAGTATCATATTACAAATCAAGGTTTACTTAATTAAACTCTAACACCACAAATAGATCATATATCCAGGTTTACCTCACCGAGATAGGAACATTTAACTCTTAATGATTTTGTATACACCTATATCAGCCATAGTGACATTTACTGCATACAGCTCACTGATTCATCTATATAAAATACAGTGAGGTTCAAATATTTACTGTAAGTCAGCAGATAACTGTTTATATTTTATTAGATGTCTATCAGACATGAATGCCCACACCCCCATACATATAAATATCATTTGAAATGTTACACGATACGACCTATGACACTTTAACCTTGACTGATAACATCTCAATGTAAGGTGTAGAACTACCACTATGGGGTAAATATGAACCTATTTTCAGAACAGGACAGGATGTGATGGACATAAATGAGGTCAGGGTAGCCTTTAATCATGAATAGAAAACAAACCAAATCTAATCAAGTTAAGGACTTTTTGTTATCATAACTTGGTGTAAATAAGAACTTAATCTGTTTCGATGTTCATTGGTAATTATGTTCACAAGCTACTCAAACTTGGTTAAGTGTCTTCAGAAAATGGCTAACAATCAGATGGACAATTGATAATGTTATCTCAATAGTGCTGTGTGGTCAGTATCATACCATAGCCTGAAGGTCAACTTGTGGGTTCCAGTCAGAGTCGTACAGGATGACACAGTCTGCAGTAGCCAAGTTGATTCCCAGTCCACCAGCTCTTGTACTCAACATGAACACGAATTTGGTACTGCCTGGCATGTTGAAATCATTGATTGACACCTAATGAAACAAGATATTGATAAACTTAATTAGCTTATACCATCCATGTAAATAGGGAAATCAATCACAGAAAACAGATATTAATACATAACATTCAAAGTAAGTAGCTTTATAAAAGCTGAAAAACTGACAAATTCTGTAACTGAATTATTATATTATAGTATTTTGTAAGATATTAATTAATACAAACACAAGTGATGCCTCCGAAAAAACCTGTTTCCCCATTTGGAATGGAAATAATTGTTTAGAAAAAGTTTCCCAAAAACTTCTAAGCTAAAGTTGGTGGACAAAACTGATATTCTATAATGCCCATTAAAATTTTGTAAAGATATTATATTAGCTTTGAAATATCTGAACGGAGTAGATTCACTTCTAGGCCACCAACAAACTACAGAATGTGTTGCTAAATGTAGTGCTTTTAAAGACCATTTGACATGATGTAAGGAGGACAATGTTAAACGTACTTAGACTCAGACAATAAGTTTCGGTCATAATTTCAATATCAATCATCACAAATTTTGTATTTTAATAAGGCTAATAGCTTACTGTTCTGTCTTCATGGGGTGTGCTTCCATCCAATCGACAATAGTTGTAGTTTTTCCAGAAACAATAATCCTCGAGGATGTCAAGTACTCTGGTCATTTGACTGAAGATCAGTACTCTTGAGCCTAAAGTAATAAATCCATCTCATTACCTTACCACTTCAATCATAAATAGCATATAGCTTGCTTTTAATATTTTCCATTTGAATTGTAAACAAGGCATTGCATACGATACAAATCCCCTCGCTCCCATTTTTAATCAAGTTGTGTTGCATCTAAAATTTCCTGAAATAGTAAACGTGGCCTTAACATTGACCCTGGCACACTGAGACAGGAACTTGTTAAAGATAATATGAGAAGTTTGATAAAAAAATATGTTAAGAAATGAAGTTGCAACAGAGATGACAAAAGTGAACATATGTATGTATGTATTACATATGTACAAATGTTTACTATACTAAATTGAACACTATATCCTCTCCATGGTCGCTGTGAGGGGATAACAAACAATAATAACTACAACACTGAATAAGAATTCTCCTTCACTAATGAAGCTAAAAAAAATAACGAAATTTTAAAAATTCAAATTACAGTTAAAGATGCACTTTTTAGGGTTTTTCTTATAGTATTGTACATATATAACTACCCTGACAGGGTTTACTTACCTTGGGCTTTCAGTTTGGGCAAGAGTTTATCCAGGATCACCATTTTACCACAGTTATCCACCAAGTGTTGATCTGTGGTGTATGGCGGACCTACAAAACAAAGTTAAAATATTACATGGTGTCTTCCACAAACTTTAATGACTAAGCATCTAAAACATCCAGAAGACCATATGTTAGAATATTCCAGTAAAACACTGAAATACATTCAGTTTCTTCATTTTTGAACTCCTGTTGTGGAGGTGTGTAAAAAGGTTGCTTCAAGTACCAATTATTGAACTGAACATTTATCCAACAGACAAAATGCTGCATGATAAATGGAAAGCAGTAAGTTGAAAACTACTTCATACAAAGCTTAACAGTTCTATGATAATTTGTTTAATACGCAAATTGTTGTTTTATATGGTTAAATCACTATTGTGCTTCCATGACTAGGATTTCATGTTCTTCCTAAAACAGATAACTGGATGATGCTTGATATGTAGAAGACAAGAAAATGCTCCTAAGTTTGTTTTAGAGAAATCAATTTGTTGACAAGTTGTTTCTGATTGATGTGGATACTCTCTGTTTAGCTTTCCTACATACCAGGCTCTGCTCCGTCAAATAGATATGGATGGTTTGCACATTTCCGCAACTGCATGAGAATATTTAGCAATCTCATCTTGTCACTTTTACCAGCACCATTAACAACATCAATATCCTTCATCAGGATCTTCGTATACCTGCCAAATCAGATAAACATGTTATAAGCTTCAATTGTGTTGAAAGGTTGGTAATGTAGGTGTTCAGAATAATATACAGACACATTAGACCGAAAGAATCAATCAGAATTTGTAAGCAATTTAGATGATTATTTTTTGTGAAACAACTGATGAGATGTACAAACCAGTAGACAAGAGCATATGGAAAAATCTTGGTATCTTCCAAGGACACAAGAGTTATTGAAATAAAAACATAAATACTTAAGAAAATATTACTTTTCTATTCCACAAAGACAAAAATAATTAGAAGCAAAGGAAAACCCTTACCATTCTCTCTGCATTTTACTGAGCCCTACAAAGATCTTCACTTCCTTTTTCGGCAACAATTTTTTTTCCACTTCTGACTTTATACGTCTCAATAAAAAGGGTCTTAGGACCTGTAATTGTGAAATTGAGACATATCATGACTATGTACAACTCATATTATTAGTCTTAGAAGAACAATGAAGTATAAAACAAAACAATGAGTCAGTAAAACCTTTATGCCTTGTGTCATTAATGTTACAGCAAAAAAAGCATTGTTTTTTGGTCTAACTTATTAATATCTACTTGAGTTATTGACATTCTGTATCCTATCAAAATGTACCATATTGTAGGTAAACATTGTGAGATGTACTGGATTATGACATAGGTGTATTGTTACAGTCCTAAATGAGACATATCAAAGAGGTTCAGGGGATTATATAACATGGATTTAAGTAGTAGACAGGGGAAACAATTCTGTACAAAAATGAGAAAGTATACCCTTACATCCCTTCCCCTAAAACTATGGCCTTAAAAATGCTTGAATATCAGTTTAAAATGTTCCCAGATTTTCTGATCCAATTCCTTAAAACTTGAAATATCAATATATGGTTCATTAACAATGGATTAGATTGTAAAAATACTTACAATGTGCAGTCTTTCCACAAGCTCTTTGTCACCAAGACAACTGTTTGTATTAAACCAGGAATCAAAATCCTACAAAAGCATGTAAACAATGACTTTCATGATGATCTGTCGATGTTGTTTGACATTTTGTATTAACGAGAAAACTTGACTCTTAGGGACATCTATAATGCACTACAGCATGAAATTTAACAGATCTACCTGTCTTATATTACATGATTGAACAGGACCCAATGAATCAAAGCACTGCAAATTAGATGTGAACAAGTGATGAGTAGCATAAATTGAAACAGAATAATTCTAAGATTCTTCTTCAATTTATAACAATTTTCTCCTCCTGAATCATTATTTATTATTTTGATAATGCTGTGACATTTAATATTCCATACAGAAGTTGAAATATCTGGACATGGTTTTTTCTTTAAATGATTGTAATGCAATCATCTGATAATATCACAAAGTTTACTTTGAATGTCTTGATGCTGAAATTCTTTCAAGATTATAAGTTTTGAACATCTCTTTACTGAATCTTAAGTGTCATGCCGTAATTCATTGGAACCTGTATTGCTACATGTAATTGACTGTTGTGACCTTTAATGAGGGCCAAGATGAAGTATATTTTATATAAGTTGATAAGCAAGCAAGTTAAGATACAGATAATATAAAGACACATATCATTACTCCATCCATCATGTATTATGGTTGAAAGTTATATCACCAGGTATACTCTAATATAAACATGTTTGCTAAGTGAATAACTACCGAGCAAAGCTATTTCTGTCTTCAAAAATTAAATCCAGAAAAACACTAAATATTCACCAGTTCCTTTTTGCAATAAAATATGAAAAGGAAATAATGATAGTAATAATAACAGTTCCATACTAATTGCTATCATCGAGAAACAATACATGACAAACCTTTTGCATGAAACAAATTGATTGGATAACTGTAAACGTTATTCATTATGAATGTTCTCATTCATCAAAAGAGTGCATTGTTCTTCACTGGTTGATCACTTACATCTGAGGAATTGAACACATCAGGTAGAAGAAAGTTGAGTAGAGACCACAGTTCATGAAGGTTGTTTTGTAATGGTGTTCCCGTCAACAATAGTCGATTTGCAGACTTGAACTCTCTGACAATTTCTGATAGCTGTAAAAATAAAACATGTTAACTTTCAACTTCTGGCATTTTCTCCAAGAACTTTTTCATTATCTCATTATTATGCTTCAATCTTAAAGTGATCTTATAATCTTAATATTGAATAATGATTTTGAAATAATTCAACCCCTTACCTTTGATTTCTCATTCTTGATTCTGTGAGCTTCATCAATAACAAGATATCGCCAGTTGAACTTCTTGAAGACAGATTTCTCCCTGATGACCATTTCATATGAGGTGATACAGACATCCCACTCACCTGGCATCAGGGTGTCACGGATAAAGGTAGCCTAATATATATAAATATACCAGTGTTTTATAATTCACAAAACAAACTTGATATTAAATGCATCTTGATATTGGTAAGTACATCACTGTTATGACCAGAAAAAAAGGTGAAAAATGGAGTCTATTGTTAAAAGTATGAAAAATGATAAAATCTTCATTCAACATCTTTCCATTACATTGGCATCGGGTAAAAGTTTCAGTAGGTATTCATACGATGTTATTAATTGACAAATAAATTTACTTATGCTATAAACCTAGAGACAATGGCTTTGACTTTCAATATCCTCCAACAGACATACCCTCTGTTCAGCACTTCCTATAAGGCAGACTGCTCGAAGACTTGGGCACCACCTTTTGAATTCACACACCCAGTTGGCAAGGGTAGATTTGGGACAGATGACAAGATGAGGAGATGGTAGATGCCGATAGTGTTTCATGTAGCCCAGCAATGATATTGTTTGTAATGTCTTACCAAGTCCCTGTAACAGTAACAAAACAATGAAGATCCTGTATATCTTGGTAACATGATACAAACGTACAAAAAAAACCATGTTACAGCAACAGGCGATAAATCTAGAGCAGAACAGACATGAAGTGAAATGCTCCTGCTAACATGATAAAGGTGACCACCTGAACTCCTTCTGGATGTTAATATCTTATTGATAGTCTTGTAAAAAGCTGAATTTATTTGGTTTAGGGAAGCTTCATACATAATTGTCCATCTCCTCTTCAACACATATTTAATTAATTACTTTCAGTGTATTATCTGCCTTAGGGGAGACTGCCTTAACTTACTGCTATTCAATTAATTAGAATCAGAAATCACTTAAGCTGTGTAATTTTCATGTATATGACCAAACAAACCAGAAGAAAGCCACTGGCAACTATATCAGTAAGACTTTTGCTTATGCATATGTGTAATACTTAAATCTAATTACTATAATATAATTGTTTTGATTATCTAAAGCTGTATGAACATTTTCCCTCACTGGTCTAAAGCTTGATGTTCTGTTTATAGTTTGTATAATTAAAAAATAAATTCAACAAGACAAACATTTTATTTCGCTAAAATTTTCAGGCCTAACCTAAATAAATCTAATTACTGAAATATAACTAATATAACATCTAAATCAAAATACATTTTCCCTCAGAAGTCTGAAACTTGAAAGTCTGATTATAGCATATCTATAATTGAAAATGAATTCAACATGGCAAACATTGTATTTCCCTAATGTTTTCAGGCCTAATCTAAATAAATGCATGTGCTTTGCTGAAATTCTTTAAAACTTTCTCAAGATTTCTAAGAAGCAAAATTCAAAGTGTCACTGACAAACAGACAAAAGGTCTTGGAGGGATCTTGGTGCCCACCATTGTTTTGTCTTATTTATTCCTTAAAAGTTTAATACACTCTTTTCTATTCATTCCCATGTTCTTGCTTTTTTATTACAAGAAATTTGAAAACTCATCTAAGAAATAGCGATGATTATCTTTAATGGGTAATTCCAAGATAGACACTTCTCAGCCATTTTGGTTTTCTGACCAGTTACAAAATCAAAAAGGTGCAACCAGGGAACAGAGAATGTACACACAAAATTTGAGAAAGAGCCATCCAGTAATTGTCAGAAAATACAGATGAATTCTCATTGGCGAAATTTCTCAAGAAATAGCAATAACAATAATTGTTTAAGGACAAACACAATAAAATACTTAAATAATTACATAGAAATTATGTGACCATGTTTGAATTTATCTACCTCTCTAGGACACTGATAAGAGTAGTACAAAGACTCAAATCTACCATATCTAAAAGTACTTACCATTTCATCAGCTAGAATACCATTGATACCATTTTCATACAGAGAAATCATCCAGTTCAATCCACGTACTTGGTAGTCCCTCATTTCTCCTGATTTGACGTCTAAAAAAATCAAATAGGTATTCTGTACATCAGGGTTATTTACTTTTAATGGAGAAGTTGTTTATTTTTGTTCAATAAAATTTTACCATGGGTGTATATGAGCTTGGTGTTTCTAAACCCTCATAGTTGTCAAAGTTTGTAACTTGATATTTTTCAAGAAATGCCCTTTGTCAAAGAAACATGTCCTTGAGATACAATGGTTAATGATACTTAAACAGAAAAGCTTTGACAGGAACTCTTTTGCTCTTGATCATAAGAGTCATTGTCTTAAGTTGCAGTCTTTACAGTTTACAGAAGTAGCATAAAACAATCTTTCCTCTATTTGCTCACCATCCTGGTTAACTTTAAATTCAGGATGGAGCATCTCAAAGGTTTACGTACATCCAAGCACTGTATAATTCTATCTGAACCATTTACATGGTTTGATTTATGGTAACCCATTAAGGATTCATTGTTTTCTCTTATCCTGGACAAGTACTAGGTGACATTCGCCTTTCATAACCATATTACATCAAAAATGTCAAGCACTGCAAATCATTCATCATATGGTGGGCTAGATAGGGGATTCCCAACACTTACTTAGAGGTGGATCAATTCCGAATCTTATCAGAACCTAGTATTTCTACTAACTAATGAATAAAAATAACTTACATGATGGAGAGGAATCAAAGCGGTATACACTGTTCTGAACTTTTTTGCTTTCTGTGAGCAGCTCCTCATCTTCCTCCTGTTCAGTTCTTCGATGTCTATGACTGTAAATTTTAAAAGCACCCATAAAATTTAATATTGATAAGGCCAAGCTATAATTTTAAATGGTCTTCTGAAATTGATTCAGTTACAATCACATACAGATCATTATTGCAACTTTTGTATCAAAGCTCATTCTCACTTCTTATTGAAAGTTTCAGTAAAACGTTCTATTGAATCCATCTCCATATTGGAATGTATCTCAAGATGTATACATAAGCCACATGATCAGACTGTATAATAAATTTCATCGCTGCTGTTGTATTAAAAATAGCAGTCTTAAAATACAAAAAAAAAGAAAAAAAACATTTTTTTTGGTTGCAAAATCATGATTCACATTCAGGTTACTTGTTTATTAAAATTGAAACTTTTCAAGGATTCAAAGATCTTGAGTTCTTGACAATTTTTCAAACCCATCATTTTCTTTTGGTCTAAAATTTCATTAGTAATCCTTTTTTTAATTTTCTCTCTCCTCTCATGCTGAGAATTTTGTAATCTAATTGCTGGACCTGTATTTTCTGAGAAATTAAGAGTTAACATGACAACATTTAACAAGGATCTAGATGCTAACACCTATCAGATATATAACATCCTGGCCTCCCTTCTACTCATTACAGTTAAACAAAAAAAACAGAGGCAGATATTTCAGTGTGACACTTATTACTATCCAAAGTCACTGAAATGTATTTCCAAACCTTGTTCATCTTTTACAACATCACATTGCCCTGAGTCTATATCAGTTTTATGCCCACCTTCTATTGCCCATTTAATTGTTAATTAAATGCGATATTTTAATGTAGACTTATCAAAGATCATTTGAATCATTTTGTTAGTTTCAGACCAACTTTATTTCTTAAAACATTATTTTCTAATTCATCTAGCTACGACATTCAAAAACAAAGTCCAACAACAAATGATTAATCTCTCTATATCACATACTCTCCAGATGTTGCAAGTTTCTGTTTTTCATCTTTTTTTGTCTTTGGACGACCTGGTTTCATTTTCAAGGGACTTGTTGGTGTTTTACCACCTTGTGGACCTGCTCCAGTTTGCATGAAATGTGAAAACAATTCTGTCTGTTTGAGCAAAAACTCAAATCTGTTTCCCCGGTCTGCTTCCTGTCAAAAAAAATTATAACAATCGGCAATGAAAAATGTATACCTGTTCACAAGTCTTTACAAAATGCATCAGTTGAGAAAAAAAGAGGTATATTGGGCCTGTGTAATTCACATAGTATTCACCTTACTACAGAGAACATTATACACCTATGCAGAGCATAGAATCACTTTCAGGCAAGTGAAATGAAAATCACAATATAACAATTTTCAGTTTCACAGCTGAGCTTTGATATTAATCAAACCTTTCCAGATGATAATCATTGCTTTAATACAGGCTTGTGTTCATACAAAATAGGGAATGCTTGTGCAAAATACAACTCCTTTACAATGCACTTATAACTTTCACACCAACTGTCTGCCATAGATTCAATCAATCTGGGGCATGGAGACTTACAATCTTTGCATCAAATTCCTCTTCTTCCCCTTGGGGTTTTGGGGGTGACTTCAGAATCACTACTGGTGCCTTCCCTGGGGGCTGGAAACAAACACAAGCATATATAATTCACAAAAAAAAAGAAAAGAAATGCACAAAGTTCCCCCTGTTGTAAGGAAATAATGGAATATTTGGTCAGGTATTACATCAAGAATGATCTCCCTTCTTGACAATCTACCCTAAAATTAGCGTGACAATGTCATTGTCTAACTTTGGGAGGTTTTTTAGTCCAAATGATGCGGTGTGATCAAGCCAAGCCAGATTTTTTCAAACAAATAATTTCAACAGTACTCTAATTTCAGCCACATTAATTTTTGCACATTGGCATTTTGATTTCGCCATTGACCAAGAAGCCATGCTGAACGCAAATTCAGAGGGATATAGCAATTGTGATATTGATGGATGGTCATAGCCAAACAGCTGTCGCACTACAATTAACTATGTCTATAAGTTTATATGCTACTGGGTAAGTGTTTCATTGTTCCAAGAGCAGTCGTCCGTTTGTAATGACCGCATGGTAAGACAGGACGATTTGACTGTTGTACTTGTGCAACAAAATCAACACTGTTGTAGAGATTGCGTCACATACCTTAGGTACTCGTGACAGACCCATTTGTGTTCAAACTGCCAGGAACTGCTTGCATGCCCAGAGAATTAATGTGCGTCAACCTATGTCAGACCACCTCTGACACAACGGAGATGGCAAGTGCTTCTCGCCTGGATATGCAGACATGTCGGGAATAAGTTTGGGATTTGTTGGTGAAGGCGTGTGAAGCTCACCGACCAGTCCTTTCACTTCTCCGATGCCATAACTTAATTTTTCAGCAAGACAATGCTCGATCGTATCTTCCCCAGTCTGTTGTGATTTTTACATGGCAAACAATGTTCAGCTTCTGCAATGGCCCCCATATAGCCTAGATATGTCTCCCATTGAGCATGTGTGGGATGAATTGGACAGGCATGTAAGGAAACATCACCCCCCCCCCCCCCGCCCCCTCCGTCCCCCAACTAACCACACCCAGCATTAATACAAGGATGAACAACCATCCCTTAAGGCAAATTTATATTCTCATGAATTCAATGCATAGCAGAATCCATGCTGGGACTTGTGTGATAGGTGCCCAAACCAGGTACTGAAGTGTCATTTTGTTTTCTGCAGGTATCCCACTTTGGGTAACTACTGATGACACAAGTGACATCACATCAAACAGACTTTGAGTTGAGTATAGTATAAGCAGTAAGTCAACTGAAAAAGGGGCCATATCTAGTCATGGAAACTGACTGTTTACCTTGCAAAATAAATGTCATTTTCCAAAATTGAATATTATCTCCCTGACGTTCTTCTATCTTTCCCAACATAGAAGTGTGTAAAGACTGAATGGGTATTAGTTTGAATCCCAGCAGAAGCAGGATGTTATTCATTGCTCCTTCCTATTACCAATTTGGTGATGTTGGCCACTCCAAAAGGTAGAAGCTATGGGAGACTGACATGCTTCATTGGAGATATTGAACCTTGGTCGTCCTTGTCTTCATGGTTGAAGACGTGAAGGAGGGTGTAGTGTAGTCATTGATAGTACAGGTCGCCTTACTAGCTTCGGCTAGCGGGAATTTCCCATTAGTCGAGCAGTAGAGTGTCCAACTAGAGACCGAACTCCACCAGGGGCAGGCCATACGGCGTTTTTCATTACTCCTTCCTATTACAATATGATTCAATGAAGGCACTGCAGTTAACTGTTCGTGAAAGTGAAAGTCGCCGATAAAAATGACAAAAGTCTTAAATTTTACTACCGACTGATCGTAATTATTGACATAATTTGTTAGAAGACCTCTCGATTCTGAAAATCACCAGTAGAGTGACTTTGCCAGAGACGTATATAGTTATATATGTCTCCGACTTCGCCAAATGGATTAATTAGAGTTTACCTATATTTGGAATTTACCTTTTATTTTGTTATGACGATAGGAATGATAAATATTGAAAGGTCTACTATATTTCCGTTCAACGCAGCAACGTATTGGTAGGATTAATGCATGAAAGTAAATTTAGTATCGTCAATGGTTTCATTTTCTAAAATTCTTCTAAACGTTCCGATATTTTGTGAATTCTACGTTTATTTTGATTACCATGAATGAGTCACTTTGGTCCATAGCCTCGTCGTTGCTGTCTGATTCTGACTCCGACATCTTGATGGTTTTGTTTTTCGATTTTCCACTGTTTTGGCCCCCGTTTACTGTCTTTGTCCCGATGTCTTTCGAAACACCGGCTCTTTTGGCGGGGGGATCATAAAGCTATGATTATAAATAATTTGACAATTATTTCACTAAATATGATATATTTTTGTAATAATATGATAAATTAGAAGCAAATATGATATGAATTTTAATTTCTAACGATAAACACGAATGATATACAATGAATTTACGACGGAAAAAAACGAAGGGTGTCTTTCAGGGGACCTAACTCTTGTACGCAATATTTAAGGTTACACACCACTATTACGCATATATCTACAATGTACAACGCTGAAACACAATATTCATCAGTTTTATTCGTAAATAATTAATAATAATAATAAAAGTTTTGTCCAACGAAATAAGAAATCATTTTTATAAAATATACGCCACATGAATAATATACAAACATATTAGTATCTAAATTGATTCAGTAAGTAAGTAAATGTTATATTACTAGGTACCTAGGTCATATTAAAAATAGCACTGACCTCAAACTAAATCCAGCTGGCTTTATCTTTATAAATCGTTAATATAAGTTTTTATAACAGGAAAAATCTCATGGAAATAGTTTTGGGAAAATATGATTTGGCATTCTACATGTTAGATAAATAAACGAATAAAATAAAATACATAAATAAATAAATAAGCACATATCTGCCTCCATTGGAAGTAAGATATTTATTTTTTTGTGGGACGCTAGCGAAAGATGTATCTATATTGAATGCATTGTATAGCAATACAAACGGCTAAACAGTACTGATTCGCCAAATGTCCTACCCGAAGTGAAAACTTCATCTCAGACAATTTTGACCCCAATAAAAATTATGAAAAATAAACAAGTTCTCTGTAACATTTTACAGGTTGCTATGATAAAACCTTTAAAAAATGTGAAAAGGAAATAAGTAAATTTGCATTTGTAGATGTTTCAGTCACCTGATCGTTTTAAAACTGATTTATGTAGTCCATGTTAATTCTTGTAGTTCTTGATCAAGCGTAAATTGAAAATATCTGGAAAATCCAATTTGCATATTTAAAAAAAATCATTTAAATATGTTATTAAATTTGGACATAGTGACGTTTAAAGGCTCACTTTTTAAAAGCAAAGACACGCCCAACATCCCCCTTTGGTGTATTTCTTATATGTGTGTCGTGAGTTGTCTATGTGGATGTAGAGTCATTTGCATGCATGGTGCTGTTTCACTTAAAATTCAATACAACGAATAAAACCAGCCTGTGAAGAGGTATTCATGTTATAATAATCAACTACGTAGCAATATTTTCACGGAAAGGCTAAAATATGGTGAGATTTTGAAGATATTGGGTTCTGGCGTAGCGGATCTGTTTCACATACCGTTCAATATACGGTACCTATCCCGTGATACATATTGATACAATGTAAAAATAATTAAATAAAATTAGTTGAACGAAGGTCGAAGCCGAAATTTAATACCACAATTTATAAAATGCAATGCCCGACATTAGTTCACCGTCAGATTTCATTGATATTGTTAAGTTAGTGTATTTTGAAATGAATGGTTTTGAAACACCGCAATTAAGATTTGTCCTGTTGTATATATAGAATACAAAAAACGTGTTTACATCACGTCTTCAAAACGTTTTACATGTAATTGGGTTTCTTGGGTAGAGGCACGGACTTTCGCACATCTATGACCAAGACCATGTACATTGTTATTATATTGTAACAACCTTGGTGTATATAGGATTGTAAATCAACAGAAAAAGATTCTTGACCATTTCCTACACTACGTATGTAAGTGCTAGTACGCTACTCATTGGTCATTTGTCTGATGAAGGTGACCTTGTAGTCATCGAAACGTCATACTATTATCTTCTACTGGTTATGGTATAAGAACTTCTATTCCATTACAACTTGATAAGTAGAAGAAAACCGGCTGGCTGTGATCTTGGATTTTTGGTTTTAGGGCCATTTTAAGTAAAAAATGTTCAGAAAAGTTTAAGAACAGGATAACTTCGTGAAAACAGAGATGTAGTCTGTATACACATTTTAAAGTTTTAGGAAAAATAAAGAAATTGAATACACAATATTGCTTCAAAAGATCGCAAATGTCAAATTTCTTAAAAACTGGTTCAAAACCAAATGGTCAAGATCTTGAGAATCCTCGAATACATAGAGAATCGATCTGTCAAATTTCATGAATCCCCCGAGCACTCTTTTCAAACAAATTTCTTACATCTTGTCTTTTTCCACAAAAACTGCTAGTGTACAATTTATTGTGTGAAAACTGCTGGATAGATGCATCTTTGTATATCAGTGTATATGTCAAAATATTTTCCAGGTTCCTTGCTTACTGTATTGTATCTTATCAACAATTAGGATTTAGACATGGCGATTCACCCATTAATCTACTTCTTGCTCTCACTCAGGAAGTAAGATTTCATATTCAATTGGTAAAGCATTTGATCGCGTTTAGCATAAGTGCTTTCCAAGTTTTCTTGCTTTGAAATTCGGAGCTCAAGCCTAAAATGGTCCAAAACTATCTCTATTATCGCTAAAATAAAAAGGAGTTGTTATCAACGGAAAATTTACGATCTCAGTAAAATTGATGAATGTTTAGTAAATTTTAAACCTACCAAATCTAAAACCTAATTGATATCTAAGAAAACTAATATTTCTTAAAATTCATCCTCCCGTAACCATTAACAATACTTTACTTGGCTTGGTAATATTAACTTTATTAAATCGAAGATTTCACAAAAGCCAAAAAAATTTCCATGCAAAATTAAGTTCAGTGTGTATTGCATTCCTCGTTGAATTTTGTATTTTATTTTATCTATTTTATCTTTATTCATCTACGGTGATATGATAGGGGATTTCTTTATAAATACGCAATTTGGCATTTTAGAATAGAGGATGTGTGTATTTTATTGGCGGAACTTTGCTGACTGGTAGAGTGAAACTTGTTTTTGAGACAGGCGGACTTCCTTTAGAGCAAATACGCAACATACTAAAATTACGCATTTCCGTAAAATGACATCTGGTCTTCTCCTTCAGTATCTCGAACAATTCTTCCTCAGCGTAACAACCATGATTACAATATTCGTGTTGGTAAACACTTTCGTCCTCTTGCTTGTCGAACAAGTCCTTGCATGAATTTTTTCTGTCATTCTTAAGTATCTGGAATTCTTTAATAACCAAATTGCAAATCATTTAAATGCAAAAAGTACCATCTTATTTCCATAGCCGTAGAAGACGAGGTCAGATTCACCATGCAAGACTGAGGATGAAGCGCAGTTCACTAAGGTTTTATCTATATCGTAGAAAACTTTTAACAATCCACTGTTCTCTTTGTAATCAAAAGGACGAGACCAAGGAACGCTTTTTATTACAATGTCGACATTTTCATCATATATTGTACATTTATTGGTCTTGTTCTTGATCTTACTTCGAAAACCAAACACGATGCAGAATTACGTAACCAATAGAAAATGAATCATTTCACTAACAAAACGCAGCAAAGCACGAATCTTATAACTGTATATAACAATATAACAATATTCAAACATATTTAACGGCAATGTATGGACAGGACAGACAATATGATTCAATAATTATTATAGAATGTATTGCTGTACACATGTTGAATCGTTTTCATACATAAACATCATTCAGTGGAAATAAAAGTACGCATAGACATTTATACTTTTTTGACGACACAACTACATGGAATTACGACGGAAGGACACCCTTCGTTTCATACTGAATTTTGATTTTGTAAAGATAAATGTGTTATCACATGTTTCAGTGTGCTTGGCTGGCTTTCCATGAAGTGTTTTGACGTCTTGTATGAATTTAGGCACGTCGGACACCAAAATCAGACCCAACAGTAGAGCGATGAATATTAATCCGATACTGCCAATTGTTTTTGATGAAGGTCGATTATCGTTGGCGCTGATAAATTTATTCCGGTATGACGTCAGGGTTTTAACATCAACCGTATTCTCCTCTTTTATCTCGACAACTAGTTGTTCAATGTATTCAGGGCTGATATATACAGCAGTGTTAACGTCGTTAGAGACAGATGACGTCACGTCTCCTGTAATGGAAGAATAAATACAATAATATCAATAAAGATCCCGTAAATACATTTCACATACCAACAGAATCTTACATGGGTCTGTTTCTTGGACAAGGGTATCCCAACCGGAACGTACGAGTTTTGTTGGTTATCACGAGGTTTATCAAATTATTACACGTCGAGATAACCCTGTCCGCGGAAAAAAAACCCACGTCATTTGAATAATTTTCTTCAATACTAAAAAGTCAGAAATTTTAAGTTGTTTTGAAACTTATTTATCACGTCATCTTCATAGGAAACCTATTCCCCTGATTTGTGAGATGGTTAGGCTACGTAAAATGATGACGCTACTCGATTATGAGTAACGTCACAGCACGTGCAATTCATCATACCGGAGGAAGAGACAGAGAAATCGTGAAAAGGTAAAATTGGAGACAAATCTGTGAATGATGGCAAAAGACACACCTCACAAGTATTACAAATGTAGGTTGTCTCAATGCACAAAATATTTGTTTTATCAGCGATTCTAATGACGAGTACTTGTTAGAAATAAAACGTTACAAAGTGAAACAGTTATTTTATATCATAATTATGATAAACAAACAACTTCACACATCAGCAGATAACTTGGTATACGATGACGTCACTCTTGGGAAAATGTATTCTAGTAGCTGAAAGAACGACACAGAAACAGTCTTTTATTCAGAATTTAAAAATCATTTGATTAAAATGACGAAGAAATCTTCAGATGGTTTACACTTAATAACGATTTGAATTTCGAAACCTGTTTTGTTTGCTTTAGTTGCTAGAATAAAACAATCGTTTACTTGCTTTTCATATGAAATGAGTATTCAGTATAATCAAATATGTAAACTATCTTGAACATTACCCTCAGCAGACTGTGTTGAGATGATAGTCGTTGTTGGCGGAGCAGGTTCCTGGTAACCTAAGTACGAGGATATATTGATTGTTTAAAACTAAATTTTAAAATATTATCTCAGTATCGGTTCCATATTTCAACGTTAAAATTAGTTAAATGAAATAATCAAAGCTTTCAAATAGATCTTATATATTAAAATCAAATGCCCCAACGAAGTACGGTCATTATCAATCTATGATTACAGATCAGAGAATTTTCAAGTGGCAAACTAACACACGATTATCACAATCAACAAAATATATTGTACTTACATGGTAAATCTGTAAAATTATAAGTAATATTTTGGACGGGACTCGTCGTGACATCAACTGTAAAAAAGAAACATTTCTTTATATTGAAACTTAAACTGTGATAGTTTTTTTTTGTATTTAACAAACACATGATAGATTCTACAATAAATTTCAAAAACTATATCATTATGTTTTTATCAATGTCTGGTATCTTAACGATTTCCTCATTATAGGCCTAAATTTCTGTAAATATACTAACTTTGCTCATTTTGGGTTTTCACGTATGAAATGGTATCATTGCCAACGTAGGTAAGAGTGAATTCGATGGGATAAAGAGATATATCACGTTCCGATATGGCGCAAGTAGAAGCGGTAGAGTTGTGCTCGCAATAGAACCGATGATGGGAATAGCAATAGGATTTACAGTCTTCCAGTGTCGAATTATCTTTGACTACGATATACGTCAATTCATCCTTGGAAAGTTTCGCCATACCTATATACTCCTTCAAGTATCCAGTGCCTATCGTAATAAAAGACAAAGTAGACTTAAATGATACAACGTTTTCATTGTGTTACAAGCGGCAGAAATAAACATTCACCACGACAAACATACTTTGTAGGACGGTACGATTACATGTTAAAGAGTCCCTTTCAAAACAATTAAGGTTTTTACTCTTGTTAAAACGTTATACCGCTCATGTAGTTATAGTTATAGATGATTATTGTACATGAATTAAAAAAAGTTGTATTTATAGTATAATACTGTTAATACCGGAGATATTAGCTGTTACCTTTAATGTTGTATTTAAAAGAATCTCTTTCAGGAGCAATGGAATTCTGCCAATGCACCAAGTTAATTAAAAGTAGGTGGTAGTTGCAGCACCTTGAGTGACTACACATGAAATAGGATTATAAATTTCGAAAGGTCCATAGGGCCTGTGCTGCAACCCATTTAGTGTCGTAACCATAGGAGTATGACAGGGTTTACTTTTTTTATCTGAAAAAGTATTAAGACCACAGCGGACATTACCAAATGATACACCATTTGATAATCAGGGATCAGTTTGAGAATATGATGGTAAATATGTATCAAAATATTGCAAAATGAAAAAGAATCATAGTTCCAAAATTTAAAAAGTATATTTTTATTAGAATTAAGGGGACTTACCTATAGTTTTGCTGCAAATGAATGAATGACGTTCGAAACACGATGCTGCGTACCAAGTGTAATCTATTGGACGAGGATTGGTTGTTGTGTTAAGTAAAGCACACTGTCGCTCGGCAACGTTGTCATTGGCAAAGGTGGTTTCATATGTCAAGGGATTATGGCATTTGGTACCTAAATACCATTTACCATCCAGGTTTGGTTTATGAAAGCCTATCCATAGCGGTTGTCCAACCAACCTGAAGGCAATAAAACAGTAGATATTGTGATTTTCAATAAACTATAGTCAGCTGTTTCAACCAACCATATATCCCAGTTTATAAAATAACTGTAAATCTTACACAGTTGAGTTCCTAGTCTTTAAATTCCATAGGTGTATTATTTCCATTGGTTGCTATGGAAATAACTCGGATCACACATACCAAACATATGTACAGAACAGGATTAGTTTTTGACTGAAAAAAATGATTCGACATGATCTTTGACATACGGAGGAAGCTCAAACGGCCCCTCCACACAGCATACAGGTTATTGCACGGAAATATAAGCGTGAATGTAATGACATCACATGACCACATGATGTCTTATTGTCATGATTTGACTGGCAAAAGTAATTTGGCAACAGACATAGCCCATGACAGCCCTCTCTTCGCTATTATAAACAGATACAAACATCAAACAAATAACGACTGAATACAGTGATAAATACAAAATAGTAACAGTTTTATTGGTCATAATATCAGTCAAGAATCAGTTCGAAAGTCAGCGTGAATATTTACTTACAAAGATGTCTGGTATCAGAATGAAATTATTCATAACTTCATTTAGCAAATAGAAATTATTTAGAAATGTTTGAATGTTTAAAGGAGTACGATCGCTCAGGTCAGACAGAGAAGTAAAAATGCTATGTCTGGTTAGAAAAGAAAGGACAATGAAGAGAGAAATGAAAACAAATTTCAACCTGATGACCACAGGTACAGACAGGTCTATTTATTATGAGGGAATAAAGTAAATTAGAGTTTAAGTTACTTATAGAATTTCTTGGCTGACATAATGTTATATTAACTGGTGTTGGGCATCTATTTATCTATTTCTAATTCTACAGACCTAATGGTCCACTCAGAGAATGGATAACAACAATTCAATACAAATTTAAAATATCACAGTCCGTTATGCATGTAACTCAGACTAAAATATACATTTGGATAATACAAAAGGAACTAGTGATACAATATTCTTTAAACGAACTTTGCCAGAGATAAACAAAACATATCACTGTCTGATGCAAAAGCAAGAGAGATACAAGTGCATTAAGGCCCGTTTAAAACACTTTCTGACGTTTATTCGGCTTTTCTGGATATAAAACTGATTAAAACGAATTGACCGTAGATTACGATTAGGGATTTCAAAACGTATTAGATTGATTTAACATGGACAGTCAAAAAAACTTTTTACGCATTTGAAAAGACTAAAATGTCAACAATGTCAGCGTAAGACATGCAATTGCAATCGACTTGTTCTTTGAAATATAAACAATTTTTTGACAAAATTGCGCTGTAAAATATCAATATAATAAATTAAAGTTTGGTAAGGAGATAATACCTGATCATAATATTCTAACTCCTAAGAGACTTATCAATAATGACCTTAAAACAGATATTTGTGTGTAACTTGAACATGTAGGTTTTATAAAACCGAACAAGCGCATTGCTTTAGAAACTAATTGACATTGTTTTTCAAGAAAATGAATTGTGATCTGTAAAATAAGGGGTGCCGACACATTTCGCAAAAAAATAAGCCAACCGAACAAGCGCATTGCTTTAGAAACTAATGCGGGTACTTAAAGTACTAAAAAGAAGCCATATCTCTCACACACGTTTAATTCTTCAGGTTATCGCCGTTCATACTGTTTTTTTGCTTTCATATTCCACACAGAACACCAATAGCATATTCTGCAGCTTCTCGCACCCTGACAGCGCATTTACGCACTTATAAAAATGACTGTCGTCGGTTTTTAGAAAATTTTACTACAGTGGACTGTTCATGGATAAAAATAAGGAAATGTTTCGGCTCAATTATCGAACTTTTGGTACACCGGAAGGTACCTCACACCAACCGGATGTTGCACCATGGACAGTTACACGCTGGAGTAAGTAGTAAACCGATATTACAAGATACCTTCCACAACATACGATTTAAACTTGTGTAATAATAATCTGTGATTAACTTTGTCAAAAGCCTTTGAAAAGTCAGTATATACCGCATCTAATTCTTCAATACGTGGAGATGAGATTGGTGATATATACAAGAAATAAATAAAATAAAATAAAATAAAAGAGGAAGTAGAGATACTGATTAGAGACTTGATTACATTTACCTGATTTTAGATAAAAATAGCATTAGCCATTTTGAAAATACATGGAAATATATAATCGTTCAATGAATGTTGAAAATGTTGCACAGTGGTACATATAACACATCAGCACACTTTTTAAATACTACTCAAGGAATGCTGTCGTAGCCTCAAGCTTTTATTTTACATCTATTTATGCAAGTGCCTTCTGAACATCAGTTTATTTCAAATCAATTGTGTTCAGAGGGGCAATCAATTATTTTTATAATATATTTGAGGAAGATAACTGTTGTCGTCCGCAAAGAACAAAAATTTGAAGAAAGAAGTTTGAACCCAGAACTGATCATTTGGGACCCCCAGGGGAATGGGACAACAGTGGTATTGTTATTGGTTCTATTACATACAAGAGAAATCATACACACAGATAGCTATACCCAACTGTACTTACTCTGGAAAACGAAGAATCATTTCTTGTCTGATATAAATAAAAGGCACTCCTTTTGATCCGGAATGAGCAATATAACTCTTCAGAGTTGAGCATTCTTCTAATGCATCAAACCAAGAAGCATTTGAGACCACAAGAAGAGTTTCATCCAAATTCTCTCCCCAGGCAGGGTATGCTGAAAGAGACGTCTGGCATGAGTAAAACTTAACACCAGTAATGAATTGGTCAGAAAAATCAGTATTACGCAATATTTTGATAAAGAATTTCTAAACGTTAGTAAATCACAGAATGGCTTTTATCGTAGATACAACGCATTCACAACTCCACAAAGAAGTAATCATACGAGATCAAAGCACTCCATATTCAAATAAGAATGAAGCGACCTTTCTTAAAATGCTTAAACTGCTGATAATGTACAGCAACCTTCAGATATGAACGTATCTTAAGTTATTTGGAATAAGATCTGTATTAAAGAAAATCGCTTCGAATTCGCTTACATTTGATATGATATTATCAACAGAAAATGATATTATAAGTTGTTTACATTTCCTCAGTTTCCTTCTTACTATTCTTATCTGTTGATTATATAAAATAAAAAAATCTATTGCTTTACTAATAGATCTAAATGTTATGATGAAATGACAAGTTTTATCGGATGTGATCTACGTACTCACAAACTATCGAATGTATGCCATGATATTGACTACTGTAAGCACTACTGTCATTTTCGAGGCTATACTGTGGACTGCTGTAAATTCTACTGTCATTTTCTAGGTTATACTCTGGACTACTGTAAGCACTACTGTCATTTTCGAGCCTAGACTGTGGACTACTGTAAGCACTACTGTCATTTTGAGGCTGTGACGTGGACTTCTGTAAGTGCTACCGTCATTTTCGAGACTATGATGTTGACCAATGTATGATTTACTTTCATTTTCAAGGCACTGCCATTTTCGAGGGTATGATGTGGACTACTGAAAGTTCTACTGTCATTGTCAAAGCTGTGTTGTAGACTACTGTAAAGACTGTTATGTTCGCGTCCGTGTTATAGACTACTGTAATTAATATATTCCTGGATTTTGTTTTCGAGGCTGTGATGTGAACTACTGTAAATACTGTTATTTTAGAAGATTCATTTCTTCATTTATTTCGTCGATCGAATTAAATCGCGAAAATTAGAGTCATGATGTATAGATACATAGATGATCTTGAAAATGTTGATTTTATCACTCTTGTGAAAAGCACACACTTTTTGTATAAAAATTTTAAAACAAAACCCTGTAACAACTATTCAAAGAGAATAATAATATCTATTGACTTCAACTTTCAGACGAGAAAAATGACATTCCAGTTTCCCTTTTACGTACTTTCTTGTTGAAATATATAATCGAGTCTTTATTAACTACACCTAACTCGAATTTTTTTTAGGCAAATCTCTATATATTTTTTTCCCTGTCCAATATTAAGCGGAACTCATCTCTAAATCGAAATGTTTGGTGGGTATATAGCTTATAATGGAGATAGAAAAAGAGCCTTGAGGCAGACAAAAGATCATCACTGACATACTACCTGTGACGTTAATAGTTGTATTGATTGGTACCGGATTCGCACCTACATGCTGACCTGAAATAACAACATATATACACATATATAAATTTATGTGAAAAGGTTGTTTTCATATCATCATATCATCAAGCTTCACCGTTTCATCCTCAGTTTCTTCTACAACACAAATCCTAAATTTTTACCTCAATAATAGTTTATGTTATAGAAAATACATTTTTAGTGGTTTTGGACATCATGCTTTGAATCGTACAATCACGTTAAAATGAGGTAAACACTTTTATGATAGGAAGGAGATTATTGTGGTTTTCATATGACTATTCATGACCGAATGTGCAAACCAAAATAACAAATTGTTCAGAAGGACATTGCCAGTTTGAACTTGAATGCCAGAACTTCAGTAACAAAAACTCTCTTCTTCGTTAAACAAAATCAACATCAGGCGCATACTTATCACAATTGGACAATATTAATGATTTGAAAGAACTACGGTTGGTAATAGGAAGCTTAGTTTTGGACGACATATATGTGATTTTATGAATTATTGTGGAGTGTGAAATCCAAGGTGTATCAATGTCAAAAACCGGTTATCTTGCCTTTGAAAAGAGATTTTTAATATTTGTACAAAAGCTGATGTAATGGCGTAATGCAAAATTGGTACTTCATTTAATAAAATGTGACACTTACCTGCCATGATTGACATACAAAGTATGTACTGGCGCCATAGAGTCACAACCATTTCCAACTCACCCAAAATTTACAGTAGTCTTCACTGAATTGCAATTATATCGTTTTAATGAATGATGAAGTAATTTACATTGCTATACACATCCATCAGTCGGTATCGTTGTAAGACATAGATATATATTTTTCCTATACGACTATTTCCCAGTTAAACGATCGGTCCATAATTGGTCTCGCCTCAGCTAAAAGCTATTATCGGATTCTCGGTTTTTTGTTGAAGTATCGTCATAAGCTTAATTGCCTAGCGCATATATTATTATACAGGAAGTATAACTCTATGATAATTTGAAAAGGTTTTCCATCAACACCAGTTAAATCCATGAGAAAGACTGTGTACGAATGACACGTATTGTTGGAAGAGATAACGATCAATGGATATCGAAAGAAGAATACAAAGCTTATTGTATGTGTGCATTCTTATGTTAACGGCGTCCACTAATGACCACCACACATGTCAATACCACAGGTTTGTGAAAGTAATGAAAGACTGTTATTCTCTCATAATAATAAAGCAGGGGAGAATTGTTTTACGGTTGTTATAATGACTTTACTGGGAATATAGTTCTTTGTGGAATATGTAATTAAACGTGTTTAGGTATCATCTGTATTCCTGTTGGTGCTGTTGTTTATTCATGTTCCATTTCGTAGCATTACAAGCATGGATTGGCCTTGATTTACATGGCGCGAGGAGTCGATGAAGCAGAAGGCGCCTGCCGTTTCGGAACCCCAAGACTTATTGCGGTTGTTCTTTTCATGTATTTTCATGTAACTTTCTTCTGTTGATATCTTGCCCAAGTTGCCATGACGATATTTTCACATTGTTGTTTTTATCACAAGGATAATGATAAGATATTATATAACAAAAAATAAACTGCATGTATATGATAAAGATTAAAAAAAGATTAAAATAATCGGCATTGCTTCTAGGATAAATCAATGATTGAAGATCATAATCCAAACTCACATTAAATAAAACTAGGACAAATATGAACAAAACAAAGATCAACACTGTGGCTCATGAAAAAGTATATTAAACCAGATGGGTGTTCTAAAAGGGTAAACGTCTTCTGCTTCATCGACGACATCCAATTATGGTTAATCCAAGTAAGCAATACCACGCTCTCAAAACGAGATCAAAGTATACAACAACGGAACCAAACCTCAGTGTCCTTGAAAATGAAGAGCAAAATACGATTTGCGAATAACACAGTTATATTATCCCTCAAATAGCCTCAAATTCAAATTCGATGAAGCAAAGGAAAAATGTGAACAAAAGAAAGAAGCACGAGTGAGCATTTAGTGTTTTCATGGTGATACCTGCCATGTTACTCTTGTTTAACCCAAGTAATGTCACCTTCCAAATGAACAGAAGCAACAGCAATTCAAGTAATATTTGCTTCATATCGCATTAGGAAATAGAATAGTTCACAATGTGTCCACTATAACGAACGTTAAACTTCACCATAATTTTCTTTAACCTGCTTTTCTCGAAAACGTGTTTTTTTTATTGTCCGCCGACATCTTACACGAAATCGAGATACTGGAAATATGCGTTTGGAATGAGTTATATGAAATAAAACGACTTGAAAGAAGAAATGTTAAGATATCTTTGGAATTCTTTTTTGAATTCTTTGTGTAAAATATAGATATGTTACTGTTTAGCAAAAAGGTTTCAACGGTCGGCATGATCAGTATTAGCTGAATCAACTTGAAAGAAATGGATACAATATTTTTTAATATGATGTACTCTTTATCTGTGAAGTTAATATCTGAAGACTTTGCATCCGATACATTTATGGTAATGCCTCTATCCATGGTAACGAATACTTGTGAAAACACTTTTATTTTGCTCCACCACTTCATGATATTTATTGTTACAATTTAAACAGTAATAACAACGGAATAGATATATCTTTTGTTCAAGAATAATGTAAAACGGGAAGATCAGTAAGCTGTTAATGGGGAATTATTGAGGCGCGTAATGCCTGCATTGTGTGCTGTTTACTTACCCTTCAATTCGACAAAGGTCCTTTGTCTGTTCTGTGCCCTTCACTTTAGTCTTCAAATGACTTAAACTGTTGACGAACATTGACACACCACTCATTGTAAAACAAATAACAAGCAACAATGCCAACATGTAAACAAATATTGATTTAAAGTCAAAATCGATGACACAAGGATACGATACCTTGACAAATGTACACAGAGAGCAATAGCTGTACTTAAGGGCTACATAAATGGAATCAAAACAGATTTGCTGTCGCCATTTTAACATTTGGGATATTGCTCCTTTCGATTCCTCCCTTTCGGCTTTCTCTGTGCTTTATCATCCACTCTTGGCGTCCTTTTGACACCCATCCTCAAAGTACACTGTCTGATGTAAGAATGTTAAATCCAGTTTAAAATGTATATTTTACATTCATCCCCTTAGCAGAGATCATGCTTATGTGATAAAATGAAAATATTTCAAATGTAACATCAGTTTAAGAATAGATCAGGGTGCGTAACGTAATGAATTGCCAGTTATGTATTATGCTAATAACTCTCTCATAATATATATATATATATATATCTCCTTCCAATACCTGATTTACCAAATGAAAAAAACACCAAATCCCCGAGAACACTCATCGAAGACGAAATCCTATTCTTGATTGCCTTACCTGATCAAGGGTTTACAATTTGAGAAGAAAAGACACCTTTTGCGAGAACCTCGGTCTATACGATAAAGAATGGCTACCTTGGTTACATTACCAATGATATCTCCTTGAGAGAACATTTCGCTCAAGATTATCTTCAGTTAGGGAAGGTGGAAAACTACAGGAAGTTAAGTATGTAAATACATCTGTGGTTTCCTAGGCAGGCCAGTTGTGTTCAAACCTTTTAACCACAAAGGAACGCTGCAACAGCAAAATGTAGATGACCCAAATTCTATTATTTCGAGGACGTTTTGCCCTGAACCTATGGTCCACGTAGGCGCATATTAACTGGCGATTTATCCAAATGTTAAGCTACGAGAGTTTGTATGAAGAACACGAGATATTCCGAACCCCCTTCCATTGATTGGAATGTGATATTCAACATAATTATAGATTTAGAGAGTGGATGAAACGAAAGCACGCTGCGTTCGATTATCTTTCAGAATGCATCAAATCTGTGCGGCCTGTCATTTTTCAAATAACTAGCGTTTTGAAATCTAAAAAAGAAAACAAAAGGTAACATTTCTGATGATGATTCAACACACGATCGACACGCAATTTCATGGATGGTTCGTTGACCATTGTCTGCAGCCATTATTATATTTCCGGTATATAAAGGGAAGTAGCCATGTTCGATAACAAAGGAAGCATTACGTGTACTTTATCTAATACGTTCAAAGAAGAAATGCTAGCTAATCATGCTTCAGTATAGCTATTATTCATATTTCCTGTTATTGATAAGGATACGGACATTAATGGAATTGATTTTTCATGAATTTGAAAGGTCCCAAACCCGCTACTCTAAAACTCTCCTATAAGAACATTTATTTTATCCACTTTGTACACTACCATATCTCATCCAATGAACGCATTCGTTCTCTTGTTACAAGAGTTTCGTTTGAAATAAATGTGATTGGCGGTACATTTGTGAACTATTCTGAAACATATTTCATGAAAACACGTCCACAAAAAAGAAATTTATTGAGTGAGCAGCGTCATCTTCCCTTTTTGCTTTAATATAATGAAGACTTCGTCGAAGCAGGTCACACAACCATGCTAAGCACTTCAGTCTCTTTTCCAAAGGGAGCGATGAGGTAACGTCTTCAAATAATAAGAAATTTAGTGACCATGTCCGTCGACTATACGCACTAGAATTGGAAATCAAGAACATCACAAATTCGGCTGGATCAGCGGCTTACCTTACCTCGACCCTTTCCAACCAGGAACCAACAGGTATAGCTTTCAGACAAGCTGTATGACATGCGGGATGAATTTATTTCCCTTATTGTGATTTTTCCGTTTCTGGATAACAAAACCACTGCATCCACAACCTATGATCTTCACGCTCTCAGTTGATTCGAAATTTTTATGGTTATATGTTTCCAATATGACAATTTTCATGCAAGATGTCATCTCAGAAATTAACTCGCAACACTGGGTTTTGATTGCGGAGGAAGATTTATAGAATTAAAATTCTGCTGACATGTCGATATGTTCTTTTTGTTTACTATCTCTGAGTTTACTTACATGTATCGATATCTCGACAGAGTGAAATAAAGTAACGCAACAACTACATGTGTAATGCAGCAAATTCATTTGTTAAAATCATGGATTATCCAAAGTTCAACGATAATTTTCATCATATACGAATGTTAATTGTTAAAATCATTTTGGTGTCATATATATATATAGATCAATTTGAATAGGAAATGTCATTTTCGCAACGATGTAAATTTATTACACAGAATTACGACGAGTAGATGTATTTTTGAAAAATGAAACATCTGCTTGCAATGCTTTACGACTGTCGATAATGTTCCATTGATGTACATCATGACGGAGGTCTCGAATAATATGAGGTATATCAGACATGATGATGAGAATCAGAACAGAAGCCATAAATACAGCGCCCAGGAATCCCATAGCCCTAGAGGAGGGTCGGTTGTCAGGCGCACTCATACGTTTATTTCGATACGATGACAGAGTCTTTTCGTCGACGACGTTTTCCTCTTTTGCTAAAGCTATCCATTGATCAAGTAAACTAGAGTCCTCCCTCGCCATGGTAGTGGCCGTTACAAAGAGGACAGCTGAAAGGAAATATGATTATTTTAAAACTGGATTTACATCTACGACAGACCTTGGCCAAATCTAATAATAGGCCATCAAAGCATTATGAAATATACACCAACAAAAACACAAAACTTTTAAAAGATTTAGAAGATTCATTGAGATATCATGTTATTAAATGCGAAGAATTAATTATCTTGAGGGATCAAGTGTAGACTGCAATGTTTTAATGTTATATTTTACATTGAACATCTAGTGCAAATTAAGTAGACGTTTACACATCGCACACTGTTGTAGAGAAAATGTATACACAGTCTAAAATGACTATGATACATCAGGCGTTTGGTTAAGTTTTTAGGACGAAGTGTTAAGAGTCTATTGTGCAACAGTACATAAGATGGAAAATAAAGATACGATGACTTCCAAGACAGTCTAGAAAGAACTTGATTCTCGGAAAGCATTGTAAAAATACAATAATAATAACTAAAGGTCAATTTCAACAGTGCTTTTCTGACATAATATATTGCTGTATATAAATTGCTGATCAGAAAAAAAGAATACATTATTGTGGTTAATTTTGGAATGCTACTGATTTAATAGATGTTGTCTCTTTTCAGATATTACCATATCTACTACTTTATACTTACATACAACTGGGGTCGCAATTAGTAAAGGTTCAGTTTTATCATCAGTGCTATAATCTGTCCAGGAAAATAAGTTTTAATATTTTTATTGCAGTTTCAGTTGTCGGAATACAAAATGATATGAAAATTAAATAAAAAAAAAAAAAAAAAAATGAATTAAAGAAAATATTAAAAATAAGAATGAATGCTTTCCTATAATTGTATTTACCGGTTGATGCAGTCGGAGCAAGTGTTTCTGTTGTTTGACCATGACCATAACCTGTTCAAGTACAAATAATTGTCTTAAAAACATCAAGCAAATACCAACATGTCAATATATTCATAACCCAAACATATATTCAATAAACCGAGGGCAAACTATGAACAAAAGAAAGATTTATAAGCAGACTCCTGAAAAAGTATATGGTAAAAAAGATCAGGTGTTGCGGAAGAGTAAGCGTCTTCTGCTTACATCAAATGATACAAATGAAAAGTGAACAAAATGAAAAATGCAAAAAATTAAAATGTTTTTATATGTCTGATGATTAACACACAAGTAAGCTGTCTTGATAACCAACGATATAATTTCAGGATATTGTAGACCACGATGATTCCATCATAAAATCAAAAAGTAAAAATTAATTGTCATTAAATTTTCTTAGAGAAAAATGGACACGTGAAAGGTATATGCAAACTCTAACGGACACATGATCATCTTGTACTCACTCCACTCAGCTGGCCCTTCAAGCGTCCAGAGCTGTGAGAATTTAGTGTTGAAGGTCAAAAGTGCATCTGAATATTTTATTGTATGTAATAACTGTCTAATGACTTCCACGGTAGCCTCGAAGTCACATGATTCAGCAAACAGTACATCAGTTTCCCATAAACTCGATCAATACAGTTTCCCGTGTCAATCAGGTCTTTCACTTATTGTCGACTAGTCACGTTTCCCCAAGAAATCCGTAGCAATCAGTATTTTCACTAGATTGAGAAAAATGTCCTAGACATGAATTAACTCTAACACTTTATATAACACAAATAATTTCACTTCCGAGTGTTATCCAACCAGGAAGAATTATAACCAACCAAACCGCGCTATTAAGGTTAGCATTCCTGGAGCGATTCAAAGATATTTTCCATAATCCATAATCACGGTAAATTATCTAAGCAAATACACTGAAAGAGGGAAATCAAACTGAAGAATCATTGCGGAGATATACAAAATGAAGACTAAAGGGAATATTAATTGACCGGTAATAACCGATGGACTTGGTAGGGACAGAACTGTTTAATGATAATCATATTGTTAGCATGTCTGACAGGAAAACAAATTTTATGCCGCCATACTTACTTGCAGTTGGAGTCGGAGCAATGGTGGTTTCCGTTATATCGCTAATGTAACCTGCTCAAGCACAAATTATTAATTGATATACAAAACAGCAACGGAGAGAGAGAGAGAGAGAGAGAGAGAGAGAGAGAGAGAGAGAGAGAGAGAGAGAGAGAGAGAGAGAGAGAGAGAGAGAGAGAGAGAGAGAGAGAGAGAGAGAGAGGGAGAGAGAGAAGTACCAGAAAAAAGATTGAACAAATGATTTTTGATAAAAAATATACAAGAGATATTTTTCCTTAAAAATATGGACGTGAAAACTGGGTCGGTCTGAGGGTAGTATCTGTTCTTCACCCTTATCTGCTCAGTTATACATACTTAGACAACCATCACCTCAAATACAAATGTATGTACGAGAGCTTAGGTGCGATAATTTATTGACACCTACAACCAGTAATGAAGAGCTGACCCTTTTAATAGACAAACTATCTTATCATTTCACCCTTGTCTGTGTGTGAACACGGAATCAAAGAACTTGATGACTTACATGGTAAATCTGTAACTTGATAACTTTCGTTATAAACAGCGCTTGATAGCTGTGTCACTGAAACTAAAGTAGGATTACATGTAGAAGCAGCAACATTTCACATAATGTAGCATGTCAAATCAGCATCAAATTAACACTAGCCTTTTAATGTATTTCCTAATGCTATCGTACAATTGCAATCGATCAAAGTATTTCACATGTGAACGCAGGGCAAATACCAGTCTGGTTGTTACACGCGATCAAATTACCTCCGAATATGTATCGATAATTCTTTATCAATTCAAACGGCATGGAAAACATATTTTTACTGTTTTCAATACTGAGCTTGACTAACTTAAACGTTTGTTATGATATGAAACTTTGAGTTCCAATGGCTCTTTTAGTCTGTCACAACTTTTAACACCATGGTCACATCAATATAACGATTCTATAAAGATTTTCTGGATAAAACATGTACATATCAATTTGAATCATTATAAATAATTTTTGCTCATCGCTGATACAGCAGCTGGGGAACTCAATACATACCAATGTTTTCCTTGCTCTTCACGAAGGTAATAGTAGTGTTATCTTCGCTGATAAGATAAAATTTGAACGGTAGATTCAATGCAGACCTACTATACAAGGTACAGGTTCGTGATGGAGAGTCGTATTTCGTAGTAAACACCTTATTCGCTCTCACTTGCCTCTTGCAGTTTTCAGAAGTCGTGTTGAAATAAGTTTTCTTAGATGTATCGCCGCTGAGGACATTTTGTGGCTGCATGCCATCATATCGTACCACAGGTCGAGGCCCTTAGAGAAAAGAAGCTTTTGTACTGTACCATTAGAATTTGATGATCTTAAATGAGAACCAAACTAGTGTGCGACATTGTTATTAATTCATGACCAGACCCAGTGTATAACTTGCTGATTAACTGTTTAAACATCATAAATAGACGCTTGTAGGGATATAGAGTACAGGATATAGGTTCTAGATCTGACAATTTACAGAACAAGTCTCAAAGCTTCGTTCTAAATGGTAAATCATTTGAATTGTTAATTTGGACACCACTGAACACAAACTACTTGTAGAAATGATCCAGTGATGGAAATACCGACTGTCCGTGGTTGGATTAATGAAAGATCAAAGCATCAAAATCTTATATAAGCCGAATTATCATCGCTTTGATTTGTTTGTTATTGTATTTTAAAACAAAGGTACATAATATTTTTTCAACTTACCTATGACCTGTTCACAAATGAACGGATGTCGCTCGTAACAGGACGTTGCATACCAGCTGTTAGCCATATTTGCGGCATTCACTGACATGTTGAGTAGCAGGCATTGACGTTCACCAGCAGTGTTGTTTACAAATGATTTTTTCATATTCTCATTTATTGTTCTGTGACAGTCATCCCGTAGATACCAAACGTCGTTTAAATTAGGTTTCAATAGTCCCGTCCACAGCGGGACGTCTAGGAATCTGTTCATACAATAAATACACATGTTATATAGAAATTAACATCACGATGAAAAATTGAAGTTTTTGTGTTTTGAAATGTTAAAAAGTTATATATATATTTTAAAATAGAAGTCATACAAGAAATAGCAGTATATTAATGTCTTTGTGAGAATGATAGATAACATTTCATGAAAAAATATGAATAAACAATTTTCCACTCATTTTCAACTCCATACCTGGTCTGTGTTGTAAAAACAATAAAGCGGGGGTTACATTGACGAGTAATCTAAAGTAGAAAATTATGCTTAGGTTTTACATTTTCAATGTAAATACAGGTGTTATATAAAAAAACCAAGATGATCGAAGGTAATTGCGAAAAACATCTGCCTTGAAAATATAAATGCACCATGATTATCAGTATTTAAACATCTCCTGATACGTTGAATGTGCTAATACCATTTATAATCGCTCTATTCCATCTGTATTAACAGTGGAAGGCTAACTCTATACAAAATTTTCTTTAGTTGTGACAAAATACTAACGAACAACTCCTTTTAATGTCATACTTACTCAGGATGATTCTGGAAAAGGTAATTCCGGATATGAAGAAACAAATATCCAGTTGATGTTGCTATAGCAATGGAATAGCCAAGAGATTTACACTCCTTAAACGCGTCAAACCACGAGGCATTCGAATTGACCACTGCCAAGGAAGCCAATTTCGCTCCTCCAAAGTAACCTGGGGAAAACATGAATGGAAATTGAATGACATTCCTCATTGACTGAGTATATAATATACACTATCTAAAATTTATTCACAAATTTGTCTATCTTTCTGATTATTTCTTACTGATACTGTATGCGACTGTATAGCGTTAACAAATCAAGGTAAACTCGGCATTACATAAGGATATGAATTTTAAACATATAACTTTCACTTAGTGAATATTAATATGTTAATAGTTTGTATATAAAACTATATCTATATATTGCAGCAAATGTAGATAAAAAGCAATTTACATCAAATAATTTTTACTGTAAAACATGCTATGGTTTATTAGATAAATATGTCACTTCTAGAATCGTGATGTTCTTTAGTATGTTTGGACATATATAAAAACTAAAGTATACAGTTCCATTCTTGTACTAACGTTAATTAAATTGCCTCTAATATCGCGTACCTACTACACCAAGCGTTGAATTGGACACCTGCCCATTCCCTATCGCAAACATTTCTGTAAATAGATATTTCGAAAAAAATGTGCGTTAATTTATACCGCCAAAGATGTACAAGTTTAAGTATATCTTGAACTGTAGACTATATGGGTGAAACAGAAAGTGACAATGTATCATAAAAATATTACTATATATTCATGAATCGGCTTCACCAACCTAAAAAATAGCATCTATTGTTATTGCCTAACTACCTTTAAAACGACACAGCAATAAATCTTAACAATGTAGCATACCGACAATTTAAGGCAATAACTTACTTGTAAACGCCAAAAGTAGAAGACGAAGAAAAACATCCGAGTGCAGTAAATTCATATTCGCTCTGTAAATAACACATAATCACAAGAAAATATTTAAGTTTAGTGTTGATACAAGAATTGTGTAACCAAAAAGACATGAGTTCTCTGCAATTACCATTTTACTCATCAAGTCGTATTACAGCAAATAAAGGTGTTTTTACGGTTACTTGATAATCTTTGCAGAACAACAGCCATAAATAATTCAGAATCATAGTAATTAAGCTATAAAGCCGAGAAAGGATGTTACTTAACATTCGTTTCGAATCACTTTCCACACTAAGCCTTTGAAACTGTATTCAGGAAGAAAAAAAAAAGCAAAAACAATTAATTGCTAGTGCATTACGAAAACAACATGCATGTGTATGAAGAGATAGTTTACCTGTTTCCAGTCGCCCGATACCAAAGGGTTATCCAAAATCGTACATGTTACTTTAAGGGTATTTAACGTCATATCGAATTTCTATTTCAAATCATAAAAAGTGCAAACAAATGTTCTTCGATATAGAACGTTTATTGGTCACCTAATTTTGCAATTGTTATATTGTAATGTTCATAGTAGTAGTGATCGCTGAATAAATATAGATGTTTAGGTAGCTTCCGGTCATACCCTAGGCGGCTAAGCTATGATGTTATAAATTTATAGTGATTTGTTACATCGGTTTAGAGTTTGAACCAATGTCCTCTCTGCACCCATCGATAGATAAATGAAGTGCGTTCAGATCAAATTGTTGATGTAGTGCAATTATATCACTAATCTTTCCATTGCAAAAAGACTCTTTGCAACCTAAAACGAAGTCATTCAGTTAGCAAAAATGGTATTCTTTTATACCAGCATAAAACTAAAAAAACAAATCCTATCAAAGATTAAAAACAAATAAGCAAGAAAGACATCGATTCCCATTTAGATTTCAGACAGCTGCCTGGGTTAGTAACAACGAACTGTGTTCCCTCTCAAGCTCGATTCTTCATTTTACTAAATTATACAAAAATAAGCGTCACGAAACATAAGTAGGACACATTAGATGTGCGATATGATATAAAATAGAATGATTTAACGTAAAAGCAACATAGGAAGATAATATCTTGAATGATGATAATTGATAACGTATTTATATATCAAGTACATCCTGGCTGAATGCGATGATCTGGCCACATAGCAACGTTGTATGAAGTTTTATTACCAAAATATACGTTATCAAACTCCTATCCAGGTTGTCTTCTCAAAGTCTTCCCCGCCATATTGTCATATGCGCGTTTCACAGATTCACTATTTCAAACATCAGAAACGTATCTGTTCTCCTTATGTAACAAGTTACATACTGGATTATTTATATGTAAGTTAGATAACTCTTCCACATGATCCTCTTGGTAGTTGAACACATGTTTAAGCAACTCCACATACTTTGATATAAAATAGAGTTAAATCACTGCTATCTTGAAATTAAATTATCAGTGAATGCAACAATTCTTCAACAAAAGTATTTCATCATTTAAAAGGCACGAGCCTCATATACATACATGCTATTATAGCAAAGGATGACACGTGACATGATTATACACAAATATAGCATAATCTATCGTAGGCTATTAGATATATTTCTTTGTTGATGAAGAGGTAACAGGGGAAACATCACTAGAATACTAAGACATTGATATACAGTATTGAGGAAAGCTGTTTGTTTCTGAACTTTAAGTAGTTAATCCATCCAATAAGAGATACATCCTGAACACACAGTGCTGCAATATATAAAATGGAAAAGTTCAAATAATAAAGAATATACATGTACTTTATTTATTCTATAACAATTGCGAAGCAAGTTTTTCCAACTTATATTAATCACTCAACAATGTTGAACAGATAGAAGCGCGCAAGGGGTCTTCCTGTGGGAGGAAACCGGAGTACCTTTTCACATCCATTCCAGGAATAGAACCCGGGATGGCTATGTGAAAGGCGAGTGCGTTACCACTGCGCCACCCGACCACCCTATAAATTAAAAAAAAGCTATTTACTTTCAGTAGATAGATAGGAACTGATGCGACTTTATAAGCTCAGTCTTTGTCTAATTTTGGATAAAATGGCTTTAATTTGATCGATCTACATCAGTCATCAATGTTCAAATAATACAAAATAGAAACTGTTCATTTTTGCTTTTGTTGTGTTAAGATACACATGAATTTGGTTTCTTAACATTCTAATTTTAACACACCCTTTACTAACGTTGTTTAGGTCAGAATGATGAATAGATTGAAACATAATTAATCAAATACATTTGATATCTTGGAAATGAATTTAAATGCTTAAAAATGATTTTATTTGCAGCTTACACGACATGTTAGATAATACATCGATAACAATGATTATCTTTCAACATTAAACCGATATAAATAAAGGATGGGTTATTCGATCGTTTTAATGAAATCAATCTTCTGCATACGATAGATTACACGACAGAAAAGTTGTTTATTGATGGTGCAGAAATCTATATCATGTATCCATGTTTATGTTGTTTCCGTCCAGACAATCAACAATCTCCATCAATACGTGTAGAGCAGTCATAATGATCTTTTAACAAACGACTACATTAAAAAGCCGGTACAACATAAAAGCAAGCATTCGGGAAATTAGAAAACAAACATTACGGTTATTGGAATAGAACAATTAGCAAAATTGTTTAAAGGAACATTTGCGTCTGTCACCTGAGTGTCATTTACACATCATAATAATGTATCTGTGTAAAAGCATTGTTTAATCAAACATTAAACCGCCATCCGGCACCACATGAGAAGATATTATCACAGCTTGTTCAAAGTAAAATATTAATATGGATGTATTATATTAAACACACAAATTGGCATATTCAATTTTTTAACTTCAAACATTAAAATGTTGAACTCGATTCAAGAAATTATGTTGTTTTCATCATTAAGTGAAAAAAAAATCGAGGTCCTGGTGTAAATTGTATTTAATTACCATGGTGGCAGAGGCTTTGGACAAACAAATGCAATTATCGTTTGTCGGGAAAGAAAACATTATCCATGCTTTCTGTCATTATATCATATACTAGTATTAAGGCAATTTATCTCAACATTCCATTGAGTATATCTGATGAGCTAAAGTAGAACGGATGCTTCATTTTCTCAAAAGACTCCGTAAACTGAGATTGACAACCCTAGAGCACATACTTAGACCAAGATGAAATGTTCAAGCAAACTCGTCGAGTAATTTCAGTTATGGTCATAGCGGTTTGGAATAAAAGACTCGACAGGTTCAAAATCAACCATCATTGAAAGTTTGAAGCCAAACTTACATCAATAACTTTCGGATATCAATATGCACAGTTTTAATTTTTAATTCAATTTACGTATCACGTATTACCATTGGCGTCTATGACTATATATAATGAAACATGTTCTTTTTGCAACGGTCCAAGCGCCAGGCCGTCTGTAATGTTGAGAACATCTCGTTCTAGCCATCAATGCTTTCAACATTTTCAGTGGTGCACTTACGATTAAAACACATACTACATTGAAAAGCTCTTTTGGTCCTTTTCTGTATGGCTATAGCCGGAATGACATTGTCTTGTTGATGAAAATTTGACTAAAATGTATCGATTTCGAAAGTTACTTCCTGTGTATCAGTGAGAAGACACATGTGACCAGACTCATCAGCAATCAACCATACGTACAGTATAACAACAGTCACCAGAACACATCTTCATTACTTTAAATGTACGTTTGGCAAGTCCATGATTTGTATGAATATAACATGTCCCGTTTTACATGTAAACTACACCTTTCAAGTCAAACCATCATATTTTGATGTATGATAATTGTTTACTTCTATGATAGTCGTGTTATAACGTCGATTAAATAAATCATACAACTTACACATGCCATCTATAGAAACATATAGAGATGTATATCCACCTCTGTGTTGCGACAGTTTTACATTTTACTATATATTTAATTGTCCTTTCTATTTCACAGAAATCTGAAATATAGCACTAGGGAATGGTCGGTAGAAATGTCTAGATGTGGAGAAATACTGAAGCTAAAACATGGGGCAAATGCATATCTTAGCAGTAAGGGACATAAACGCGTTCTGCTTGCTAATGCTTTGTTTTGTTTATCAATTTTTCCGATATGTTGACGCATGTCTTTCATATATAACGTTTGTTGCCGCTTTTATTTTCTTTCCAATGGGCCTTTTGATGATGTGATGCTGGTATATAATCTTGTCTAAGTGTATAAGACTATGACACACCTGTACAAACAAAAGAACATGTTTTGTATCTTGCAGGAGTAGACTGTATGAGAAAGGAAGAGATCGAAATGTCACAGGTCTTTTTATCATCTTTTATCATCATCATTTATATGTTGGGTATGGCTATTCCTCATTGGCTCATGTTGGTATTCTGCTTGTTCTTTTCAGGAAGTTAATATTACAACTTTATGTATATTTCATGTATTAGAGCGTTTTATAGAAGATTGAGTTAAAGTTAAGACCAGTTAAATACCGTACAGCGAGTAATTTTCTTGGGAGTAATATTTTCGCGGGGCTCTAACATGACCGTGAACATTTGAATCTTATACTAATCAGAATAATAAGCAAACATTATCGGAAGGTTTTCCTTAAGAATGGAACAAAGAACAAATTTAAGTTCTTTTATATTCCTTGTTGAATAATATAATTCACTATGTTTTAAAAATATAGAATTACATGATCAACGAAGGAACTCCTTGTCCGATTGAACTTACCAGATTGACTAGATAAAATGCTTTTCGCATAGCATGTGTTCTGCTGTTTTAGATTCAGTAGACAAAATAAAACAAATATTGCTAATTTTATTTCTAAATAATCTTGAAACTCAGAGATTTTGAGCTAAAATAATTGAAAAGTCGGTGTGGTTTTATAGTTTGGCTGGCTATCCACTCTGATTTAGGTTTTAGGACTGTGGCACAGATTGGGGAAGTGCTCAGATCCATTGACAGATGTCAGTCTTCCCCGGGTGATCACACATAGTTGATTTGGCGCGTCATGCAACCAACGACTTTCATTTGCGTTTGGAATTGGAGCAGGTAAGTATTGTGGATTCGTCTTTTTTCAGTTGTCTCATTTCCTGTAATGTATCAATGCTTATCAAGTAAATTTGTGAAATCATTATATATTTGTTTTAAAATGAAAACGCAATGATACAATCCAGAATGCTGAATGACCTTTGATTTTAAGATCCGTGAGTACCGCGGAATGGTGATACGGGAGTGGGATTTCCTGATCGACGAAGCCAGTATAACGAACACGACATTACCAGGCTGTCTTGGACTTTGTATGAGGCATTCCACATGTTTTCATCTTGTTTTTAATATAAACACTAAAATATGTTAACGGTACTACAGACTAATGCATGACCTTCCTTTGGAGTTCACTCTGGTCAGTTAGAACAATAACTCAGGATTATATTAAGGGCGAGGAAACCACGGTATGACCTAATATAAATGCAATAAGAAAAAAGAAAACTTTCTTAGATAGAGTATATTTTAATATACACAAAGTGTATAAACATAAGTATTTAATATGTGATAATAATAACCAGATAAGTAAACGAATAATTGAAAAAAAAAACCAACCAAAAAACAAAAACAAAAAACCGAACATTTACCATTTTTCATCGATCTCGAATTCACTTATCATTAAATATGCATTACCTAATACGATGTACCTAATATGTATGGGCTTGCCATTAGTTTACTATTTTAACTTCCGTCTTCATTATCTTTGCCCACTGATTTATGATCTGGTTTTTTTAATGAGATGTGATACCACCAGTTGAATCATTTTTTTATTTACGTTGTAGTTGACATTGTAAATATACCTGATATACCATATTTTTTGAATAAATTCCTTAATTTATCAACCAATTTATAAAGTATTGCCCTGGATGATATATAAGACTTACAATATAAAATAGAGAAATATTATTGCAGTTTACGAGGACCAAGTAGGAACAACGGAATCCACCACAATGGAGCAGACAACTTTAGGACAAAACATGACCACAAGTAAGGAATACTGTATTTGTAAACATCTATATTTTCCAATACGTTTAATGCGCCTTACTATTAAAATTCCGGAATACTGTTTTCCTGCAGATTATGCAGATTAAAGCCCTGCTACCGAAACAATTATCAGCACAAAAGAGAAACGGGGAAGTAATACAACGTCCCCTGTTTATACTTAGAATCCCAGAATAGCATAAAATATGTAAAATCATCATGTTATATTAAGTGCAGTGATTTATATGTCAACATTTTTCATAAAATTTTGTAAACATATAGATATATACTTCAAGCAATTACTATTATGTTGCAGTTTTACTCTTAACTTAAGTTCCCGAGATTTAGGCATTTTCAGTGGTAAACTGACATAAAAAACGTGCCAGCATTGTAGTAATTCGTAGAAGGTGGTGGTCGGGTGGCGCAGTGGTAACGCACTCGCCTTTCACCTACACGTCCGAGGTTCGATTCCCGGAATGGACGTGAAAAGGTATGGGGTCAACTGCCCGACCATGTGGGTTTTCCCCGGGTACTCCGGTTTCCTCCCACACTAAGACCCCTCGCATGCTTCCATCCGAGCCAACAAGAGTGATTAATATAAGTTGGAAAATAAATAAAGTTTAATTCGTAGAAGGAAATGGTGAATAAAAATATTTCAGTCATACAAAAAAGTCATCAATAAAGAACCTCAGTTTTTTTTCACATTTGTTATAAAAGAGGTGTACTCGTTCTTTATTATAATCCAAAATAACCAAGAAAGAAATATAAAACACAAACAATACAGCGCAGACTGAATACAAAGACCGAACATAAAATGAGCAAAACATATGGCTTAATTACCTTTCAGATAAAACAAACCATGTGCAGTAGTAGTGAGCAGGTATATAACATTACAAACTAGATTCATTAATCACAACAACTTTGTAGTGAGCAGGTCTGTAACATTATCAACTAGATTCATTAATCACCACAACGTTTCAGATCAGATAACAGTTTTTCATTTTTTAATGAAGTCAACTCTGATATAAATATGCCTGATAAAAAAGGAAACAGAGTCTAACACAAGGTCAAATAAGACGCTTTAGACTAAAAGCAATGTCATTTGAATGTCCGTGGGATGGAACCTGTAGGCCAAATCAACCCAGGTATAACAATGGTGTTTTATTCTTTAGATACATTTAACATATATCATAGATGACAAACATGACCTTAAAGAATTTAAAAATGTCATCGATGAATGTGCCGTTAAAATTAATTCTCAAACTTAATGTCAAAACTAGAGGACATAGCATCTTTGATTGGTTGTTTCTCTCAAACATTTAATCTTGGTATTTCTTCATAACACTCATTTTTTCTGCATTACGTTTCCCCATAACTTTTTCACTCTGAGGTAAACACAGGCACTTTTCTATTCGTCCTCAAAACTACTTTTAGCTAACAACAATGATAATTCTCGGAATATAAAAACAGTAAAACATAATAATTACTTCACCCTGTATCAGCTGATTGTAAAAAAACCTAGTAACATTTCAGCAGTAATGGTGAGATCTTATAGAGATCAGAATTACAATGTGAAAATGCCATACAAAAAAAAATGTTTCACTAATTCAAACAAAGTTTGCTTATCCATCTAAAATGACCAAAAATGGAATGGTTACTCATCTAGGTCAATCGTAGAGCCCGACTACCTGTAATCGATAAAATGTCTAGGTTGGAACAAAGTATTGGTTATTTTTTAATATTCTTAGAGCCAATGAAAAGGTTTGCTTTTGTAAGGACGACAAAGACGGCTTGGCGATTTACTTTAATAAAAAATTACTTCGTTTTCTTTAGGCGTCAAAAGACAATAAGTAGACTAGATCATCTGTAAATATTTTTGTTTGATTTCCGCGACTGTATTGAACTAACAAGGACTGCACTGGTAGGTAAGTTAAGTATAATTGTACTGTACGTATGGCGAAGACTATTTTTTCAATGAAAATATTTAAAACAAATGAAAAAAAGTGCAAAATAAAAATTTGCCTGCATAGCACATACATATTTATATGTTTAAAAGAGTAAAAACATCCACCCACAAACACATTATTATATGATATTAAAAACAAATCGGTAAAATACACGTCCGTATATACTGTACATATTATAAAATACAACAAAACAACAACTATAAGTATTAACCACCACATGATTTGGTAAATGTATATTAGAAGCATTTGCGTGGCTCCTAGCCTCTTAAAATGGAATCACTTTAAACGACCAGAGTAGTACATCAAGCAAGAACATACGATCCAGTTGGACCGTTAGAACGTGTCCATGATATAAGGGAGGAAGATGTTCTTTTACCCTGGAAAGGTATATCCCGGCTTTTCTTTTCTCTTAACCTGGACAGGTATATCCAAACTTTTTACCGAAGCGAGATTTCCTCATCTCACCCTTCAGTTGAGAGTTAGGACAATGATATGACGTCACAGTAACAATTCAATGACGTCATGTCAACAATTCAATCACGTCAATGACGTGAAGCACTGGGACAACAAAACACATACTAGCACCCAATGAAACCATCAGGGTAAGAGAGATATAACCAGTCAGCTCCTTGTTGGTGAGATGAGGGATCTTAACACTCTGGAAAAAAAAAGATGAATTTGCAAACACTTCTTTCCCCTAGAGTTGAGATCCCCTATCTCACCTCCATTACCCGGTAGTATATCTTCCAGGAGCCATACTGACAGATTAAAGGATGATTTAGCGTCAGGAACTAACACAAGGTAAACGAGCATTTCACGAAGATGTACATGTAAGATGTAAACAAAATCACCCATTGTACCCAATTATGGACATCAGAAAAAGTATCACACTTAAAAAGTCGAGTTTAATATATTAATACACCCTTGATTTGTCAGAGTAGAAATACACTGTAAAGTAGGACATGTGCCCTTAGTATCCGTGATGATACTGAGGTAATGTTTTCATTTCACCATCGCCAGGTATCCACCAGACATTGTCTCAAAAAAATAGTTAAGTTGAATGCTTAACAGAAATATTGAAATTCCATGTATATCCTAGAAAATCACTATCCGTTATTTTTTCAGCCACACAGTTCATGAGCAAACTGTTCACGACTTCAGTTTTCACAATATTTCCAAAATGTGAACGTGGTCATGGGGACATAATTCACACCCATTGTATCTATAAACACACTTGTCTGATGGAACGTTCAACAAAGGATATATTTTGTTTGGTTTTTTTAGAAGGTGGACTCAAATCAATCTGAAAAAATGCAACATACTTTCTGATTTATAACACTGAGTAGACATCCTATATAGTAGATATATGCAGTTGAATATGAAGCAATCTCAAAAAGAAGGGTGCCAGGTCCCATCACGAGTAGAACACCAGACACCTTAATACCTTAAATCTACATATCACAGGCACAAAACAATGTCAGTTATTCTTAACCTAGTGTTTAAGATTTATTAAAGATAATTTGTACAAAGTATGTTTGTTGATACACTATGTGTACTAGAAAAATAGTTTTCAATAAAGGATTTTTCAACCCAGAGTTTTGTATTAGAACTTTGTTGTGTAACTCTCATTATGCCATATGTGACTCATCAAAACTTAGAAATACTGTTTAGGAATTTCTGTATAAACACTATCAGAAAAATGTATTAGTTAAAATAGTGAAATATTGCAGAAATATCCCTAAAATCTAACATATTTAATCATATTATTCAGTGTCTTTATATTGCTGCATGTAGATATTTAGAGATGTTCTACTATGGACTCTAAAATTATACTGAAAGACTGTACAAGATAATCATTTTTGGTACAACTATTCATATCTTAATGAAGAAATGGGTATTTGATAAAATATACAACATTCTTTTCATTTATCATATGATATCACAATTTAACCACTATTTGTAAACTGACCAACAATGATTCTTTTTTTACTGTATCATCTCAAACGAATATCTTTAGAGCAAAACATCACCTCAATTTCACAATCAACAAAAATAGGAAAAACATCATAACTGACAGTATGGTGTTCAGATTAAAGCTGAACACCTGACCAATATAAACTGTATGATCTTATCTCCTTAATTACCAAGTCAATGATAGCACCTCCATGACAGACCACACACCAATTCTAAATTGTAAATGTAAATCACTACACACAATTTAAACAGGTTTACACCATTGTCAAGATACATGTAATACAGTGCATTATGTGTTTCGCCATTCCTAAGTGATGGGCTTTCTGCTGCATGGATGGTATCTGACACATGCAATATCTGTATCACATCAAGTCTGTGAGTCTGGCTGTTTCAACTGAATACTAAGTTAATATGTTACAAGGTACAATACATGTATCAATGTCATTATTGACCAATGAGTAAACTGGACTGTCATTACATGATTAGACTGGACCAATGAAAGACACAAGTAGTAGTGTTCACATCAAGTGCTAGTCATATACAATTGAAACAAAATACCCTATATCTGTATATTTTCAAATGAATCATATTTTTTTCCCCAGTACATTAAATTGAATGTGACAATTTAGTCTGTGAAATAATTAGAAATGTGCATTTGAGAATAAGAAATTCTTTTTCACATCCAGAGTGCTAATTTTTAGTTCGTTAAAATATTAATTTTAGTGTTTTAAAGAAAATTGGGAAAAATTTGATCCACAAAATTTTTTCTAGCTATGCAATGCTTAAAAATCAGACCAAGTTTCTGGGATGTGTAAAAGTTGTACAACAATGTGGTCTGAAGAATTATTTTATGATTTTCGGAAGAAAAATACCCACAAAAATTAACATAATGATGTCACTATTAATATCACAGAAAATCCACATCATTGTGGCAGAGACATTCTCAGACTTCGTTTAATATAAAGATAAATTCATGTCTGTTTTTAGAGTTTCAAACATACATTGAAAATATCCACATTCAGACACTTCACTCAAACATGTTCGTATTTTCAAGTACTTAGCATCAAGCCGACATTCAGTAATTTGGTCTCTGCATAACATTTTTTCATACCATAACATTGTAATCCACTGCAGCCCTACCTTACTACACACTCATGTACATACATATACCTACACATTAATTTTCTGTGAAATGATATAAGCTGAAATTATGTTTTATATCTAATCTAACATATTTGGCACAAACATTATGTTGGAGATTGTTTCAAAATTAATTGCAAAGAAGTATTGAGTAAACCAGTGACCACTTCAAAACGTATTGAAACCTTTACAAAAATAGCAAATATCTTTAATAATTCTATCATCAAAAAGTTTCTAAATAAATTGGTATCAACACTTTTGTGTAATAAATAATGATATCTCTCAGTTTTACAATGCTTCATTTTAACTAAGGGAATCTCATTTTGGAAAAAATCTCACAGAAAAATTTACCGCTTTGTGTATACAGCTTTGCTTTAGACAGTGTTGCCAACCACTATCATCTTATCATACCTTCCAAATCAAGGATCACACAATGTGTCAAAAGGTTCTGTGGTTTGATTGAACATTAGTTTTACCAATATCACGTCCCAAAATTTGTTTTGAAATTTTAGATACTGATCAAAATTAAAGAGATACCAGGTGTTTTTAGCATTTTTCATGATCTGAGCAGGTCATGATATGGCCAAAACCAGAATGACCAGATGACATCAGGTGAGTTGGCAACACTGCTATAAATTAGTGTTTACTGAAACCATGACAATGTAAAATTAGTTTCCAGTCTGTATTTCTAGCTAGTGCTAGCTCCTGAGTATTGTTTGATCACAAATGTTCACCTCATGAATTTATCAGGATCAGAGCATTGCACTGCAGTGAAAATAGTCCCTACACATTGGATTGCTATCTAAAACAACGGCAAAACAAAGATTAATATCATACATACTTCAAATCAATGTCTCACATAAACATATCCAACTTTTTTTTGAACTGACATAACTATACGAATGAAGATCTACATCATGGTCATGTATCACATATTTCTGTCAGCGAAGTCCGTCAGCACTTTCTTCGTTGTTTCATAGGTGAGAAACAAGGCACCCGTAGAAGGAAAGGTCCTAACGATGGTTGGCCCTAGTCCATTATATAGTGCTCTGATACCTGTTACAATTTAAACATTAGGTCAAAGACTGTATTTTTGTAAAACAAAGAAAAATCTGTTCAATGTTTGCCCAAAGGCAACACACAACAATGTTAAAAAATAATCTTTATTTATTTTACAACAATCGAATCCCGGGTGGCACAACAATGTTGTAAAAGATATTGAAATAGACAAAAAATTAACTTCACTCTTTATCATATTGCAAAGCATAAATTGTGATTTATAATGAAAAACAAATGGAGATTGTTTCTTTTGCCCAAGGATATAGTGTACCTTCTGTCTTCCCGATGTGTGTGAGAGTTTTGTAAAAGGATGGAGCCTTGGTGCCCACTGTACTCTCGACTTGTATTCTGGACTTGACGACATCAGTAGGGAAGATGGCAGTCCATAAACAAACACCTCCTATACCTCCCGACACTACTGTTCGCCACACACCTACAATCAGAGGCAAACAAATTTAATCAGAAATCTCATTGATTGAAAAGTTCATATGATAAAGATACATGTATAGGATTTTCTAGCTTTGATGACAGATAATGTCTAACCAAAATATTGATGTCTGTTAACCCTAGTTTCAGATGTCTCTTCGCCAAGACGTTGATGTCTGTTAACCCTAGTTTCAGATGTCTCTTCGCCAAGACGTTGATGTCTGTTAACCCTAGTTTCAAATGTCTCTTGGCCAAGACGTTGATGTCTGTTAACCCTAGTTTCAAATGTCTCTAGGCCAAAATGTTGATATCTGTTAACCCTAGTTACAAATGTCTCTTGGCCAAGATGTCTTAACCCTAGTTTCAAAGGTCTCTTGGTCAAGATGATGATGTCTTCTAAACCTTGACCTACAAGTCTTCTGTCCAGAATGTAAAAGTCTGCTAACCATAATGTCTGTCATCTCCCAACCGAGATGTTGATGTCGTGTAACGCTAATGCCTGACATCCCCATGTCAAGATTTTAATGTCTCCTACTCATGATGTCAAGTGTTTTTCACTCGTGATGTCACCTGAAGATCAGATTTCACTTGACAATGACACTTCAGTCTTCCAACCCAGAATAAAGATATTGTATGACCTTAATGAGATGCAGCTCTATGAAGTCTGTTGGTGACAGGCCATGTCAAAATGTAATTAAGTGAAAGACCACATGTCACTGGTGATGGCTTTTAACAGGTTCTGATATCTACTACTTATTTTTTCACATGCTATCTTTCATTTCACTTATGCTCCCTAACATGATATCAGATGTCTGTTATCAATATAAGTTCCTGTGCAGCTTTTAAAATATCTGTAAGCTTACAAGATTAGGAATGAAAATTTTCACACATGCACATATCAAACATCAAATTGTTACTGTTTTCTATCACAATATTCAAAAGTATCTACAAATAGCTTTTTGTATTTCAATTTGGAAATCACTTGGTATAATTGTACACACCAATTTCATCTTTTGTTTTGCCTGGAGGTGTGAGGTAGTGACGTGAGATTTCATAGCCTCCGAAGAAGAAGAAGTAGCCAGGCATCTCCCTAGCCATGGTACTGGTGAGGCCTTTAAACATGCCCCCAATTCCTTCCTGTCGCAGGATATCTTTTGTCAGTCCCCAGGGACCACTAACAACCAAAAAACAATGTTACAATTTCATACACAATATTCATTGCAGAACTTTAGTTATATATTCATAGTTTAAACTAATCAACAGTATCCTTGTTAGTTCTTGATCGTGAATTTTACACACAGCTTGACATGTAGCTTATAGAAGATACTGTTTCTCAACCGTTTGTAACTCTTTTGTTATTCCCATTGACTGAAATAGATATTGCATAAGGGACACATTGCTTTGACAAATCTTCAAATAACTTGTTTAATAGTACTTTTACTTTGAGTCTATAGTACTTACTGAACGATACATACTTACATTTTCATTTTTTCCATGCCTCCTTCCAATTTTCCATGTGTTGCCATTTCTCTCATGGCCTGTAGACGACATTTGATGAGCTCTGTTGGACAAAGTGTGAATGAGCAGAAGAAAGCCGCTCCACTCCCTGATAAAGCATTCTCCACTGGATTCAGGTCTGCTACACTTTTCTTTTTAGAAACGTTCATGACAAGCTTCTGACAGAGACCATAGAACATGAAAAGGACAGAGTTCTCAGCAATATTGGCCGTCATGGCTGGAATGGTGCCAGCATATAGTCCCCTTATACCATCCTGTCTGTAAGTTTTCATAAAACAATCAAATGCATTTTTATATATTCCTGGAAAAGTCTGCATCTTCACCTTAACTGTGTCCAGGGACTGTCCAACTATGACATTGGCTATTCCACCTGTAAATATAATTTATATACCAGTAAGTACATTTTATAAACATATAAGTACATTTTTAGTATTTGTAAGTACATTTATATATCTGTAAGAACATTTTTCTTTATCTATATACATTAACAGTAAAACAATTGTTAGCTAGTAGCAATATCTAGGAAGCTTACATTTGCATATGCTCTGATTTTGAGGCTTGAAAAGTTGTGTAATACTAGTTCTATATCACAGAATTCTAGCACTTTTTTTTCTACAGTACAAGAAGTTCTCATGAAAGATGATATCCAGAGATTAAATACTAAAATTTTGGCTCATTTCATTCTACAATTTTTTTCAAATGATTAAAAATAAAAATTAAAACAACTTCAAATTGTCATATAAAATCCTGATCTATGTCTCCTCCCATCCCCCATCCATCCCTTCCTAAAGAAAACTCAGATTTACAAACCATTCCCAAATAATGAGAATATAAAAAGTGTGACCAGAAAGTAAGATGTGTGACTTTGCCAGGGCTCAAACCCACAACTCCATTTTACTAGTCCACAACTCCTACCAGTCAAGATAAACTCCCTTTGGATGAAGGAGTACATGGCAGTATCTCAATATGTATATTTTTACACAAGCACTATTTCTGACATCTATATTTCTTTGAACACCACATCAACCCAGGTTTTCTAGCTTCCATGAAGCCTCTTAGACTCCTTATAACTTTTACTTGAAGTGGTCCACTACACCAAATGAAATTAATTATTATGCATCCAGTGGGGATGAAACCCCGGACCTATGGCATATGTGTCCACAGATATGTATATCATATATTACCATTGACACCTCCTATAAAATCAATACTGGCATCTACTGTCTGTCGTAGAGGGGAGACAACTCCTACTTGTCCATCTATGGCACCCATTTCATCAGTAGGCATTTTGTCCTTCCAGCAATGGTTCTCTACCAGAAAAAAAATAGATACAAATGTACACATGTATATATAATTTGTATGATGTGATATGTTTATCAAAGGGGTAAACCACATTTGAGAACTGATTTCGGGGTTCCATCTGAACATGACCATCACATACAGAGAAATATTTATGACCAAACATCTTAGATATGTACAACAATTGAAAAATAACACAAAGAGGTAGAGGAGTCAAACCTTGGTTTGTGTCTCTGTGGAATTGTAGATGGATACCTGAGTATACTCCGTAGACAATAGATTAAAAAAGTTACATAGGAGATAAACATCAACACCAGGATCTGTGAATTAGTGGAGATTATTAGTTGACATCTCAATGATAGAGCAACATTATAAGAAAACATTTCTTGACAATATTGATACAAGCGTCATTTGATGATTTACTAAATTTCATCCTGCAAATGGTGTTGGCAATGTCAAAATACACTTTCTACACATATTTTTGCTGTATTCGTGAATGCCAGAAAAAAGCTGTATTTTAACATGTGCATTGATTCAATAGAATTACATTATGGCTTACTTAAATATTTCATTTAAAAATATTAATAACTAAATTCATTCACAAAAAAATTCATGAAATTGCTTTTAACATCCATTGGAGTGTGAAACTCTTTATCCACTTAGAGCAATTATTTTAAGCAGAATTCAGGGTAACGTCCATGTCAAGGAAACAAAGATTGATTAGGCTTCAGAAACTGTTGAAGTTTTGATAGCCTGAATTTTCAATAACTGTTGTCATATAAATAAACACATAGTCAGTACCTTAAAATATAAGCTGCATTTTGACTCGGGACAAAAAGACAAAAGTGGCTCACAACTTTTGTCTTTCTTCACCCTCACCAAAATACGACTTAGATTTCAAGACACTGACCATGTATTCTCTATATCTGTTATCATGATGTCATTGTATTGTGAACCATATTTCGCATCTAAGCTCTACATATGCCATTGTAAAATTATTCTGATGACAGTAGGCTTAGCCTATCAAATTATTATTTTTACTTCATATCCTATAAACAGCCAGGGACATGCCAGGTTTCAGTAACTAGCGACTGCCACACATAGGTCTCGAACCTGGAACACAAAGGTGGAGAGCTAGTGATTAAGCTGGTCACCCACCTTAACCACGTGACCTCCCCAGCATAACACAACATGTCAACAAATAAAATTAACAGATTCCAGGGATCCCTGGTGTTGATGCTCCATTTCCTATAAACATACACGTATCATAAAAATTCCAACTGCATGTTATAAATTACTGCATAACATCATATTACAATGGTTGGCTGGTGTATGTTTGACACCAATGTGAAAGGACAGGAAATCACACATGAGTGATAGTAGATCTCCAGTATTTACCAACTTAGCCAAAGAAGCATGCTCAATCAGCTGAGTGATAGAGATCGTATTTAACAATATGTAAAGCTACACCGACCTACTCATTTTACACATGTACAGCAAATTATTGTACTATGTATGCATAGCAGATATGCATGACAAAATGCCACAAATCATATTAAACTTAATCAAATCAAATCAAATTAATCTTATTTAATTAAAGGATCTCTTTCAGGAACAATAGAATTCTGAATATGCACCAAATTAAATAGGTGTGATATTTTAAGCACCTTGGGTGACTACCCTTGAAATAGGATTTAAAAAATCCAGAAGGTCCATAGGGCATGTGCTATGACCTATTCAGTGTTGTAACAATAGCAGTATGAAAGGAGTCAGTTTTTCATTTGAAAATTTAAGGTATTAAAACCACAGCATACATTACAAAAATGATATTCTGTTTGATTATCAAGGATCAGTTTGACAATATGTTGGTTAAAATCAGAGACGTATATAACACGTGTTATATATGTCTCATTAAAAATGTATCGAAATTTTTCAAAAAGAAAAAAAAATAAGATTTTTTAAAAACATTTTTTCAGCTATGACAATTTTTCAAAGAACTGAAGCATGTACCTTCAGTTGGAGTGCACAAAAAATATATTATTTGGCTCTTTATGTCAAGAACATTTTGTGAAAATTTCAGGAAATTCGATAACCAGTTAAAATGTCATTTAAAAACCAAAATATTTGTATTTCAATTCTAGTCAATTTTGTAGTGGTCGACAGGGATCAGTATTTCATCAGAAAAATATATATTAAAACAATAGTCATAGGATGTCATTCATTAAGGAGCTAGCCTCGTAGGTCAAAACAACCATGTACGTACCGCATATACGTGTATCGACAGACCTATATATATGTATGTAATAGATAAGATATTTGTACTAAATGTCCGATAATTACATCAATATTTTGAAACATGTAGTACTTCAAAAAGAAATAATTAACTACATAGACGAGGTATGGAGTGAATGTAGCAATAACAAAAGTACCAGCCTCGTATGTCAATACACTCATGTACTATCTGTTGCTGAAATACCTACCTTGTCACAGTATACAGCCGGCTGATTGGAAAGAAGAACTCTATGTGAAATAAACACGTTGTGTTTTCATTAGATTCAATGACCTTGGGCAAGAGTTGTCTTCCCGGAAACGTTATTGCATTGGTTGATCGAGACACACCTTCAGGCGCTCTTTTTAAAAGAATACCATTGCATCATACTAACATATTTTGCATATCCAGGGACGTATATAACACATATACATATATGTTATATACGTCTCTGGTATATCATTGAAGTCGGAGCAGGCCTAGCCTAAAACATTACCTGTATACGGGTATATAAGTGACAGGATCCGTACTCAGCTAGGTCGCCCGTGTAACAAACACAGTACTGAAGATGCAACTGAGTATATATTTTTGTTTATGAAACCAGAGACGTATATACATGTTATACATGTCTCTGATAAAACGATAGAAAATGAGAGTAACACGGAAGTGATGACTATATACCGGCAGAAAGGAAATTTGATTTGAAATACATTATACTTTCTGATGGTATGAAATTTTAAATGTTTCAGTGCCGAGACAAAAAGAGACGCCCATTTAATTTTTACATATCTAAGGTATATAAAACGTGTTGCATTTTGTAAACAAAACGCCTTGAATTACGAGATTTTTTAGTCTGTATATGATAGATCTACACACGTGTCCAACGTATATATTTATAGCGTAATTAGGAAATGTACTTAGTTGTACATTTATGTATTTAGAAAATAAATATACCCTATTCCACATTTATCTATCAGTCATTTCTAAATTTATACCAACCACGATATATAATAGCACATCTGTGCGATAGAACCGCACAATGTGCGTACAAATGTGCGATAGCTTATTTTTCATGTCGTGCGGACATCGCGAGTACGTCGTGCACACATCGTGCAGACCTCGTGCGCACACCATGTAACGTTGTGCGACCCACAACTGAAGTACATCTAAAAATACCTACATACAACAATATACAGACATTGAATACTATGATTAGTCATGCGTTATTTCACAGATATTTCTGCAATATTTCACAATTTTTAATCATTTAAAAACATCTGGTATTCTAGTTTTTAAGCAATTCTGGAATATAATAACTTACAGTTTTGGTGAGTCCCATACGACACCTTCGGACAGTTAATATTGCCGCAAAGTACTATGGGTACAAAGTTACCATTTATATCCCATGCTTGTCTTTGTATTATGTCGTTTCTGACCACTATCGAAATGCCGATTGTAGAGAACAAATGTGCTTTTATGAGTAAACAGTTCAGACATCCGGTAAACATAAAACTTTACCATAGAACGTGTCAACCTAATAGTCTGTTTGCACCGAGACAGTGCTGGGAAGGCAGCCGTCGCGTAGTCCCTACTCGCTTATATTACAAATATTCTAACAACCATCTTAAATGTATTGTATTGTTGATAAAAGATAACGAAATTAACCCTTGTGGTAATACGGATTAGTAGGTAAACAATATTTGGCAAAGCATGCTTTAAAAAGCACTTACCTGTCAAAGACCGCCAAGAGAAGAAGCTTGTCAACCACAGTGCACAGACACCAGGTGTCTGCCGATGCACTCGTGCTAAAAGGAAAATTTGTAACTCAGTCGACCTTGCGAAACGACCCAATTTCGAGAACATGACGAATATCACTAAACCGTTGGAGAAATCTCGCAATATTTTATTTTCTTAAACATGGTATATATGATTCGCTATCTATCGTATCCCAAAGATGTCGCCAGACTCCACCAAACCTCGTTAATTTGTCAAATTTCAGATAGCCGGTTAATCATCCAGCTGTAAAATCACACACTGAATCCGTATAAATTAACTTTAAAAACACCTTTACATCATATGTAATATAGTTATTAAAAACACCTTTAGATGAATTCAACTTAAATGCGGTGTCAAGAATGATCATTTGTGTATTATTTTTAATTAGATACTTTACGTATCATGTGGATAATTCAGTGTCTGATTTCGTTGCCGGATGGCTGCTCGAGTTACTGAAAATTGACACCTCGACGTTGTTTGAAAAAAACCGACTACAGCTTTAAGTCATAATACATGACATGTGGAAATCTAGTCATACAGTAGCGTCTCCAGACAAGGATCATAACACTTATAAAAAGATCGCCCAACTCCACAGTCAAGTTGTACTAGATACATACTTTGACCTAGATTCGTACCAGTACATGTCAGTGCGTTGTTATCATCCCTGCAGGATGTCCTTAGTTATTATTTCACACCCAAGAAACTCTACATAAATAAAATCGTCAAATATTTTATTAAATTATTTCAATAGTATCAATTCTACAAATGATTATCCCTGTAATTTCTCGCACAAGTTAAAAATCCTTACGTAATGAAACCCTTTTTCTTTTAGATTTTGAATAAATTTCAGCATAAGTGCTGATCGTTAATGTATGTTACTTAGTTAACATAAGTTACAAGCATTGAATACTACATTACTCCGATACTAAATTATTGAGGTGCACTTAGTAACATATGTACTTACGGTTAGTTACACTTAGTTACGCTTAGTTACACTGAGTTATTAGGAGCTTAACCCTATGTCACTCCAGTATGTGAAACTACGGTTGTGAATTGGTAATGCAATTATGATAGTTGCACATGTAACTTAGTTATCAAGTTCACGACAGACTCATATACATCACCCGCTTATCTCGATCTTTTCTTACACCGAAACCGATATGAACGGCTTTCCACAAAGCCATATGACAAGCGTGATGCTTTCAATTTCCGTGTTACGAATTTTGAGTTTCTGGATAGCAACATCCATGTATCCCCTACTAAGGCGTTTACATGTCACAATTATCTCTTTTTTCACCATTTTCGTGCAAGAACTCGCCAACTGACATACAAACTCGTTACACAGAGTTTCAAAAGGTGCAGATTGATGAAAGTTATTGGAAAGTTTCACTGTCGTTATGGTGATCTCATTGAAAATGATTCTATTTATTTATGCGATGCAAAGCTGGACCTGTATGGTGCAAAAGCAATATAAAAGCATTTCCTGACAAGCTGCTCAACTGATCTCTCATAGGTTCACTGAAGAATACCCGAAGGACTTAGGGTAACATTAACATATGTGTCATGGTTGGCATAATAAAGAAATAATTTTAGTCCCAGTTTAGATTCAAATGGTATAAGAGTTATCTCCACTTTACTGTTATGGATGATAAAACTTACACATGAACGTTTATCACTAGGAACATTCGACCTGTCTTCCTGCTAACATACATACATATCTATATATAAACCCCGAAATATCACCGCTGTGTGCAGACGACTACCAATATGCATGATTACAAAACACGAAAATGTAAAATAAATAAATAATAATAAAGCAAAAACAAAAGGCACTGTGACTTATTGGAAAAGCATCTCTTCAAAAATGTACATGTAATATAAAAAATTTCCAAGTTCAAGAATAAAAGCTTGGGACACAACCGAAAAAATACCTTTTCAAATATGTAATACAACCTTTCCACAAGTTAATGAAAAAAACTGGGACAGATCAAACAATTTTTTCTCCAAAAAAATTAAAAAAAAAATACAAGTTAAAAAATAAAAAACTTCGACATATTGGAAAAAATATTTCACAAGTTCAATAATACCAATACGTATGATTATAAAACTAGAAAATGTTGAAAAAAATCTCCCAAAAATTGGGACATATCGGGAAAACATTTCTTCAAAAAACTAATAAACAAATTTAACAATTTAAAGAAACCAAAGCTATGGTACATGGTAAACATATATTTCGAAAAAAAAATGTAATATATATCGAAAATCGCTTCAAATATGAGAAACATGGTTTCAAACAGTGTGCTTAATAGTATTGATCCATTTTAGGTAAGTACCGAGTAGACAACACTAGACGAAAGACAAATTAGACGGCTGCAGCTAAAATAGTGGCGTCGTTAGGATAATCACTTAAAGGAAAATAGACGTGTTGACTTTCTTGCACCGAATTTTGTGACATTTGTTAGTCCTTCCGTATCGATACGTTATGTTACATTCCAGATCTTTGATTGATACGACTTGTTGAAGTGGTCAAGTGATGCAGTAATGATAGTGATTGCTGTTGACCAGACACAGATGATCCTTATGCTTTTAGCAATTGTTTCAGCTTAATTGTCTGTAATTCTGAAACACATTTTAACCAGCGGTATGTAATTATTTTTCGTGTTAAGACAGAAAATATCAGTCAGTAAAATCAACCACTGATACGAAAACTAAAGCAGGAAGACCACCACATTCCGACATCAGATGAATCCTTTCTGGTGTAACATCATTATGGAGACGTAAACGTTGATAAAATAGATAAAATCGCATTAGTACACGTTTAGTTTTAAAAGAAAGCTGGTAACCGTATTTTTCACTTGGTGTTAGATGACCTCTACGTTTTCGCTTTACAGCCTTGACATTTAGGATACGGCAATAAATTAACTAACAAAACCATATCTTCCCCTATTTACGCAGTCCTGAAAATCTTTTTCACACTTCATGGGGAATAGTCACATCACAGCATGTTCTTCTATAATTACCACCATTTGAATAGGACGAAAGCCATGATCACATTCCCAACCCACATTACAATTTACGAGGCAATGAAAGGCCATATAACGTAAAATTGTATTCAATTCAATTCAACTTGATTAGCGTAATTATAATTACATATGTAATTTAATTGGTAACACAAACAGCATAGAAATAATAAATGAAAATTTAAAAATGTTGAACAGATTTTAGCAAAATACTAAAACAAACTGGTTACAGACCAATCTTCCTCAGTTCTGGTGACTGTTTAATAAGGAAACAGGTATGAAGTATGGCTTTCATACTGGATGTCGACATAGCTGTAAAATTTGTATGAAGTAGGGTTAAAGGTTTATTCAACTTGGAGATAAAATTTGGAAATTGCCTATTTATCAATGGAGCAATACTCTTCATCACCCATTGAATGATAGGCTGTACAAAGCCTCTGCGTGCTGGGAATACTTTTTGTTCTATCATTAGCTTTTTCAAGTCAATCTAAACTTTGTGAAAAGCCTTATTACATAAACATCAGGCAGATTTACAGTTCACTTTTCTTTTGTTGTCTTCTTTGATAGGGTTGGATAGAATTAATTTATTAATGTCAATTAAAGAATTAACAACTAGTCAACAAGTATTGTACCTATTTAATTCTACATTCTGCACATTGAGAATTTTCGACACATAATTTACAAAATGTATACTGACTGTATATATATCCTTATTCAAAGCCAGTGTCTCTACAACAATAGGATGTATCATTATTTGTAGTTCTGAAAAGATAATTCCGGGCTTGAATGATTATATATGTATTTATTGGGAGTTGACGTATTTCTCAACGGAATGCAAAGTTCTTTTATCAATATTCAATGTGCTTTTACAAAACTTTAGATATACTTGTTCAAAGGGTAATTAATAAAGATAGGTAGTCAAAAGATTTGCCATTTGTATCAGCTTTTTTCTTGGCCACATCAAGATTTTAATATAGATCCATGAACCAAATTTCGGATTGTAAGTTAATATTGGTTCAATTAACAAATTGAATTATTTGGGTCAGGCTTCAGCAGAATATGCTAAAATCTATTGAGATTAGTTTTTGGATTGCAAACAGTGCTTTAAGCCCTTCGTTTAATAAATCTTTAACAAATGGTCAGAATTTGCGCTTCTGTCTCTATCATCGATAAGATTATAATTCGAAAAGAACATATATTTTGTATTATCAGGGTTAACTGACAAGTACTTTTCTTTGTAGCATGGATGTGGCTTGCTTAGGAAGAACATGACTCCCTCAGCTGTTTCTGACAGTATTGACAAGTCTTCAGCAAATATAGAATGTGTGCAACCGACTTCAGTGTCCATTAGTCTTTAATCTATTAAGGAAGACCATGGATGTATGAATTAAAGAGTGTTGGGCTTACACTATCTCCCTGTTAAACACCTCTGAATAAATCAAAGTAGTCAGCCTTGAAAAAGAGAATTTTAGAGAAAAGATGTTTTTGATGACATTAAATGACTTTTTCACCGACTCCATGCTTCGCCATTTCCTCATACAGAGTAACATGCCAAACCAAATACATATTTCACTCTGGGGTTTTCCTGAATCTAAATATTGAAGGTTGCACATTTTATCTGATATAAATTCCACAAGTCTGCTTTTGACGGTTGAACTAAACAGTTTACCATGCAACCATTAATAGAAATACCCCTGTAGGTTTTTTGAGCTGTGGAGTCACATTGTTTATATATAGGAAGGATTTGTGTCAATCAGATGGGTACCGGTCATTTATCAAGACCGCGTTAAATAGTTTAGACAGTGAAAACACCATTATTTTGCAACTATGTTTAATAGTATGATTTGTGACAAAGACTGGTCTACGTGATTTTCTGCAAAGATGGGATTTTTTTTAGGCTAAACTAAGCTCTTTTATGATAGATAATAGGATGCTAATCCGTGATATCACTGTTTAGATTAAATTGCAAAAGCATCACGAGTAGATTGGTCAATATTTTTTTATGACAAGAACTTTTGAAGTGTTCTATAAAATCTTTCCAATTTACTTGATCCTATATTCCAACCTCATTTTTATTCCGTGATTTGAGAAAGGTCAAGACTTAATTTAGATTTGGAAAGCTGATTCTACAGAGCTTGACATTTCTTTAGATTGTGACGTATTCCACTCGCGTATAGTCCCTCGACCGCGACACATGTACTGATGAAACAAACTTGTGGTGGTGGTATCCACGTGTTTCCCACGGTGTTGTGCGGTGCTGATATCATATAAATGTGAACATCAGTTACCAGCCTAATATACGTCTTGTTGTTTCTTTTTGTATAACAATTAGATTAATTCAATCTTACATTGATGTCTTCCATCGGCAGGAAAACCTAAATACCAGAGGAATAGAGCATAGCTGTGTAACCTTATTAGGCACTGCCTCACTTTTCAAGAGGGGTTCGAGATGTCCCTATCCATGGTACACAGTCATGTTTGATAATTTTTCTCCCACATTTTTATAAGCAGAATTGCGCTCATGGAAACCTATAGTTTGTAAAACGTTGCAGTTTTCTGTTATAATTTAATATATGTTCAATTTCTTGTCTTTTATATTATAAATCTTGTGTGTCATATTTTATATCTTAAGTTCTATATGGTACCATTTTGTTTCATACCCGAACAGTAGATAACCCAAGATGCAAATTATATCGAATATGGATCACAAAAACGTTTAAACGCAATGTTGTACAACGTAAATTATCTACAACATGAAATACAAGATATTGGATATAAAACAGTGTTTAACATAATAAATCACAAGTTGTTAGAATAATAGTGTTGTCACGGTGTACACTGTAACAAGAGAAACCTTGTCCTGAATTGTAATAACATTCCCCTCCGTTGAGAAAACCCTATATATCATACGACTGTGACATATTCCAATCACAAGATTTGAAGTTGTCATGAACTGTATATATCGGGAAATTATAAATCAATGACGTCTTGATAAAACTACACCATATGAAATGATAACGCGACATTTGCGATGTGGGCGGTTTTCGCTCTTGGGAAAACATAGTTCTGTCTTATCCGGGACAAGTGTTTCTACTTTTTACAGGTCGGAATTTCCTTTTCAAAACTTTGGAGGAAGCAGGAAGCATAACCACGCTAAGGAAATTGTACGACGTTATAATAAAAACTCATGGCGTCATGTCAGCCATTTAATATTAACTTTATTGCATACTGCGTTATAACATTTATTGAAACCCGGCATTGCAAAAGAGAAAACAAGTTATTTTGTCCCTTAAGGATGAGGTAATCCGCAATCACTCGATATGTCTTAATTTGTTTGCCAATTTTATAACCTTTCAAACGGTTTAATGGTCCCTCAATCAAATCCCGAAGGATTAATTTCTATTTTGCACGGACACGACTGATAATATAAACATTATTTATTTTGCAACAATTATTCCAACTTGTACTTATCGCTCTTGTTGGCCCGGATGTAAGCGCGCGATTGGTCCTATTGTGGGAGGAAACCGGAGTACCCAGTGAAAACCCACGTGGTCGGGCAGGTGACCCCTTACCTTTTCACGTCCGCCCGGGAATCGAACCCCGGACGTCTAGGTGAAAAGCGAGCGCGATTTTTCTTGTATATCATTTGTTGATATTGTGATTTTGACTAAAGTTACAAAAGCTGATTATTTTAAAAAGACATTTGTACTTAAAAGACTTAAATTCATACGTACAATAACACGAAGTATTTACGGAATTAATTTTCTCATACTTGATGTTCCGTATTGATACTGACCTTAAATGTACCTTACCCTGCTACCACTTTGATACAAAATACTTGTTATTTGTTTATGATAAGAAATTGTAACAGACATTCTTCTATCAAAAATAGAAAATAATACATGGGTTAAAATTGATCAATGTCTTCAGATATTACAAAAATCTGTTCGAATCTATTTTTCCTGCTATCGACATGCTATCTGCTAGTATGACCCGTGGATCACGTGGAAATCTTAAACTCAGGACTTTGCTTAGCCAATCACATATGACGTCTCTTTTCATGACGTTATTACTGATTGGTTAAGTCAAAACATGAGACAATTTTTAGCATTATGCTTGTTTCATGATCCCGATCCTTGGCCCGATCAACCATTTTATGGTTATTTATTTTTGTATTATTCCTAAATATTTGTACCAAAGCGTCGTAGAGACTCAGCTGATATTGATGACTAAGCATGAGCATGATTTAGAGACACGGAAGTCCGGCTCTGGCCATGGTAAGGAAAGTACTATTTAATTGATCGGCAAAATATATGATACTCTAGAATATCGCGCAGATATGCAGTGTTGAATTGTGTTATCCGGGATGATTTTCTTAATGTACCATTACATTACACTGGAGGGAGATTTCACGACGAGAGGACACCGTGGAAGTGCTACTATGTAATTACGTGATGTCTATCAACAAGCTCGGGTGAACGTTAGGCAGCGAAATGATTGAGGACGTGATGACTTTATGCCCTCGCTGAGACAGGCTAATTCCGGATAATGGCCCTTTGGGGGCATTTCCATTGTAAAACCTTGTACGATATAAGCAATGCTTCGCCTTCTTTGTACTAATCTGTGGTATGTTTGACAGAAATAAGAACATTTTAAGAAAAAATAAAAAAGGCCGTTATAAGATAGGACATTTTGTCAGATTTTTTCAAACACGCTCGGTGATTTCCATGTTTATTAAGGAGTAAAACTAGTAGTATCATCTACTGTTATTAATCCATATTGACCTTACGTTGTCATTTAGTTAATACCCTTACGGCGTTTGTACTCATGTGAAGACTTAATACAACATCATCAACAGAGAACACAAGTATAGCTGTCCCTTGAGACCTCTAAACACTGAGATGACGACCATACACAGTTGTTGACGATATACAATGATACACATATGTAGCATACTCAGAAGTTTATGAACACAAATTTACTACTAATGGGAAGTTGTCTACTGTCATCGGCTGAATATAACCCTCTCATTTCTGACGATTATCGTCTCTTTGCTGTTGAACTACAGGGAAACGCCGCTACAGTTCTGAGATAAATTCAGTCATATATTTTATTTACCGCAACAAGAAAAAATGCCCACATTCTGTTTTGATATCTACAACAGTACTTTACGATCGCGAATTCAATAACTTCCAATATTTTATCCTAAGTTAATTGACCTTAACAATATCTAGCTTGTTAAAGTAGACAGTGTGACATATTCATAAAATGTTTTCGACATTGGTTTTGGAAATCTGTTTTTTTCTCACATTTCTCCGAAAACATGTACCACTGCAGAAACTGGAAGATAGGGTATGACAGTCTGAAAGCGAAACGGATTTGAACGTTCGAAATTATATCTGACTACCTTGTTGCAGCTATATGCCTTAATGATATGTAACATTTCCGTTTTAATGATTTTATATCTTGAATTGAATGCCACCGTTGTTTTGAAGCTCATTACAGCTGTAACGTCAAAGATGCAAATCACCTGTCTAATATTTTTTTTTTCAAGAACTGGGAGACGTACTTTAAAGTTAATTTTTTTTTATGTTTCTCTGATCAGGAAATCACAATGCATCCAGAGTCTGTTGTTCACTACTGTAGTTGTTTATAGACCAGGAAGTGGTGATCACCTTGGTAACGGTTATCATATTTCATGCCTTTAAACGTGGCGTTCTCAGAAACATTTCATTCTTAATTTAATAAAGTCACTTCCTGATGTTCTAAATCAATTCTAAGAACACTGGTTCCTGCTATACACGTCTTTGAAGTGCATTGGGAATATTCATAATTTGCGTTATGTAAAAACATCATATCATCATTCAGTATTTGGAGCACCAATCTTAATGAAATAATAAAACTAATTCGACGCGAGCCGATTATGGTTCTATTAGAAGCCCAAAAGAAAATTGCAGAAATTCAGAAATATTGATATTTTTCGAAAAATCTTTTCTAAAGTTACTTCCGCAATATTAGGTAAGTTTATTGATGAAACCCAACAGATCAGAAAGCCATATTTTGTTTTCTATGGCAACCACACAGATTGAAATTTTACAATTAAACAACTATGATTGTATAATAGTACAAATGTTAATAGAGCATAAACAGTTTATAATTATTTCGAATTCTATCAAACTTGGATGCCTTAATTCAATAATAAAATCATCATGGACTTTTTAAAACAGTTATTGCTATTAAGTGTGCTTTTGTTTTGTTAATATGCGAATACTCACTTGAAATTGGAAATAAGCTGCCGTCATTATCATTATGTTCATCGTGATTATAGGACATAAAGAGGTTTGAAACAAACCTGGGATTTTGTAAAGGCTAGCCAACATGAACAAGAAAAAATATCATATCAGATACAAACGCATTTTAAGTGTTTTTGCCAAACGATCGATCATTAAAGTAAATACTGTAGCACATCATTCTTGAAGTCATTTCGGCACTATGTCCATGGTCTTCATTGTTAAGTCACAGTGCTGTCTTTGTATATGGCATCATTTCATAATCTAAAGATGGCGTCACCATAGATTATATTACGCATATGTAATACACAACAAAAGTTGCATGTGAATAACAAGGCAATCATACAATAAACACATGTTTATTTACTGCATTGTGTCTTCTCTGCATCTTCAATAAATAGAAATTATGTAATAATCTGAGGTCTATCGAGATGAAAAAGAATAGAACGTTTGCGATAGGTTCATTACAAATGCATTCAGAAGTCCCCTTGTAAATCTTTTTTCATATCTTGCCCTATATTGGGTCTTTGAATTTGAGAACGTGACATTACTTACCAGGATTGATCAGGGTTTACATGGTCTTATTTACCTTGTATATGTCAAGGGGTTTCCGTGTAAAGCTTTCTTTTGTTAATATTTTGCCCCAGTTTTATTGAATTTGAGTTTGGATTATGATGATGTTGACATGTTGGTATTTCTTATTGTTTTATCTACAAAGTATAGATTCAAAAGCACATTTTCCTGTTTGGTAATTGTTAGTTTTTATATAGATTGCGAGACTAGATATCAATGTGATAATGAGAGATACGTATTTCAAATTATTGTTTAAATAACCATATCAATGTTGTGAAACACAAAGTTCATCCATAAAAAATGATAATAAATAAATAAATAATAATAATAATAATAATAATAGTAAAAAAACAATCACAAGAAATAAATGACAGCGAAGTGAGATGGTAAGACGACTCATATTGAATGCCTGCTACGTGACCCTTTTTTCCTTATTAGCCAAGGAGACAAACGGCAGTATGCTGCAACGTACTAGCGCCCAGTCTGTTGCTTTGTTAATAATGCATGTTAAGTTGGCGCTGAAATCCATTAAATATTAAGCCAGGCAAAACACCAGCCTAAAGATATTTTCTAATCAGGAATCATACGTAACTGGTGATGCTGGCAAAAGTCACTGATGACACGCCGTGCGAATTAGGACTAGGATTTTCACACCGTAGATACAAAGCATGATTAGCTTACGAAAACTGTCAGTATGAAGAAACAAGATATATCGAATATTTATGAAATCATATTTTGTAATTTGTTTTTGACAACTATAACTCGTGTGTACCGATAAACTAAAATAGAAAATGGAGTACATGTTCTTGTTGATCCGGATCCTGTTCCATACAAGCGCTCCTGATTAACGTCGATAACCAGATACCAAAACACCCATCAACTGTGATGATACCGAGCTTGGCTCATGTACTCGTCTTTCAGATCCGGATTAAGTCGTAAATAATGAGTAAAACATCAGTGAAAAGGATTAAGGGATTATATATAATGTTTATATCTGCTAGCATCACTATGAACCACGGAGATAATGTTAAATCATAACATGTTTATTGATTTGTTTATAACATAAGAAAAAGTAGTGTTGAAGTATTTTCTGTAATGGAGAAAATATATCTAATATTTCTCTATTACAATGTATTGGCAAAAGAAACTGATGGGAACTAATATTATGCTAAACCAGAAAATAAATCATTCAATTTATAATGATAATAAACTGTTATCAATGTCAACACATGTTCACAGGAAAGGAGTAGATTTGCAGGCAGATTTGAAGTCTATGTGGCACATCGCCTTGAGTCTGACACGAATGGAAACATCAATGCATAATAGCAACCAAACAGACTGAGATATTTCTGTTAAGTCTAGGATAACCAATGCTATGAAGAGTACAATGGAACTATTAAAAACAACATTGACCGTTAACGTACATTGATATATCTAGGAGTCTAATATGGCGTGCCGTGCCATAAAATGGAGATCTTAGTCTCCGTTTTAGAATCCTAACTAAAAGGTAAGAAATTTTGCAATTATGTAATTTTGAGGAAATTTCATTGCCACTTTCCGAATTGCATTTATACAGCAAGATAATAACACCACACGTACGTCGACAATCGTCTAGGTTACGACCCTAGCAATAAGAGTTGTCTCCACCAGGGAATACAACATATAAGACGCAATCTATGAACATGTCAGTGTTTTCTTTGCTGTTTTTGCAAAATTGATAAACAAAACGCGAACTATAAACAAGGGAATTATTAAGAGGAAAGCATTGAAAATGCACAGGGAGACAGTCCGTGGCAATTCGATCAATGCCACGTTCGCAAAGAGAGAATCGGGATTCATTATAATGAAGATCGTGCCGTTGACTACAATACTTTACCTACATTTTAATCAACCTGTTGCACGTTTTAATTAATTCGAACAACAGCACGGATCAACATATCCTCTTGTTCTTTCAAAATCATTCGATATTGGAAATCATTATTTTTTTTTAATTCGCGGACATTTATTTGGATTGTTCTCATTCACCTCTAAAACCTCAAAAAATTATATTGCAATATGCTATTTACTGGTGTAAATATTTTCGATGTTGTAAAATATCACGGAGATTATAAGAGCGTATATTCAAGCTCTAAAATATCGTTGTGGTAATTCACACCTTTAATATTTGGAACCTATTGGAAATCCCGTTGCAGCGATTGAATAGTGGTTAAAGCATTTTTAAAAATTAAAAAAAATCGTCAAATGGAAAGACTATACACGAAGAAAAATGACAAAAGTTCTATATGACAACTTTACAAAATATTGATGAAAAAGATTGAAGTGAAAAAGATATGTAAAAAAGACCTATGGCAAAATTGAACTAATGTTTTCCTAGACGGTCTATAATAAATCGGATGATGGATACATAACGAACGGACTCCTAGAATTTCCGATGGTCCAGGTATTATGAAAATGTCTAAGCCATGAAAACTAAGTTAAGAATAACCAAATGTGTGAAAGGGCCTGGGCACTCCGATACATTGTAGGAGAACTGCAAGTATTCTACTTAATTAGTATTGAATCCTAAATACAATTACAGATTGATCATTAGGTTAAGATGAGAGTTTGCGTTCAGTACCGATAAACGAAGCAAACATTCTCATGCTAATGGATTGATATTTCATCAAGCTAATATTCTCGTAAATTTATACACAATGTAATCAGATTTATATCAGACGTATAAATGCAATTTAAATCTAATTTGCCGAAAGAAGCATCACACGTGATGTCGTAGAATGATTGTCACTTTCCTATTGCGTTCAATAAAGTCTTCATTACTTAGCGCTGTTTCAATTACAGATGCTCGGCACCATCCCCGTCTTCCCATTAAATTTCAATTGAGGGAAACAGTTCAAGAAATATGCGTGAATTAGTGAATGTCAGCGCTGGTCACTACCAATCGTCACTCGCAGCGTGATTTGTGAGTGTTTTTATCGACTTAAATGATTTTTTTGTGAGGAGGAACGTTTTTGTTGCTAAGGAATATAGAACTGTTTAACGTAAATACGTTATGACCGTGCAACGCTGCATAAAGCCTCGGCATTTAGTTTTATGTTTTCTTTACAAATACACCTATTTTAGGATTTTACGCTTTATCAACAGGATTTGTTAATTTTTATTGAAAAATGTTTTTATGACTGAATACAGTTGATATTAGTTTGTTGAAAAAATGACGACATTAATGAATGCATTTCTCATATACCTTTGGGAAATAAAGGGCATGACGTTGACTGCCCATGCCATAAAGATGTATTGGACAATTGATCGATCGGCACCGAGATGCTGATTACGGCAGGTTCTTGAAGTTACAATATACAAAATACATCAACATGACATGGAAACTCTTAATTCTGAAAATCGTGACAAAAGACTTGCAAGCTTTGACCCGAAACACTGGCGTAATATATGATATGTTTGTTAGTGCATGGCCGACTTTGCTCAGTTGTACCCTACTGTCATATGTTAACTTTCATAATCTTTTTTATTTAAAGAAAAAGTAATCAAAATGTCACTTCTGTCAACCGACAAACAGGAAAAGAAAGATTTATAACGAACCAATTCAGTAATCTGCTTTATAAGTAATACATATTTCTCAGTGATATCTTGATTGCAACTAAACAAACCGTGCAAGAATCAGCTGCGCGAATACTGTCGATATTTTACAAGCCGCACAGGAAAATAAAACAAAAGGTATTGACATTCAAATAATCTTTATTACCATACTACGTAATGGTAGACTGTCATTGCTGTACGTTCATTGCAAATATGAAAGAAAACAATCACAATGTGTCTCGATATTTCAATTTCATAGCCTATACAGTAGATATCAATAATTTGTTACTTATTCCGCGAAGACGCTATAACATCGTAATCTCTAAATGTGAAAAAAATCTCAACCACATATTCTGATTAGCTTTTTAAGATGTTCTGTCTGGCATGTTGTATTAAAAACCAAATCGATCGAAAGACGCTGTTTATTTTTATAAAACATGCCATCTGTCTGGATGTTATAACATCATCAAAAAATTCCGTGATCAGCGTTTCTTCTAGACCTGTTTTATTGAAGATACTACAGAATAAATTTTGTGCAACTATGCACTTGTTCTATATATTTACTATGACATACAGCGCGTGACAATGATGGCGTCATTTACGTGTACGTGGGCATGTTAACGACGACGTTAATTATTCCACTTGTCAGATAACACTGTGAATCAGTTATATTCGAAATAATATAGGGACATGTGTATTCAACATCGATGTCTGTCTAATGATGGCATTTATGGTCAGTTTTTAATGACAGGATTTCGCAGGCAACCATAGCAGTTTAAGGTAGGCTCATTTCCTGATTTTATACATTGATATATCGTTTGGTTTGATAGAGCCGAAGAGACAAAGCTTTATTAAACCAGAAGCTGTTAAGAAACGAATTTACAAAATGATTTAAAGTATTCTGAAATCCCTTTGAACATAAGAATAGTAAACTTCACTTCTGGTGTTAACAATGCACCATTTATATAACTGTATCCCTCATTCAATAGCATGGATTATGATGTTTATAGATTATTAAATAAAGTTTTGACAAAGACCTAACCATCCTTGGTGATAATAACAGCCGCCATTCTAACAAAATATTTTGCCTTCCGATAAAGGGTTGCTTGCTTAGTTGGCGAGCTATAGGAAAGAAAATAAAAAAAATGTTCGACAGGATGCCCCCTCTGCAAATAAAGATATATACCTTTAGTTACCATTAACTTGAGGTTGGAAAAGATTAACAAGGATTGCTGAATGTGTGGGAATAAACTTTTGAATTGGAAGTTGTTGATTATCTAGGCAATCATGAACCTAATAATAAATTACGAATGTCACCATGCTTTTACAAGTTTCCTTATCGGAACATATTCATGAAAATACAAAAGACGATTAAGCTTACAGCTGAAGACATTTTCTAAATTCGGTTTTACGCTTTTGATCATTATTGGAAAGTTTAGCTGCTTTGGTTTACATTAATATGAAGACTGGAAAGGAAACAATTTTGATCACTTCTTTTCAGTATATCTCCCACACCTTACACTTCTCAGTAGCATAAGGGACCCGTTGCATGCCAAAATGAGCAATCCGGGCGAAGCATCTTGCCCAACGACAAACCTGGCCAGTCCGTGATCTCAGCTTGTGAGGAAAATGCCCCGTTCAATTCGAGATAGAGTCATATACCTCGCATCTTCCATGGATTTGTTCTCGCGTTATACTGACTGAGCTTTCGTGGCCTTTGTATCAAAACAAACAACGTTCGTTTGCTATCTACTGGTGCTGTAGGTACATGTCAATGCAGTTCAAACATAAACAATCTACAGTCATAAACATGCAGGCATTTGTTTGTTGAAAACGTAAAAACGCTTATTTTAGCCCGAAATACACAGTACCGAGCATCCTGAATTTAGGAATAGTCACAATCCTTCGTTCTCATTTCTATAATCACTGTTGAAAACATTTCAATCACCTGCCGCTTTGTGCACAATACTAACGTGAAAATATACAAAACTAACATACATGTTCGACCTAATCACAGTAAGAAAATATTGAATATATACAGATGCAGTTTGGTTAATTCAGTGCAGTATTGTTTCCTCTTAACTTGATTTTGAACCTTGATATTGTTGGGAATTGCTCTTATTTGCAATATACTTCTGTATGTGGCGTGCTGGTTTTTCTGAAACGAATGGGCATAATTCATTTCTTTGTCGACACTTAGTATGAACAACGGAACACTTTAGACACTTATCAAAATTGGCTGAACAGCTTCTCCTTTGTATCAAATAGTATTTACTTAAGATTTGTGTCAGTACAGTGTGAAAAAACATGCTAGGAAAGTCATACAAAATAAATAGTGCTTATACTCTTACCGAAAATTCCGTAATGAACATTACACAATATAAAGGAAGGTCGACGCCAACTCAAGTGCTCATTGTAAAAGTAAGGGATTTCACAAACTAAATGTCAGGAGGAACAAACTGTGGGAAAAACCCATTGCTTACTGTGTTTATCCAATATCTAAAACTACAATACGGTCATATCTGTACCCATTCCCTAATGCAGAACCTAGGAAAATACGGTCAATAGCATAAAGTGCAAGAGCACGTTGGGATGGTCTAATATGCTTTATTGTATTTATAATCTAAGCCTGGAAGAGGTTTTAGAAAACCATTTACAATTTAGGGCTTCTTAATAGTAATTTAATATTACCGAATGATCGTGGACAAGTCATAAAGATAACCAACAAGTATAGGTGTCGTCTTCATCGTGATGGATGGTTAATAAAAGTACACAAGGATTTATTTAACAACAACATGTTGGAAGATTAAGATGATGGTAAAACAGTTTACAAAGAGTCAATGAACTAGGATTAAATAAGATTAAAATATAAATAATTGAGTTTCTATTTATACAAAGTAAATAAGTCATTTTCATGAACAAAGAATTTAAAACTCAGAGGAAAACTATTATCCATTATTCAAACTTTTTATTTGATACACATGTAATTATTTCATAAATCATAAATAACTAAGGAGTTTTGTTAAAGTTGATAAGAATGAACAAATTTCGATTTTTCGATCGGCATTATTGCCTTTTTTTATCAGCGTCAATTCCTTCAAATGTTATTTACATTATTACTTGTATATCACGAGCAACGATATAAGTTTGAAGGAATTCACAAGCGAGTTTTTTTTTAATCTTCTGTCTTTTTATCAATATTTACAAAAGTAAAGATCGTGATGTTCTTATCACTATAGTGATGTGTCATGGGTTGACAATATCCCCGACTCTCCATTACAAAACGTGGCATTGCTTTGCTGATTTACACCAGACCAGAAGTTTGTTGTACAATGTTTATTTTTTCTTTTTTTGATCACAAAACGATTGTTTACCATTTTGTCCCACTTGAGTGATAACAATATCAAATGTTTTCGTATTTTGTGTTTATCATTTCCTGCATTTGATTCACGTGATTCCCATCATCGTTCTTAGAATTTATCTAAGAATAGAAAACTTGTAAATAATTACTTTATGACCTGTCCAATACCTAACACTTTTTTCTGCGCTTAACTTGTAACTGACTCCAGATTTTCGTTTAGCTTCCATAATCCTATATACTATCTACATGACATGTTCTACAAAATCAGCCGGAAGGACTAATGGTAAAATGATCCAATCTCAGGAGGAAACTTCCAAGGAAACGCTCGCGTGTGGATTTCAAGGGCAGCAACGATCTCATCCATTAGGCTGTCATTTGTCTATGTCCTCTGTAACCTCCGACAGCACTCTCGCCCCTAACGTAATTACCAGGTAGTTCGGACATGCTGTATACCTTTTTGCAAATGTTGGACAGATGATGACAGTAATGTATATTATCAGCGACCCATTCCTCTTGATATCGGTGTTTCGAACACCCAGAAAACACATTTGCTTTATCAGGCAAGCCCTCCATGTACAACGTTTTATTGTAATTGTGTAAGAATTAGATAGGCATGTTGTTCTTAATTGCTGAAGAAACTATAACTCTTCACTCTTATTGAGGTGTTCATGCAATTCTGACATTTCCTTTTAAAGGTTCTTCCTAACTTCTGTATCCGTGAGGTTGGTATGATGACAATGCAGATATACTGGCGATGGAGGTTGTCAAATCAAGATGGATGTCTGCTGTGTTGTATATCTAATTACAGTGCACTATACTACATTACGAAGAACTGCCTTTCAGTCCCTACAAGGTCAAAGAGGTGAAAATTGTTTGGACTCACTATACGGTAATGACTTACTCCTTGTAACAATATTAACACATAAAAACGTTTACAACATACAGCTTTGGGATATTGACTCATCCGCTACCTTTAAAGTAACAAAAATGGTTTACTCATTACATACACAAAACAAAGTTTAGGCAAAGTGTTTCTTTTGTTTCCGTATTGTACATGCTGTCTGAGAATTCTTCCAAGCTGATACTCCGTCAATCGTATAATAAAACAAATAAAAATAAATACATACTTCTCAACATTATCTTCTATAAACTTATATTCGACGTAACTAGGTCAAAATATGAAAAAAGAAAAAGATATCATATCATATCATATCATATCATATCATATCAAATATAATATTATATCATATGATATCATATATTCAACATTGCAGTTGAATACAAACATCCTTTGATTAGAAAATTGTCTCATTATCAGGGAAAGGGCAAAACCAACCGCTAAATATTTTTTTAAACATAAAAGATATTGCATGAGTTTTTTATTTGCTTTATAATGCACGTCACTTTTTTTGTTTTATTTTAGCGAGCCTTTGGCGAAATTAAAAAAAAAAAGAATCTTGACGAGTTTCATAAAGAAATTATATGATCTTGATTAATGCATAATGACCCTGTGAATGTGTTACATAAACAAATCGCCAAGCGTTTAATTAACAATAAGACTGTATGTGCTATTTAGATTTATTGCCAAGAAAACCGGCGTTTTTTATTTTCAGCGTGATTTGTTCATAAGGAATATCGGACAATAGATGTATGAAGGACTTTGTAACATCGTAAAAAATCACAAAATGTCAACTTAACACATCTGCATACTTAATTACAAAACAGCTTACACACCAGTACATTGTAACATTTCAGCTTCAAACCTACTTGATTAGCATCATTTAAACAATAATAGTGTTCTAGTATATAATGTTCGATATCACCTTGCTCAAGGTAAAAAAATGAACAAAGGCCGGTAGTGTCGTTCGTCATGATATCCATGTGCTTACAGGTTCACAACAACTTCTGACTAAACATTCAATACTGACCTAAAAACAAACGGTGTTACAGAAGCATAACACTGTCTGTGTTTTCTTTACATTTCAAAGGGATAAGTCACGAAATGAAAACATACACATGTTAATGCTAGCCAGTGCATTGTTTTAATGAGACAACACCAACTTTATTTCTTGGTCATGTTATCAACACAATGCCATGCATATAACCGGTCTATTTCCATGGCAATAAAAGGGCAAATTCGCCATTAAAGCTAACACGCAGTTAGCAAAGGGCATCGATTTCCAACTCATTTAAATTGAACTTAGTTTGGATCTTTTTACGACGTCTAAAAAAAGGAAGCTATACCATACCATTTGTCATTCGATTGTGGCCGCATTTACATGGAGATAAATGATTTGGATGTTGTAGGTCTACGATTGATGACATCAGTATCAATTAGGACCACAAGGCATGGCTGTGATCGCGACACACCGACTTTGACTAATCCGGATTTACTTTAATTGATTAGTGTTGACTGTCCGTTACTGCTTAGAAGGGATTGGTAAATATATAGATAAAAAGGCGTTACTTCTAAGGCTTTTCGTGCTGTATTTGAATGATTGTTGGAATTTTTCTGAGCCTGCTCATCCTTCTACCTTCTCAAATTCAGTTATATTTGCATATACGTTTAGTATTTTGCCGACTGACTTCTATCAAGATCGGCTATAGGATAAGGATTGAAGAGAAAATCACATTATTCCTGAACTAGAATCCGAAAAAAAAAAAAAAAAAAATGAAGTTGTTTTTTTAAGCAAATGTACGCGCCGGTGAAACATTTTATCATTGCCATTAGATTTGCTCTGGGAAAGCGACAAATGGATCATTAATGTGAAAGATGAAGACAGATGTGTGACCGGTGATTAGCCAGTGACGTGTTCTGTGTCCGGAAATCAACATGTAATTACAACTAAAATGTTCAAATCCATTTCCTTTCTAAACAGTGTTTGGATGCAGTGTGTGTTTATTGGTGTTAACAGTGCGTTTTGTTTTTTCTCCATTTTCTCTTTTTGCGTCTTTTGTACAATCCTTCTTCTTGAACGTTTTGGTTTTCTCTTTGGCGTCGTTATCTACACTTCTCTATAATAAGTAATTATATCATCTTTTGATTTTCCTACTACATAGAGTAACTATCTTGTATATACTTTCATAAGAAGATTAACATTGTTTTAGATTACATCCCTATTCATACCAGTTTTATCTTTTTATGCTTTCCTCTCTCTCACTACAAGAAAACGTTTTTGAATGAAAAGGAGAACCAAAATAGTAAACAAAAGGGCAATGGGTCATTCCGATGGCCCTAAAACACACACACACACACACACACACACACACACACACACACACACACACACACACACACACACACACACACACACACACACACACACACACACACACACACACACACACACACACACACACACACACACACACACACACACA